>NC_088328.1:13365000-13965000 GCF_036884655.1 Musa acuminata AAA Group | reverse complement strand
TTTCGAATTCTCATTTTTAGAAAGTGATCATAAAACTTTACTAACAAGTTCAAAATTCGAAAAAGTTTTACCAAGAGCTTTTAAACCATTGAGGACATCCGTAAAACGAGTGTATATGTCAACAAATGTTTCGCTTGGTTTAATTCGAAATAGGTTGAAATCGTATATTAAAAGATTGACTTTAGAATCTTTAACTCTAGTAGTGCCTTCGTGTATAATTTCAAGAGTGTGCTAAGTATCAAAAGCAGTTTCGCAAGTAGAAACCTGATTAAACTCAGTTTTATCAAAGGCGCAAAATAGGGCATCCATAGCCTTTGCATTTAGAGAAAAAGTCTTCTTCTCCAAATCATTCCAATGGTTCATTGGAAGAGAAGACCTTCGAAAACCATTTTCAATAATATTCCATAAATTTAAATCCAAGGAAAGCAAGAAAACTCTCATTCAAAATTTTCAATATGTGTAGTCCGTCCCATTGAACAAGGGAGGACGAATGAGAGAGTGGCCCTCTTGAAAGCCAAAATGAGCTATTTCTCTTGAGTATTAAACCAAATGAGAAATAATGAGGCTCTGATACCAACTGTTAGGATCAAGAACGACACTAAGAGAGGGGGGGGGGGGTGTGAATTAGTGTAGCGGTAAAAATGTCGGTTCTAAAAATTTCATTTCATGCAATTAAATCTGATTTAAGAAGATATTAACTTGAAAGCATATTTATAAACATATTGAAAATAGTAAGCAAGTAAAGAGATTTGCAGTAAGATAAATTACATAAAAGAAAAGGCAAACCGGATTTTTATAGTGGTTCGTTCATCGTGACCTACATCCACTCCGTCGATTTCTCTTCCGTCGAGGCCACCAGCATCTACTATCGGTCTTCCTTTAATAGGTGAAGACCAACCACCTTTTACAACTCGATTCTCCTTTTACTGGGTTTAGGAGATAACCATTACACCCTCACTTACTCCTCTCTCAAACTATTCTAACACTTAGAACTTTGAGAGGAGTTTCACACATAATTGAAATAGAGTTTTTTTTTTTTTTCTCTCAGTTATATGTAGTTTAACCAGGGATGAGAGGGGTATTTATAGGCTTCAAGTTGATTTAAACTTGGAGCCTAAAAAGGTCTCATCCTAGGTTTTCTGGGTACTGATGGTACCACTGCCATTCCTAGGCGGTACTAACGTCGTAGGATCTGCTACTGGGTGGTACCACCGCCGAATAAGGGCAGTACCACCGTTGGCAACATTGCTGCTGGCGGTACCACTGCCTGTAGCTTGACATTGGGTAGTACCACCACCCAGACTAGCAGTACCATCGCCCAGACAGTCTCAGAGACTAAGTCTGGGTGGTACCACTACCCAGATTGGCGATACCACCACCTGACATAATCTTGGAGATTGTGCCATGACGGTTTCACCTGTTTGGTAACTGTTTAAGCCTTTCTCTTGGCCCAACACAACCCAAGCTTGGCTCAACTATCCCCTAATTGGGTTGGCCCAATTCTCATCCCTATTATATGCTAAGTATGAATTTTAAGACATTTACTAAGCTAAACAAAATTTGTAAGTCTAGGTTTCTTCCGATGAGCTTCCGGCGAACTTCAGACGATCTCTCGGCAATATTCTAGCGGACTCCCGACAAGCTCCTGGACTTCATGATGATCTTCTTGGCGAGTTCTGACGAGCTTCTTTGGCAAGCTTCAGGACTTCTCGGTTGATTCCGGTAGAATTTCCGACAAACGTCCGGACTTCCGACGAACTCTCGAACTCCCAACGAAATCGCGTTCTTGACTTTGGGACTTCATTTTGATTTATGCCTTACTATCGTAGTTAATCCTGCACACATAAAAATATACTTTGATCTAGATAATTATTACTAAGCATGAATCATGTCATCCGGCATGTCATTGATCCATCGACGCTTCGTCCGATTCTTCGACGCATCGTCCTATCTTGTGGCCTATTGCCCAATCGGCCAGTTGACCTCCACAACTCTGATATCCTTAGCGCAATATCCGCTCTTCTTGGTCTGATGCTTGAATCCATGGCCCAAAGCCTTCTGTCGATACATCGATCGATCCTCCGGCTTGATGTCCAATCTTCTAACATGTTTTCCTCCGGCCCAACATGATTCTTCCTACTTTAAATGTCTCTCCCTGATCGAAGCATCCTGCATCACTCAAAACGTATATCAAATCATAAATACTTATCAATTGGTTTCATTCTCAAAATATGAGATTCAACACACTTGAGGCCTATAAATACCCCTCTCATCCCTGGTTAACTTACACAAGAATTAAGAGCAAAAAAAGGAAGAAAACGCTATTGTAATCTTGTGTGAACTCCTTTAAAAGCTCGAAGTCTTAGTGTAGTTTAAGAGAGGAGTAAGTGGGGGGGTATAAAGGTTGTCTCCTAATCCTGTGAAAAGGATAATTGAGTTATAAAAGGGTAGTCGATCTTTACCCATTGAAAGAAGATCGTTAATAGATGCCGGTGGCCTCAATGGAAGGGGAATCAACGGAGTGGATATAGGTCATGACGATTAAACCATTATAAAATAGTTTACATTTTTGTTCTTGCTATTTTCCCTTACTACAAACTGTCTTACTTGCTTACTGCTCTCACTACCTTACGAAAACGCTTTTAAGTTAACATCTCTCCAAAACGGTTTTCATCGAAATCATTTTTTAACATACGAAGATTTTTGAACCGACGTTTTAATCCGCTGCACTAATTCACCGCCCCTCTTAGTGCCGACTTAATCCTAACAGTTGGTATTAGAGCTATGTTTTTCTCCTTTGGTTTAACACATAAGAGAAATGGCTCTTTTCGGCTTTTAAGAGGGTTTTTCTATCGTTCGTCTCCCATGTTCATGCGGACGGACTATACTTATTGGAAAACTTGAATGAGAGATTTCTTGCTTTCTATGGATTTGAATTTATGGAAAATTATCGAAAATAATTTTAAAAAGTCTTCTACTCCAATGAAAGAATGTAATGATTTGGATAAGAAAACTTTTTCCTTAAATGCTAGAGAAATGAACGCTCTATTTTGCTCTTTAGACAAAAATGAATTCAATCGGGTTTCTACTTGAGAAATGACTTTTGACATTTGGTATACACTCGAAATCATACACGAAGGCACTAGTAGAGTTAAAAACTCTAAAATAAATATTTTGATATGTGCTTTTAAATTATTTCGTATGGAACCAAGTGAGACTATTAGAGACGTGTACACCCGTTTTACGGATGTCATCAATAATTTAAAAGCTATTGGCAAATGTTTTTCGAACCTTAAACTTGTTAATAAAATCGTGAGATCCCTTCCAAAGAGTTGGGACCATAAAGTAATGGCCATTCAAGAGGCCAACGATTTAAATAATTTTTCGATTGAAGAACTTATTGGGTCTTTGATGACCTATGAAACAATGTGCAATGCACATGAAGAACTTGAGAACAACATTCCAAAGAATAGGAAGGATTTAGTACTTAGAACTCAAGATGACCACTTAAGCGAAAGCTCAAGTGATGATGACTTTGAACTTCTCACAATAAAACTTATAAAGTACTTAAAACTGTTGAATCTCGGATTTTGATGATGAAGTCAATTATAATTTATTTGATCTAATCTATATGTTGAGAAAAGTGTGCAGGATTAACTACGATAGTAGTAAGACATAAAGCAGGTGTTGTGCCGGAGTCAAGATCGAGATCACGTTAGGAGTTCGAGGGTTCATCGGAAGTCTGGACGTTCATCGAAAGTTCTGTCGGAACCAACCGAGAAGTCCAGGAGCTTACCAAAGAAGCTCGTCGGAACTTGCCAAGAATATCGTCGTAAAGTCCAGGAGCTTGCCGGGAGTCCGCAGGAGCATTATCGAGAGTTCATCGAATGTTCGCCGAAAGTACATCGGAAGCTCACCGAAAGAGCAATTAACGCACCGGAATAAGAAGAGCTATGATCATGTCTTAATTATCGTAGTTAGAGCGTAAATTAAGTTAGAATTGGGAGGTAATCTCACTAACTTAATTAGGGGCCAATTAGGCCCTTAATAGGGCTGATTTAGGCCGGGTTGAACAGCCCAATCAGCCCCTAAAAACATTGCTGGAGATGGCATCGCCTAGAAGACCAAGTCTCCCAGGTGGTCTGGATGGTGGTACCGTCGGAAATTATTGCTGCCAACGGTGGTACCGCCCCTATGAGGCAGTGGTACCACCCCTATCAGGCGGTGGTACCGCCAGAGCTCGGTCTCCGAGTTCTGTTAGGCAGTGGTACTGCCCAGACTGAGTGGTAGTATCGCCCAGTGTCAAGTGTTAGACAGTGGTACTACACAAACTAGGCGGTGATACCATCGGCAGTTATTGCTGCCAGCGATGGTACTGCCCCTATCAGGCGGTGGTACCGTCAGAGCTCGGTCTCCAAGCTTTGTCTGGGTGTGAGACTTGTAAGGGTTCTCTCCTAAACCCATAAAAAGGAGAAAGCGCTATAAGAGGTGGTTAGTCTTCACCTATTGAAGGAAGGCCTTTAGTGGATATCGGTGACCTCGTTAGAGGAGGAATCCAAAAGTGGATGTAGGTCACATTGACTAAACACTCTAAAACTCGGTTTGCATTTACTTTGAGCAATTTACTTTTATAGCAAACTGCCTCTCCTCCTTACTGTGCTTTTACTACGCCTACGTCTCACATATGCTTTCAAGTAAATACCTTGTGAGATCATTTTTAATCGTACGAAGATTTTATGAAACCGACGCTTTTCATTTGTGCAATTTACATTACTGCAAATCTCTTTAATCATCTCTACACTTTTATGAAAAGCTTTCAAGTTCAAATTCTCTTTGAAACGGATTAAATCAAACCATTTTTGTCAGAATCGGTTTTAATCAAAACAAAGTCTTTCGAATTCGAAAAGGTTTTCACTGCACTAATTCACCCCCCCTCTTAGTGCCGCTCTTGATTTTAACAATTGGAATCAAAGCAAGGTTCACTTTCGTTTGGTTTAAAACCCAAGAGAGATGGTATTTGCTAGCAACCAAAAGGGTCATTCAATTACACATCTGTGCATGTTCAATGGGACGAATTACACATATTGGAAGACTAGAATGAGGATCTTCCTAATTTCAATGCATTTTAAGCTTTGGAACATTGTCGAAAACGATTTTCAAAAGTCTTCTCTTCCAATGAACGATTGGAATGAGTTAGAGAAGAAGACTTTTACTTTAAATGCCAAGGCTATGAATGCCTTATTTTGTGCATTGATAAAAACGAGTTTAATCAAGTGTCAATTTGTGAAATTACTTTTGATATTTAGCATACACTCGAAGTGACTCATGAAGGCACTAGTAGAGTGAAGGAGTCGAAAATTAATCTTTTAGTGCATACTTATGTGTTATTTCAGATGAAATCGAGTGAGACCATTGGAGACATGTACACCCGATTTACGGATGTTGTCAATAGTCTAAAAGGACTTGGTAAAGGTTTCTCAGATTTTGAACTCGTTAATAAAGTTTTAAGATCCCTTCCAAAAAGTTGGGACTCTAAAGTCACGACCATTCAAGAGGCCAAAGATTTAAATAATTTTCCTCTCGAAGAACTAATTGGGTCACTAATGACCTATCAGAGGACTTGTAAAGCTCATAAAGAGCTTGAGGATACCCTTCCAAAGAATAGAAAAGATATGACACTAAGAACCTAAGAAGATCACTTGAAAGAAAACTCAAGTAATGTGGACCTTGATGAAGACTTGACACTTTTAACAAGGAAATTTAAAAAATTCATAAGAAGGAATAAATTTAAAAATGACACTAAAAATAAATTTGAACCTAAGAAAGATCATGTAATATGCTATGAATGCAAGAAACCGGGACACAACAAGAGTGAATGTCCCCAAGCTAAGAAGAGGATACCAAAGAAGAAGGCTTTCAAAGCAACATGGGACGACTCAAATGCATCTGAAGAAGAGGAGCCACCCAACACCGAGCAAGTTGCTCACTATGCACTAATGGCCATTGGAGATGAAGTAACAAGTTCAATTGATGCAAATTTATCATTTGATGAACTATTAAATGCTTTTCATAATTTATTTGATGAATGTAAATCAATTAGTAAAAAATATAAATTATTAAAAAAGGAGCATGATTTTCTTATTAGTGATTATAATATATTAAAAGTTGAGCATAATGATAGTTTAGCTCCATGTACAAAATGCCACGAAGTAAAAACACTTAGAAAGGAAAACTTGCTACTCAAAGAAACCTTAGAAAAATTTGAGGTTGATAGCAAGTCCTTGAACATGATCCTTATCAATAAGGGTCACATTCATAAAAGAAGTGGAATCAGATTTGTGAGTAGCTCTCACCAAAATCCAACCACCTTTGTTAAAGGCCCCATATTACATATTTCACCCTAAAACAAATGTAAATTTTGTTGCAAACTTGGACATTTAGCTTATCATTGTCCATTTAAGAAGTGTAGTCTACACAAATTGATTTGGGTTCCTAAAAGAACCGTAAAGGATTCCATGCAAAATGATAAGTTAAGCCGATTGATTTTTGAGGCACCCAAGGTTAAATGGATACCTAAAAATCATCCTCTTTTGTAGAAATATATACCATCACAAGCTAGGAGCAAGAGATGATACCTTGATAGTGGATGCTTAAGACATATGACCGGAAATCCATCTCAATTCTCTAATCTCACTAGCCTAGACGAAGGATATGTCACATTCGGAGACAACAACAAGGGTAAAATCATTGGCAAAGGAACTATAGGGAACACATCCAACTTTTTTATTGAAGATGTGTTGTTAGTTGATAGCTTAAAGCATAACCTTTTGAGCATTAGTCAATTGTGTGATAAAGGATATATTGTTATATTTGAATCTAATACTTGTATTATAGAAAAACCACATAAAAACACATCTATGATTACTTTAAAATAAAATAATGTATACACTATCGACATTTATGATCTTTGTAATGAAATATGTTTTTCGATTTTAAATGACGATACTTGGCTTTGGCATAGGAGATTATATCATGCTAGCATGAAACTAATCAATCAAATTTCATCTAAAGAACTTGTAAGAGGGATTCCTCATATTAAGTTCGTCAAAGATAATGTGTGTGATGCATGTCAACTAGGAAAATAAATAAAAGGTAGCTTTAAACTTAAGAACCAAATAAGCACCTCTAGACTTTTGCAATTGATCATGGACTTGCTCGGACCAATTTTTATATCAAGCCTAGGAGATAGCAAATACGCATTTGTCATCGTGGATGATTATAGTAGATACACATGGACTTATTTTTTGACACACAAAAGTGAATGCTTTAGGTATTTCTCCAAGTTTTGTAAACTTGTTCAAAATGAAAAAGGTTTTATGATTTCGTCAATTCGAAGTGATCATAGTGGTGAATTTCAAAATCATGATTTCCAAGAATTTTATGAATCTAATAGATACAATTATAACTTCTCTACTCTAAGAAATTCTCAACAAAATGAAGTAGTAGAAAGAAAGAATAGAAATCTACAAAAATGACAAGAACCATGTTAAATGAACATAGCATACTCAAATATTTTTGGACCGAAGCCATAAACATGGCATGCTTTGTCATGAATAGAGTTCTAGTAAGACCCATACTCACCAAAACTCCTTATGAGTTATGGAATAACAAAAAACCCAATGTTTCATATTTTAAAGTTTTTGGGTGTAAGTGTTTTATCTTGAATGAAAAAGATGCCTTAGGAAAATTTGATGCTAAATCCGATGAAGGAATTTTTCTTGGCTATTCTTCTATTTCTAAAGTATTTCGTATCTTTAATAAAAAGAACTTTGATTATAGAAGAATCTATTCATGTTGTTTTTAATGAAGTTTCTGATGTTAAGAAAAATGATTTTGATGATGATGTTAATTTTGATGCCTTGAATTTAAATGAAACCCTTTCTCCATCTAGCAACTTGGATGCATCTACTTTCAAAAGATCCTTACCCAAGGATTAGAAGTATGTAGATGCTTATCCTAAGGAGCTAATCATAGGAGACACATCTAAAGGGGTTTAAATTCGTTCATCTCTTAAGAATTTTTGTGCAAATGTCGCTTTTCTCTCCAAAATTGAACCTAAATACATTGATGAGGCCTTGAAATATGATTCATGAGTCATTGCAATGCAAGATGAATTAAATCAATTTAAGAGAAATGAGGTATGGAAGCTTGTTCCTAGGCCAGATGACCATTTAGTTATTGGTACTAAATGTGTCTTTAGAAACAAGCAAGATGAATTTGGTATCGTGGTTAGAAACAAGGCTAGATTAGTGGCCAAAGGTTTCAACCAAGAAGAAGGTATTGATTATGAAGAAATCTTCGCTCTTGTGGCTCGATTAGAAGCCATAAGGATGCTCCTTGCCTATGCTAGTAATAATAATTTTAAATTATTTTAAATAGATGTTAAAAGTGCTTTTCTTAATGGCTTTATTTCCGAAGAAGTTTATGTTGAACAACCGCTCGGATTTGAGAATGATGATTTTCCTAATCATATGTTTAAATTGACTAAAGTTATCTATGGATTGAAACAAGCCCCAAGGGTTTGGTATGAGAGACTTAGCTCATTTCTAATTCATAATAATTTCTCTAAAGGCAAGGTCGATACGATATTATTTATCAAAAAATTTAAAAATAATTTTCTTATTGTTCAAATTTATGTTGATATTATTTTCAGTTCCATGAATGAATCTCTTTGTGAATCATTTGCTAAAAGTATAAGTCTTGAATTTGAAATGAGTTTGATGGGGGAATTAACTTTCTTTTTAGGCTTACAAATCAAACAACTAAGTAGTGGTATTTTTCTTAGTCAAACAAAATATGCTTTAAATTTGCTAAAAATGTTTAATATGGATAGCTCAAAGGCTATCAATAATCCCATGAGTACCTCCACTAAGTTAGACACCGATGAAAGTAGAGAAAGCTTTTATCAAAAAGCTTATAGGGGTATGATAGGAAGTTTACTATACCTCATTGCAACTAGACCGGATATCATGTTTAGTGTAGGTCTTTGTGCTAGGTTTCAATCTAATCCTACGATATCTCATCTTAAAGTAGTTAAGAGAATTTTTAGATATCTTAAAGGTACTACAAATCTAATATTATGGTATCTAAAATATGAGAACTTTGAACTAATTGCATATGCTGATACAGATTTTACAGGATGTAGATTAAATAGAAAAAGCACATCTGAAACATGTCAATTTTTAGGACACGCACTTGTTTCTTGGTCTTCCAAGAAACAAAACTCGGTTGCACTATCTACAACCGAAGCTGAGTACACTGTAGCTAGTGCATGTTGTGCACAAGTTGTGTGGATGAAAAACACTTTAAAGGATTATAAGATTCATCTTAAAATCATTCCCATAAAATGTGATAATATAAGTGCAATATGTTTAACAAAAAATCTCATTCAACACTCTAGAACTAAACATATTGATATTAGGCATCACTTTATACGAGATCATGTTAATAATCATGATGTAACCTTAGAGTTTATTGATACGAAATATCAATTAGCCGATATCTTTACAAAACCTTTAAGTAAAGAACAATATAATTTTATTAGAATAGACTTAGGAATGTTAATTTATCCAAATGCATGAATTTGATGTATATATTTTTCGAATTATTTTTTTGTATCTCATAAATGGAGCTTTCATTAACTTATTTCGTTTTTATCTTCCTTGGTATCAAGTTTACTTCATACCCTTGCTCCATTACTTAATGATTTTTGATACACTTAATCACTCCATGGATTTCATTGACAAATGCATCTCTCACGAAATTATCTCTTGTGAAATTTTAATGAGAAATGGATTTGATGTGATGCTCCGCTCATTATGAAGGTTTATTCATGGAATTTCTTATCTTTTATATAATGATTCTTTCACATAAATTCTTTCTTAACGAAGGATGAATTTTTATTTTTTTATGAGATGAAAACTTGCAAGAATGAGGAGTTGATTTCACATGAATATCTTGATCCTTATGAAAATTGAAGCATGATTTAATAAAACTCTATTATCATTTTTGACTTGATTCAAATCATTTCACAAAGTTGGCTCTTAATAGATTTCCTCCTTACTTTCTTTCTTCATACAAAGTTTTGATGATAAAAAAGGGGAGAAGTTGATAGAAGCTCTCTTTAAATGTTTATAACTTTTAATGTGAAAACTTTTGAATGATATGATTGGTATCGTCAAATACAAATTAAAATATGAGATGAATTTTTCCACACTTGCATTGTTGAATCGTTCTTCTTTTTGTTGATGACAAAGGGGGAGAAATAATATCAAAATGTGGTAAATTAATGACAAATACATGCAATGTATTTCATCATATATACTTGAAATATTTGCTTGATAAATTTCCTTCATTATGATAAGATATCTAGAGCTTAACTTGCTATTTTACAATTGATATCTTGCCATAGAATGATGAATTGCTATCTTTGTCATATTTCATATTTGAAATATCATACTTGAAAATGGATGTCATACCTTGACATCATTTTGAGAATGTTAGATCATGATAGTAATTACGATGTGCATGTTGATAAGTTTAAATGAATCTAACTTATCGGTTTGATACTTGAATTCAAAGGCTTTGAATTCAAGAGTGTCTTTTCTCAAGTATGGTATATAGACAGGGGGAGTTAAGGTTAACTCTATCATCAATTGATTGTCATCATCAAAAAGGGGAAGATTGTTGAATCTCGAATTTTGATGATGAAGTCAATTGTAATTTGTTTGATCTGATCTATATGTTAAGAAAAGTGTGCAGGATTAACTACGATAGCAGTAAGACATAAAGTAGGTGTTGTGCTGGAGTCAAGATCGAGATCACGTTGGGAGTTCGAGAGTTCGTCGAAAGTCCGGACGTTCGTCAGAAGTTCTGCCGAAACCAATCGAGAAGTCCAAGAGCTTACCAAAGAAGCTCATCAGAACTTGGCAAGAAGATCATCGTAAAGTCCAGGAGCTTGCCAGGAGTCCGCCGGAGCATTGCCGAGAGTTCGTCGGATGTTCGCCGGAAGTACGTCGGAAGCTCACCGGAAGAGTAATTGACGCACTAGAACAAGAAGAGCTATGATCATGTCTTAATTATCATAGTTAGAGCATAATTTAAGATAGGATTAGGAGGTAATCCCACTAACTTAATTAGGGGCCAACTGGGCCCTTAACAGGGGTGATTTGGGCCGGATTGAACAGCCCAATAAGCCCCTGAAAACATGGCCGGCGGTGGCACTACCCAGAAGACCCAGTTATTGTTGCCAACGGTGGTACTGCCCCTGTCAGGCGGTGGTACCACCAGAGCTCGGTCTTTGAGCTTTGTCAAGCGGTGGTACCGCCCAGTAATGGCGGTGGTACCGCTAGGACCCTAAAAATCTAACACTTTTTGGCTCCATTTTTGAAGCCATTAGGGCCTAAAAAAACCCACCCTTTTATGCATGAAAGGGCACGAAAGCATTGAGATAATCTTGAGTTGTTGGGGTGTAAAAGTGTTGTAAACAAGTGCAAGAGTTCTCCTCCTCCCTTTCTAAGTTTTGAGATTATTCAAAAGAGATGTAAGACTTGTAAGGGTTCTCTCCTAAACCTGTGAAAAGGAGAAAGTGCTGTAAGAGGTGGTTGGTCTTCACCTATTAAAGAAGGCCTTTAGTGGACGCCGGTGACCTCGTCGGAGGAGGAATCCAAAAGTGGATGTAGGTCACATTGACTGAACCACTCTAAAACTCGGTTTGCATTTACTTTGAGCAATTTACTTTTATAGCAAACTGCCTCTCCTCCTTACTGTGCTTTTACTATGCCTACGTCTCACATATGCTTTCAAGTAAACACCTTGTGAGATCGTTTTTAATCGTACTAAGATTTTACGAAATCGACGCTTTTTATTTGTGTAATTTACATTACTGCAAATCTCTTTAATCTTTTCTTACACTTTTATGAAAAGCTTTCAAATTCAAATTCTATCCGAAACGGATTAAATCAAAACCATTTTTGTCGGAATCAATTTTAATCAAAACAAAATCTTTCGAATTCAGAAAGTTTTTCACTGCACTAATATACCCCCCCTCGTAGTGCCGCTCTTGATCCTAACAAAAACAAGAATAAAAAAAAATAAACTTAAAAAGAAGAAGCTACCAAAGAAGAAGAAAGCATTCAAGGTAGCTTGAGACGAATCAAGTTCATCCGAAGATAAAGAATAAACCGATGAAGACGAAGTGGCGAACTTCGCTTTGGTGACTCTCGACAATGAGATAAACAACTCAAACGAAACTCCTTTACTTTAATTTGAAATTACTTGATACTTTTTCATGAGCTATTTTTAAATTAGTCAGTAAAATAAAAAATATAAAATATAAAAAATATCATGCTTCTCTTTGTAAGTGATTTTAAAAAAATAAAATTTAAGCATGACAATTACATGTTAATTCATAGCACTAAGCATGAAAAGTTAGATTCGATTGAAAAGAAAAATACATTACTACAACAAACAAAATGATTTTGAAAATACTTCATGTTTGATGAAAACAATTTTGATGATTTAATGATGTATAGTGATGTAATAATATAATGAAAATATTAAAAGTTTTGGTACAATGCTTGATGATTTAATGCATGGCACCATTAAAAAATTCTCCTCTTCTTCTTTCTTGTTTATATTGAAAAAGGGGAGAAAGAAAATCGCTAGCATATTAAGAGATTGATAAATCAATTTATGCCATTTTGAATTTCTAGAAAATGATTTTGATGATTTGAATCTAAATGAGATTTTTTTTCCAATCGAATCATGAACCTTCTCTTGATTTCTTAACTTGAGATTTTCTTTTATGAATCAAGATCTCTTGCTCTTTATTCTCGTATGGTTCTTGCATTTCGTTTAAGAGAAAATTTTCTATATGAATCATGTCTCTTGGTATTCAAATAATCTTTGATATTATATCATTCATGCCATGATTTATTTATGATACTCCCTTATATTCATAAATTGTATACCTTATCATATTTGATTTAAATTTATCTTTGTCATGATGTGAAAATTGATGTAAAGGAAAAAAATTATAAAACTATATTCTTCCCTTCTTTCTGACAATGACAAAGGGGGAGAAAGAACGCACTAGCTTGCATGTTCTAAAATGATGTAAAACTTGCTAAATTTATTAGCTTATAAATTGTAAGGAGAAAAACTTACTAGGAAACAAAATAGCTAGCTTACACTTCTCAAAAGAGAAGAAAGAACTTGCTATCTGGTACATTGAAATTGCTAGCTTAAGATGCAAAATTTGGTAACTTACTAACTTATAAAGGAAGCAAAAAATTAAACTTCTCAAAAGAGAAGAAAGAAAATTACTAGCTTGAATGTTCTAAAGTGATGAAAAATTTGCTAAATAGCTAAGTTTTTATATCTTTAAAACTTGATAGTTGCACTTCCCCTTTTTGTTCATGACAAAGGGGGAGAAGGTATGATAATGATCATGCATAAGATGATGTACTTGGTTATTTTGATTATGCATGATTAATGTTGCATGCAATATTATGACTAGTTCTTTCAATATTCATGAAGCATGCAATAATGAAATATTCATGATTAAATTATCTTTGACTTGAATTCAATTTGAATTCAAGGTTCATCAATATGGCATGTTGATAAGGGGAGTTAAGGTTAACTCCGTTATCAATTGGTTATCATCATCAAAAAGGGAGAGATTGTTAAATCTCGGATTTTGATGATGAAATCAATTGATGCGTTTATCATCTAATATGCATTTAAGTGATGCAGGACTAGCTTCGATCAGAAAGGGTAAATTGATTAAAGCAAGAGGAATCAAACGTTGGGCTAGAGGATCGGTCGACGTGTCGGTAGAAGGCTTTAGTCTGTGAATTCAGGCATCGGGCTAAGAAGATAATACATTGCGCCAAGGAGATCAGATGTTGCGAGAAGATAACATGCTGATTGGGCAATACGCCGAAGGAGAGGATGATG
Source organism: Musa acuminata AAA Group (assembly GCF_036884655.1). Classification (NCBI taxonomy): domain Eukaryota; kingdom Viridiplantae; phylum Streptophyta; class Magnoliopsida; order Zingiberales; family Musaceae; genus Musa; species Musa acuminata. The sequence goes on along the minus strand of NC_088328.1, from coordinate 13,950,981 downwards.
CATCGAAAGATCGGACGAAGCACCGGAAGAACTAACGACATGCCAGACAACATAGGATTCGCTTGTAATCGATTATATCTAGATAAGTTAGTTTAGAGTCTAATTGAGTCAGTTTAGAATGTAATTAGGCCAACTCAATTTGGGGCCAACTAGACTCAAGTTTGGGTTGTGTTTGTAACATCCCTTACTTTTGAAATTTATTAATAAGGATTTATTTGTAAATCGGAGGACCTATATGTAAATATAGAAATTTTAAGGATTGAACTGTTAAGTTGCAAAAAAAAAAAAAAAAATTGAAAATTCAGTTGAAACAAAGAGAGGAGCTATGGGGCATGGGGAGAAGAAGAAGAGAAGTAGAGGGAGAAGAGAAGAAAAGAAGAAGAGGGAAAAGAAGAGAGGAGGAAGAAGAGGGAGAAGAGAAGAAAAGAAGAATAAGAAGAGAGGGAAGAGGGAGAGGAGAGAGAGGTTGCTGCAACAGCTAGGGCTGCAACGCCTCTGTTTCTTGTAGGAGGAAACAGAGGAGTGCATGTGTGGGGGCGTCGGGGAGGAGAAGAAGAGAAGAGGAAGAAGAAGAAGAAAAGAGGAGGGTGGCTGCGGCAAGGGCTGCAGCAAGGAGCTGTGGGGCGTTGGGGAGGAGAAAGGAAGAAGAGGAGAAGAAGAGCAGAAGAAGAAGAGAGAGGAGGGTGGCTGCGGCAAGGGCTGCAGCGAGGAGGTGTGGGGCGTTAGGGAGGAGAAGGGAAGAAGAGGAGAAGAAGACAAGGAGAAGAAGAAGAAGAGGAAGAGAAGAAAGAGAAGCGGGAGAAGAGGTTGTGACACCTCTATTTCCTGCAGGAGGAAACAGAGGGAGGGTGTGTGTGGCGCCGGGGAGAAGGGAAGGAGAGGAGAAGAAGAGAAAAAGAAGAGCAGGGGAGGAAGAAGAGGCTGCGGCTGCGGCGGTGGCAGCTGCAGTTGGAAGAGAAGAACGAGAGGGAAGAAGAGGAAGAGGGGAAGGTGGCTGTGGCTGCAGCTGCGGTAGCAGCTGTGGCGGCGGTGGTGGCTGCGATAGCTACGGCAGCGGTGGTGGCTGTAGTAGCTGCTTTTAGGAAAGAGAAAGAAAGGAAAGGGAAAAAAAAAGGGGCTGCGGCCATGATTGCGGTTGCGGCGGTGGCGGCTGTGTTTGCTGCAGTTGTGTCTGCGAAAGAAGAGGAGGAAGAAGGCAATGCAATAGAAGGGGCTGTGACTGTGGCAACGGTAGCGGCGGTGGCTACGGCAACTGCTTTTGGGAAAGAAAAAAAAGAAGGAACGAGAGTAAGGGAGAGCAGGTGAATGTGCCCCTATGTTCTGCACGAGCTGCAATTGTGGAGGAAGAAAGAAGATTGGTGCAGAAAATGAAAACAGGGAGAGGAGACAGAGAAAAATAGAAGAAGGATTTGGGCGTACACCTTCTTCGGATCTTCGGATCAAAATCTTCGTAAGGCAAGTGTCCCGATATTTTCTCCTGCAAGTGTTATCTTTTCTATTGCAAGTGTTATCTTTTTTATTGCAAGTGTTCCGATGATTTCTATTGCAAGTGTTCCGATCCTTCCTATTGCAAGCTTTCTAATCTTTCCTATTGCAAGTGGTCCTGATTTTTCCTTACTATAATTTGTTGAATCTCGTATTTTGATGATGAAACCAATTGATAATTATGTTTATGTTTAACTACATTTTGAGTGATGCAGGTCTACTCGATCAAGATTAGACAATTAAGGCAGGAGGAATTGACGTTGCGCCGGAGGAGATCACGTTAGGATATTGGATGGCAGAAGGCTTCGGACGTCGGGCATCGGGCCAAGAGCAGAATTACGCTAAGGATATCGGCATTGCGGAGGTCAACCACCGATTGGGCAACAAGCCGCAAGAGAGGACGAAGCGCCGAAGAATCAGACGAAGCGCCAACCAATGATGTGCCGGGCAACAGAATGTCAATTCGCTTTATAATAATTGTCTAGATCGGAGTAGAGTTTTTGCTTGTGTGTGTAAGATAAACTATGATAACGACGAAGACATAAAGCAAAACAAAGTGTTAGAGTCAAGCACGAAGGATTCATTGCGAGTTTGAGAGTTCGACGGAAGTCCGAAGGTTCGTCGGGAATGCTGCCGGAACTAGCCAAGAATGAGTAGGGAGCTTGCCGAAGGGTTTTTCGGAAGCTCGCCGGAAGGTTCGTTGGAAGTTCACAGAGCTCGCCGAGAAAGATCGGAGCTTGCCGAAGAAGCTTATCGGAACTCGCCAAGATCAAATCGTGAAGTCTAGGAGCTTGACGGGAGTCCGCAGAATGGTTTCCGAGAGTTTATCGGAAGACCGCCGGAAGTTCGTCGGAAGCTCGCTGGAAGAAGTCTTGACTTACGGACTTTGTAATAGCTTAGAAAATGTCTTTAAATTCGTAGTTAGCATGTTAATTAGGATTAGGATTAGGTATTAATCCTATAACCCAAGTAGGGGCCAATTGGGCCCGAGTTCGGACTGGTTTGGGCCAAGTTTGGAGACCAACCAGTGAGCTGAATTGGCCTAGGCGGTGGCACCGCCCAGCACCCGAGAGCTGGGCGGTGACACCTCCTGGGCTGGGCGGTGACACCTCCCGGGAGTCTGCAGAATGGTTTCTGAGAGTTTATCGGAAGACCGCCGGAAGTTCGCCGGAAGCTCGCTGGAAGAAGTCTTGACTTACGGACTTTGTAATAGCTTAGAAAATGTCTTTAAATTCGTAGTTAGCATGTTAATTAGGATTAGGATTAGGTATTAATCCTATAACCCAAGTAGGGGCCAATTGGGCCCGAGTTCGGACTGGTTTGGGCCAAGTTTGGAGACCAACCAGTGAGCTGAATTGGCCTAGGCGGTGGCACCGCCCAGCACCCGAGAGCTGGGCCGTGACACCTCCTGGACTGGGCGGTGGCACCGCTTGGCTGGGCGGTGGCACCGCCAACATCGGGAATATAAGAGAATTCAAATTTTTGGACCCAAATTTGAATCCTCTTGAGGCCTATAAATACCCCTCAAGTCTCAGCTGAGAAAACAACTTTTTGAGCAGCAATTGTTTGAGAGAAAGGTCTTAGAAAAGTTGTTGCTAGTCTTGTTTTCAATTTGCTAGTGTTCACCTCCTTCTTTCTTGCTGAAAATCTGTAAGAGAGTGAACCACTTGTAAAAAGTTGTAAGAGGGGTATTTGCCCTTCCATTTCAAGAGATTTGCTAGTGGAAGGTGAGAGCCTCATCGAAGAGGGGCCTCGCAAGTGGATGTAGGTCATTTGACCGAACCACTATAAAATCGACGTGATTTCTGGTTTGCATTTACTTATTGTCATTTACATTACTGCAAACCATTTGCACTTTAATGCTCTACTTCTTTATCTCCGTCTTACTTATCTCTTCAAGTTAAAATGCAATCGAAACGGTTTCAAACGAAAACGTTACTTTTATCTTACGAAGTTTTCGAAAGTGTTTAAATCGTCAAAAGTTTATCACACTTTACCGCTGCACTAATTCACCCCCCCCCCCTCTTAGTGCCGCTCCGATCCTAACAATTTGTATCAGAGCCCGGTATTTCTCATTTCGGATTTACACCCGAGAGAAATGACTCTTCATGGCTTTCAAGAGGGCTTATCGGTTGTTCGTCCACTGTTGTTTAACAGATTGGACTACACTTATTGGAAAACTCGAATGATAGTTTTCTTGATTTCTATGAATTTGGATTTATGGAATATCGTTGAAAATGGTTTTCAACTTCCCTTTAAACCGATGAACGAATGGTCGGATTTGGAGAAGAAATATTTTTCTTTAAACGCAAAGGCTATGAATGCCTTATTTTGCGCTTTGGACAAAAATGAGTTCAATCGGATTTCTACGTGCGAAACGACTTTCGATATTTGGCGAACACTTGAAATCACGCACGAGAGAACTAGTAGAGTCAAAGACTCGAAAGTTAACATTTTATTGCATGATTTTGATCTTTTTCAAATGCAACCAAGCGAGACTATAGGCGACATGTACACCCGTTTCACGGATGTCGTCAATAATCTAAGAGTTCTTGGTAAATCTTTTTCGAATTTTGATCTCATAAGCAAGATCTTAAGATCCCTTCCAAAAAGGTGGGATTCTAAAATAACCGCAATACAAGAAACAAAAGATTTAAATATTTTTCCACTTGAAGAACTAATTGGGTTGTTGATGACATATGAAATGGTGCACAATGCACATGATGAACAAAATCACCTTCCAAAGAACAGGAAGGATTTGGAACTCCAGACAAATGGATACCACTTGAGCAATGACTCAAGTGATGAGGACAATGATGAACTTGAATTTCGAACACTAAATCTTAATAAGTTTATTAAACAAAAATCTAAAATAAACAATGAACTTGAACGGAGAAGAGGCCAAAGAAGAGGAAGGCAACCAAGGATGAATCAAGAACTTCCAAAGGTGAAACGGCGAATTGGGCTTTGACGGGCTTCGACTACAAGGTAAGTAACTCAACTCTCTTGAATTATTTTGAAATTACTTGATGTTTTCCATGATGCATTTTCTCTTTTCTTTTGAATAATTATTTTTCTTGAAAATTGTATGTTTTATATTAATAGAATAAAATGTTAGATTTAAATAATCATATATATGTGCTTGAGAAGCAAGAATGTGTATTTTGATGATTTCCATATTAACCTTCAATGATGATGCATGGTTTTTATATGGAAGGCTTGATGATTTTTTTTTAAACCTTGTCTTTGGTTTTCAAACATGATGTATGTTTTTGATATAAGAACAAAACTTGAGCATGCTAATATAAAGTCAATCACATAAATTAAAACTAAAGAAGTTTTAGTTATCTATAAGAATCATTCAAAACTATGTTCAATGAAACCATTGCATAATGATGTAATGAAAATATTAAACATTTTGAAACCATGTTTTAGTGTCATGCATAATGATCATGCTTAATAAATTTTGAAATTATGCATATGAATCTTGTGATTTATGGATTATTGATTTTTACCATAATGAAAGTGCCTTATTAATCTTTGTTGTAATAAATCTTACACTTTCGGTTTTAAACATTATACATGTTTTTATTTGGTATAAGTGAAATAAAATCATATGAATTGAAACAACTAAAAAGAGGAAAATATTTCCTTGAAAAATTATTTTTCTCTATCCTATTGATCTTGATGTTTATTATGATAAATCTATGTATACCATTTTGAATCTCTTAAAAGTAATGGTGATATTTTGATGATTTTGATGATTTAAATTTGAAATGAGTTTTATCAAAATCATGATATTGATTTCTTGGAATAACATGAGATTACCTTTGATGATCATTTTGATTCATGAAATTTTGGATTCATGACTTGGTCTTACATTTGTTTATGAGATGGTTGAAATCTTTGTACGTTTGAATTCTTCCCTTCTCCTTTCAATTTATGCATGTTATATGTTAAAGATTTAAAACCATGTTTTGGTATCATGCATATCTAAGAAATATTGATGTGACAAATTGAATAAGTTGAAAATGAATGATGATTTTTCTCTTGAATATAACTTGTGATATTTTTTAATATAAATCATCATTTTGATTTCTCGACATTCGATACATAAGATTTTATTATAAATCAAAATTTCTCATTAATCGATCTTCTACGATTTTACTTGATATTCTCTTGAGAGGAGATTTTCTAAATGAATCATGATTTTTCCTCGTGAGTTCTTGGAGTTATTACTTGATTTTTCTTTTAAAACAAGATCTCTTCTTTGTACTCCTATGATTTTTCTTGATATTTTATTTAAAGAAGATATTTACTATATGAATCATGTCTTTTGGTATTCAAATGATTTTATCCTTCATGACATGATTTCTTTGTATTTATGGCTTGCATGGCTTGAAATGTTTTGGTATAATGCATGCAATGATGAAATATTCATAAAGTTAAAATGATGTATGCAATACTTATGATAATGATGTACATGATGTACATGATGTATTTATTGCATATGATGTGTATCATGAATGCTTTAAATGATGAATGTTTTGTATCATGATCAACATGTTGATAAATGCTTAAAAATTTTAATGTTTGAGTATCATGTATGATATGCTTATTAATGATGATTGATTTATTTTTCGGTATCATGCATGAAAAATAAGGTTATTGAAATTGTGTATGTTTTAATTTGAATATATAATGATGCACAAATAAGAATGATACTTACCTTTGTCATAATATGAAAATTGATATAAGGGTCTTCCCTTCTTTTTGACAATGACAAAGGGGGAGCAAGAATTTCTAGTGTGGACATCATGAAAAGAGGCAAACTAACTAGCTTTCACAAATTCAAGATGAAAGCAAAAATTGTACTTCTCAAAAGAGAAGATGCAAATGTAACATTTGCCAAATTGTTTGCTTGCCTCATGTAAAACATTATCTCTTGCTAGTTTGACATTTTTGCTAGCTTGTATGTTGCAAAACTTGATCACTTTTTCAAACATTTTGCTAGCTTACACTTTGCAAAGAAAGCAAAAATGACACTTCTAGAAGAAAGAGCTTGTTATTTTGAACATCACAAGCTTGCCTATCTTAAGAAACAAAAATTGCAAAAGTGCTATCTTGCCTATCTCAAGAAGCAAAACTTGCAACTTGCAAATTGCAATAGGAAGCAAGTATTATGAGCTTACACAAGAAAGCTATCTTGCATTTGCTTTCGAAATTTTCGCTAGCTTGTATATTATGAAACTTACATATCGTAAAAATTGCTAGCTTGTAGTCTAAAGAGAAGCAAAAAGTTGCTATCTCAAAAGAAGCAAATGTGCTATCTTGCCGATCTTAAGAGGCAAAAATGCTAACTTGCACATCTAGCAAAACTTGACAAATTTGTATATTTCAAGAAGCAAGAGTTGCTTTCTTGAACATCTCAATATTGCTAGCTTGCATGATGTAGAACTTGCTATCTTGAACATTACCAAAAGTGCTATCTTGTATGCTGTAAAACTTGCATATCTAAAACTTGATAGCTTGAATGTCCTAAGCATGATGCATTACTTGCTAAATTTTCTAGCTTCAAAACTGCATGATGATAAAACTTAATATTATGTTTTTCATGCAATGAGTTGAACTTATATTACAAACACAAAGAATAGTTGTACTTCTCCTTTTTGTTGATGACAAAGGGGGAGAAGTATGTTGATGACATGATATGCATAAGTCTATGCATGAGTTCATCATGACGTGTTGCAAGTATTCATGATGAATATTGCAATGACTTGAATTCAGTTTGAATTCAAGGTTCTATCAATATGACATATTGATAGGGGGAGTTTGTTTAAACTCCGGGAGTCAAGTTTAACTCCGTTATCAATTGGTTGTCATCATCAAAAAGGGGGAGATTGTTGAATCTCGTATTTTGATGATGAAACCAATTGATAATTATGTTTATGTTTAACTGCATTTTGAGTGATGCAGATCTACTCGATCAGGATTAGACAATTAAGGCAGGAGGAATTGATGTTGCGCTGGAGGAGATCACGTTAGGATATTGGATGGCAGAAGGCTTCGGACGTCGGGCATCGGGCCAAGAGCAGAATTACGCCAAGGATATCGGCGTTGCGGAGGTCAACTGCCGATTGGGAACAAGCCGCAAGAGAGGACGGTGCGCCGAAGAATCGGACGAAGCGCCAACCAATGACGTGCCGGGCAACAGAATGTCAATTCGCTTTATAATAATTGTCTAGATCGGAGTAGAGTTTTTGCTTGTGTGTGCAGGATTAACTATGATAACGATGAAGACATAAAGCAAAATAAAGTGTCGGAGTCAAGCACGAAGGATTCATTGCGAGTTTGAGAGTTCGACGGAAGTTCGAAGGTTCGTCGGGAATGCTGCCGGAACTAGCCAAGAATGAGTAGGGAGCTTGCCGAAGGGTTATTCGGAAGCTCGCCGGAAGGTTCGTTGGAAGTTCGCGGAGCTCGCCGAGAAAGATCGGAGTTTGCCGAAGAAGCTCATCGGAACTTGCCAAGATCAAATCGTGAAGTCTAGGAGCTTGCCGGGAGTCCGCAGAATGGTTTCCGAGAGTTTATCGGAAGACCGCCGGAAGTTCGCCGGAAGCTCGCTGGAAGAAGTCTTGACTTACGGACTTTGTAATAGCTTAGAAAATGTCTTTAAATTCGTAGTTAGCATGTTAATTAGGATTAGGATTAGGTATTAATCCTATAACCCAAGTAGGGGCCAATTGGGCCCGAGTTCGGACTAGTTTGGGCCAAGTTTGGAGCCCAACCAGTGAGCTGAATTGGCCTAGGCTGTGGCACCGCCCAGCACCCGAGAGCTGGGCGGTGACACCTCCTGGGCTGGGCGGTGGCACCGCCAGCATCGGGAACATACGAGAATTCAAATTTTTGGAGCCTAAATTTGAATCCTCTTGAGGCCTATAAATACCCCTCAAGTCTCAGCTGAGAAAACAACTCTTTAAGCAGCAATTGTTTGAGAGAAAGGTCTTAGAAAAGTCTTTGCTAGTCTTGTTTTCAATTTGCTAGTGTTCACCTCCTTCTTTCTTGCTGAAAATCTGTAAGAGAGTGAACCGCTTGTAAAAAGTTGTAAGAGGGGTATTTGCCCTTCCATTTCAAGAGATTTGCTAGTGGAAGGTAGGAGCCTCATCGAAGAGGGGCCTCGCAAGTGGATGTAGGTCATTTGACCGAACCACTGTAAAATCGACGTGATTTCTGGTTTGCATTTACTTATTGTCATTTACATTACTGCAAACCATTTGCACTTTAATGCTCTACTTCTTTGTCTCAGTCTTACTTATCTCTTCAAGTTAAAACGCAATCGAAACGGTTTCAAACGAAAACGTTACTTTTATCGTACGAAGTTTTCGAAATTGTTTAAATCGTCAAAAGTTTATCACACTTTACCGCTGCACTAATTCACCCCCCCCTCTTAGTGCCGCTCCGATCCTAACACAATTTTTATCTCTACATTTGCTTTGAATATGAGGAACTTTGAATTGTTCTGGCCTTGCATTTGATATATCTCCTATTTAGACGTAACGATTTGAATTTGTGAAACTTTTGAGATTCTAACTTTTCTACCTTGTTATGGTTATAACTTTATGCACTGACCTCTTATTTGGACAAAACTTGTTTGATATGAATATAGACTCATAAACCTTTCTTTCGATAGCTTATTTTAAGAATTCAGAGTAAGTTTGACTCTCCAAACTTCTATTTCAAATGAGCCTACGAATTCTACAAAATAGGGATCGTAATTTCTGACCTTTTGATACTTCTATTTCAAATATAGACTCATAAGTCCCTATTGGAAACTTTGATTTATTCAAAACTTATTTCATTTTAAACTAGACTCGTAGATCTTTCATTTGATACCTAGATTGAAAGATTTAGAGTCCAAATGCCTGCCTAATTTTCTGTTGAAACCGTGAATCTTGTAAAATTGAGATTTGTTCTTTGATCTTGGGTTACTAAATCTATTGTAACTCTTTGTTGGAAACTTCGATTCATATGAAACTTATTTTATTTGAAAATAGATTGAAATATCTTTTACAGTAGCTTTCTTGAGTATATTGGAGCATGATTGATAGTTTGAATCATTTGTTCAATGTGCCTCTCGAATTTTGTAAGAAATCGAGCTTTGGTCGATTTCGTATATTCTGGTTTCATTCCTTTGGAAATTGATTTCATTTAGCTTTCTTGTTCAATTGAGCTTTATATTACTGATTTGAATTCTTGTATGCTCTTGTCCTTCAAATTATTTGCATTCTTGAAAACTATTGTGTAACGTTTATGCTATATCGTATTGACTCATATAGGCACATGTATATCTCATTGTTCCGCATTTGCTTTCGATATGTGCCTATTCGAGTTTCATTCCTTTGGAAATTGAATTCATCTAACCTTCTTATTTGAATTGAGTTATATGTGATTGCTTGGAATCCTTGAATGCTCTTGCTTTCATTTCCTTTCAAATCTGAATACATTTGTGAAAGATTATGCTTGCATCGTATTGACTCGTAAAGGCACATGTACGTTTTGTTGTTTCGCGTGTGCTTCTGATATGTGCTATTTATTATTCATACTGTCCTTTTGTACTCTAATGTTTGTGGGATACTGTTAACCTTTACCAGAAATGGTAAAGGGAGTTATGTATAGAGCCTGTGATGCTCTACCGGCCCCCTCTGACTTCACCTAGACGTGGGTGGATGGAGCTCCCAGACGTAGGAGACTTTTGTCTGGTGGTCATTTAGAAATGGATGAATCACATTCTGTCTATAGTCCCACTACACCTTCTGTATGTTTGATATGATATCTAGAGCTTTGGTTATGTATTTATGTATGCGCTTTAGATAAGAAAGATATGAATGCAATGTCAAATACGACGTTTCAGTTTCTGTTTCGTATTCGTTCTTTGATATGCTCTAAAATGGTTCATATGCCGTTGATATGTGTTGAATCTCGGATTTTGATGATAAAATCAATTGATGGGTTAATTGATCTAATCCATATTATTGAGTTAACTGTGCAGGATTAACTACGATAACCAGAAAACACAAAGCAAGAATACCGAAGTCAAGTTTGATGGACGTTTAAGAGTCCGAAGAATCGTCGGAGATGCTGCCGGAACCAACCGAGAAGAAATCGGGAACCTATCGAAATTTTCGGAAGTTCGCCGAAGAGATCGTCGGAGGTTCACGGAGATCACCGAGAAGGCTCGGCTACTCATTAAAGTCATCACAAGATCGGGAGCTTGCAGGGAGTCCGTCGGAAGAAGTTCGTCGGAAAGCTCACCGGAACAAGACTCGACGTTCGCGGTTGAAAACTTGCTTAGGATGTTTTTTCTGTTATGTAGTTCACTTGTAATTAGGATTAGGATTAAGAGATAATCCTATATCCTGGTTAGGGGCCAATTGGGCCCAAAATTAGATTTGGTTTGGGCTAAATTTAAGCCCAACCAGTGAATCGGAGAGCTAGGCGGTGGCACCGCCCAGCACCCGAGAGCTGGGCGGTGGCACCGCTTGGCTGGGCAGTGGCACCACCAGTCCACTGTCAGTGTCTGACAGTGACAGGTGGTGGCACTGCCACTGACAGGCGATGGCACCGCCAGCATCGGGAACCAAAGAGAATTCAAATTTTGGAGCCCAAATTTGAATCCTTTTGAGGCCTATAAATACCCCTCAAATCTCAGCTGAGAACACAACTTTTTGAGAAGCAATTGATTGAGAGAAAGGTCTTAGAAAAGTCCTAGCTAGTCTTGTTTTCAATTTGCTAGTGTTCACCTCCTTCTTTCTTGCTGAAAATATGTAAGAGAGTGAACCGTTTGTAAAGAAAGTTGTAAGAGGGGTATTTACCCTTCCCTTTCAAGAGATTTGCTAGTGGAAGGTGGGAGCCTCATCGAAGAGGGGCCTCGCAAGTGGATGTAGGTCATTTGACCGAACCACTTTAAAATCGGCGTAATCTCTGGTTTGTATTTCATTACTGCTATTTACATTACTACAAACCTTCTTACTTTCTTTATTTCCTCATTACCTTTGCTGCACAACTTTGCGAATACGCTTTCAAGTTAAACACTTCCGAGTTCGATTTTTATCGTACGAAAGATTTGTCAAAACCAACGTTTTAATCCGCTGCACTAATTCACCCCCCCCTCTTAGTGCCGCTCCGATTCTAACAATTGGTATCAGAGCTAGGCTCACTCTCATATTTGGTTTGATACCTAAGAGAGATGGCTTACTCCGGCATACATGAGGGTCATTCTATCACATGTCCACCCTTTTTTAATGGGTCGGATTATACTTATTGGAAGACTCGTATGAGGATCTTCCTCATTTCCATGGATTTCGAGCTTTGGACTATTGTTGAAAACGGATTTCAAAAATCTTCTCTTCCGATGATCGAATGGAATGAATCGGAGAAGAAGGTTTTTGCTTTAAACGCAAAGGCTATGAATGCCTTGTTTTTTGCACTAGACAAAAATGAATTTAATCGTGTTTCAATTTGTGATTCAGCTTTTGATATTTGGAGAACTCTTGAGGTCACTCATGAAGGCACTAGCCGAGTGAAAGAGTCCAAAATCAACATCCTTGTGCACTCTTACGAACTTTTCCGAATGAAACCAAGTGAGTCCATCGGAGACATGTACACCCGGTTCACGGATGTCATCAATGGACTCAAAGCTCTTGATAAAGATTTTACTAACTTTGAACTAGTAACTAAAATCTTAAGATCTCTCCCTAAAAGTTGGGATCCAAAAGTTACGGCAATTCACGAGGCTAAAGACCTTAAAACATTCCCTCTTGAAGAACTTATTAGGTCTCTAATGACCTACGAAATGACATGTCAAGCTCATGACGAGCTCGAGAACCCCCTTCCAAAGAACATGAAGGATATGGCACTCACATCACAAGAAGACCACTTGAAAGGAACATCAAGTGATGAGGACAGTGACAATGACATTGCACTTTTGACTCAAAAATTTAAAAAATATTTAAGAAAGAATAAATTTAAAAATAATACAAAAAATAAATTCGAACACAAGAAGGACTAAGTGATTTGCTATGAGTGCAAAAAACCAGGACACTACAAGAACGATTGTCCTCAAGCCAAAAAGAGAACATTAAAGAAGAAGGCGCTCAAGGCAACGTGAGATGATTCAAGCATGTCCGAAGAAGAGGAGTCCAACACCGAGCAAGTTGCTCATTACGCCCTAATGGCCATCGGAGAAGAGGTAACAGATTTAATTGATGCAGATTTACCTTATCATGAATTATTAAATGCTTTCCATGAGTTATTTGATGAATGTAAGACAATTAGTAGAAAGTACAAATTGCTAAAACAGGAGCATGATAGTCTCACTTATGATATCGATAAATTAAAAACTAAATATCATGATAGTTTAGCTCCATGTATAAAATGTCATGATCTAGAATCTCTTCAAAAGGAGAACTTGCTACTTAAGGACACCTTGAAGAAATTTGAGGTTGGTAGCAAATCTTTGAACATGATCCTTACAAATAAGGGTCACGTTCCTAAAAGAAGTGGAATCGAATTTGTGAGAAGTCCTCACCAAAATCCAACCACCTTCATTAAAGGCCCCGTCTTACATGTTCGGCACCAAAGCAATTACAACTTTTGTTGCAAATATGGACATAAAACTTATAAATGTTCATTCAAGAAAATTAGTCCGAACAAACTAATTTGGGTTCCTAAAGGAACCATGATCAATTCTATGCAATATGATGAACAAGTTAAATTAGTTTTTAAGGCACCCAAAAGAAAATGGGTACCGAAAAATAATCCCTTCTTGTAGAAACATACACCATCACAAGCTAGGAGAAGAGATGGTATCTAGATAGTGGATGCTCAAGACATATGACTGGAGATCCATCTCATTTCTCTATGCTCACTAGTAAAGAAGAAGGGTACATCACCTTCGGAGACAACAACTAAGGCAAAATCATTGGCAAGGGAACCATAGGTAACAAATTAAAATTTTCTATTGATGATGTCTTACTAGTTGATAGATTGAAACATAATCTCTTGAGTGTTAGTCAATTATGCGATAAAAGTTATATCATTAGATTTGAATCAAATGTATGTATTATTGAAAAACCAAACCATAACATAACTATGATTACATTAAAACAAAATAATGTCTACACCATCAACCTTGATGAACTGAGTAATGAAATGTGCTTCTCCGCTTTAAATGATGATGCTTGGCTTTGGCATAGGAGACTAGGCCATACAAGCATGAAACTAATATCTAAGATCTCATCTAGAGAATTAGTACGAGGAATTCCAAATATAAAGTTTATTAAGGACAAAGTATGCGATGCATGTCAACTAGGTAAACAAATAAAAACTAGTTTCAAACCAAAAACTCAAATTAGCACCACTAGACCATTACAATTGATTCATTTGGACTTATTTGGACCAATTGACACGACAAGTCTAGGAGGAAGCAAATATACATTTGTAATTATGGATAACTATACTAGATACACTTGGACCTATTTCTTAGCTCACAAAAGTGATTGTTTCAAGTGTTTCTCTAAATTTTGTAAACTCACTCAAAATGAAAAAGGTTTCATGATTTCATCAATTCGGAGTGATCACGGTGGCGAATTTCAAAACCGTGACTTTCAAAATTTTTGTGAAGTTAATGGATACAATCACAACTTCTCCACTCCGAGGAATCCCCAACAAAATGGAGTAGTTGAAAGAAAAAATAGAAACCTACAAGAAATGGCAAGAACGATGTTAAATGAACATAGTCTACCCAAGTATTTTTGGGCCGAAGCCATGAATACGGCTTGCTACATCATGAATAGGGTCCTAATAAGACCATCCCTATCAAAAACTCCCTATGAATTATGGAATAACAAAAAACCAAATATTTCCTATTTTAAAGTTTTCGGTTGTAAATGCTTTATTTTGAATGAAAGAGATGCCTTAGGAAAATTTGATGCTAAATCCGATGAAGGCATCTTTCTTGGTTACTCTTCCGTTTCTAAAGCTTTTCGGGTTTTTAACAAAAGAACCTTAGTAATAGAAGAGTCTATTCATGTAGTTTTTAATGAAATTTCTAATTTAAAGAAAAATGATTTTGATGATGATCTTGGTTTTGATAATTTGAATTTAAATGAACCCCCTCCTCAAAATAGCAACTTGGATGTACCTTCTTCTGAAATTTCCTTACCCAAGGAATGGAAGTATATAGATGCTCAACCAAAGGAGCTAATTATAGGAGATACATCAAAAGGGGTTCAAACTCGTTCCTCTTTCAAGAATTTTTGTGCTAACGCCGCCTTCCTTTCTCAAATCGAACCTAAATGCATTGACGAGGCCATAAAAGATGATTTTTGGGTTATTGCAATGCAAGAGGAATTAAATCAATTTGAGAGGAATAAGGTATGGAAGCTTATTCCTAGACCTAGTGACCATTTAGTCATTGGTACTATATGGGTCTTTAGAAACAAGCAAGACGAAAATGGTATCGTGGTTAGAAACAAGGCTAGATTAGTGGCCAAAGGTTTCAACCAAGAAGAAGGTATCGATTACGAAGAAACCTTCGCTCCCGTGGCTCGATTAGAAGCTATAAGGATGCTCCTTGCCTATGCTAGGAGTAATAATTTTAAACTATTTCAAATGGATGTCAAAAGTGCTTTCTTGAATGGTTTTATTTCCAAAGAAGTATATGTTGAACAACCTCCCGGATTTGAAAATTCTCTTCTTCCCAATCATGTATTCAAATTGACTAAGGCTCTCTATGGCTTGAAACAAGCTCCTAGAGCTTGGTATGAAAGGCTTAGTTCCTTTCTTATTTTAAATAATTTTACCAAAGGCAAGGTTGATACTACATTGTTTATTAAATATTTTAAAAATAATTTTCTTATTGTGCAAATTTATGTTGATGATATTATTTTTGGCTCTTCGGATGAATCACTATGTGAATCAATTGCCAAATGTATGAGTTATGAATTTGAAATGAGTTTAATGGGTGAATTAACCTTCGTTTTAGGATTACAAATCAAACAACTTAGTGATGGTATATTTCTTAACCAATCCAAATGTACATTAGAATTGTTAAAACGATTTAACATGGATAATTCAAAAAGCAATAAACACCCCTATGAGTACTGCGACTAAGTTAGATATGGATGAAAATAGTGAAAATTTCGATCAAAAAATATATAGGGGGATGATAGGTAGTCTACTCTACCTCACCGCGACTAGACCGGATATTATGTTTAGTGTAGGACTTTGCTCTAGGTTTCAATCTAATCCTAAATTATCTCATCTTAAGAGTGTTAAAAGAATATTTAGGTATCTTAAAGGAACTCCAAATTTAGGATTGTGGTATCCAAAATCTAAAAAATTCGATCTAATAGCTTATGCAGATGCCGATTTTGGCGGATGCAGGATAGATAGAAAAAGTACATCCGGAACATGCCAATTTTTAGGACATGCACTTGTTTCTTGGACTTCCAAGAAACAAAATTCAATTGCACTATCTACGGCAGAAGCCGAATATATTGCTGCAAGTGCATGCTGTGCACAAGTTATTTGGATGCAAAATACATTAGAAGACTATGGAATTCACTTTAAAAACATTCCAATAAAATGTGATAATACTAGTGCCATATGTCTTACTAAAAATCCAATTCAGCACTCTAGAACTAAGCACATCGACGTTAGGCATCATTTCATACATGATCATGTCCTTAACAATGATGTTGTTCTAGAATTCATTGACACAAAGCATCAATTAGCAGATATATTTACAAAAGCTTTGAATAAAGACCAATTTGAATTCATTAGAAGGGAATTAGGTATGTTAAATTGTCCCTAAGAATAAACTTGTTTGAATGGATTTTTCGTAAAGTTTTTCATCCTCTCTCCGTTCCTCGATGAATCTGATCCTTCTCTTTCGATTCTAAATGATATGTTAAATTATCTTATCCTATCTTGAGTCAAACACTGCTCCCATCTGATCAAGATTAATGATTTTATGATATTTTATGAATCTCGAAATTGATTTTGATGGCTTGATTATGAGTTTCAAGTTGACGATGTAATGAGTTTGTATTCGAATTATGATCTTGACTTATTGGAGTTACTACTTGAAATTTTTTAATCACAATCTCTTCCTTACACACCTACAATTTGTGTTATTTATAGAAAGAAGAGATTTGATAAAATGGATGAATGCTGAATTTTCCTTTAAATGAACTCTGCATAAATATTTTAGCATACTTAATTTTGAATGATAAATTTTTGTATGATCAATGCTGAGTTCCTGATTTTATAATCACAAATTATGTGCTTCAAGTATTATTCCCTTTTTGTTGATGACAAAGGGGGAGAAGTGATGACTAAATGATGACTTATACCACTTCGATAGCATGACTTAATGAAAATGTCTAATGTCTTATGCGCATCGTTAACATGACTTATATGAATTACAAAAGCTTGTGTCATATGAATGTCTTATATGCCTTGCAAAATCTTTGAGAATATCGCAAGATTGATTGATCATATTGAAAGCATGCCTTACATTTATATCATGAAATTCATGTTGAAAATCTTTATCACCTATCGTAGTAAAAATTGTCTATTATCATTCGACTTGAAAATAATTTTCCTCGAAGTTTTATATTTACTATTGCTTAATGAGAATAACGATAAGTTCTACGGTTAGAACTTATCGGTTTATGCTTGAATTCAATGGATGGAATTCAAGTGTTTTCATCTTCTCATAATATGACATATAGATAGGGGGAGTTATGTTTAACTCCGTTATCAATTGATTGTCATCATAAAAAAGGGGGAGATTGTTGAATTTCGGATTTTGATGATAAAATCAATTGATGGGTTAATTGATCTAATCCATATTATTGAGTTAAGTGTGCAGGATTAACTACGATAACCAGAAAACACAAAGCAAGAATACTGGAGTCAAGTTCGATGGACGTTTAAGAGTCCGAAATATCGTCGGGGATGCTACCGGAACCAACCGAGAAGAAATCGGGAACCTATCGAAATTTTCGAAAGTTCGCCGAAGAGATCGTCGGAGGTTCACGGAGATCACCGAGAAGGCTCGGCTACTCGTTAAAGTCATCACAAGATCGGGAGCTTGTAGGGAGTCCGTCGGAAGAAGTTCGTTGGAAAGCTCGCCGGAACAAGACTCGACGTTCGCGGTTGAAAACTTGCTTAGGATATTTTTTTTTGTTATTTAGTTCACTTATAATTAGGATTAGGATTAAGAGATAATCCTATATCCTGATTAGGGGCCAACTAGGCCCAAAATTAGATTTGGTTTGGGCTAAATTTAAGCTCAACCAGTGAACCGGAGAGCCAGGCGGTGGCACCGCCTTGCTGGGCGGTGGCACCGCTAGTCCACTGTCAGTGTCTGACAATGACAGGCGGTGGCACCGCCAGCATCGGGAACCAAAGAGAATTCAAATTTTTGAGCCCAAATTTGAATCCTCTTGAGGCCTATAAATACCCCTCAAATCTCAGCTGAGAACACAACTTTTTGAGAAGCAATTGATTGAGAGAAAGGTCTTAGAAAAGTCCTAGCTAGTCTTGTTTCCAATTTGCTAGTGTTCACCTCATTCTTTCTTGCTGAAAATCTGTAAGAGAGTGAACCGTTTGTAAAGAAAGTTGTAAGAGGGGTATTTACCCTTCCCTTTCAAGAGATTTGCTAGTGGAAGGTGGGAGCCTCATCGAAGAGGGGCCTCGCAAGTGGATGTAGGTCATTTGACCAAACCACTTTAAAATCAGCGTAATCTCTGGTTTGCATTTCATTACTGCTATTTACATTACTGCAAACCTTCTTACTTGCTTTATTTCCTCATTACCTTTGCTGCACAACTTTCCGAATACGCTTTCAAGTTAAGCACTTCCGAGTTCGATTTTTATCGTACAAAAGATTTGTCAAAACCGACGTTTTAATCCGTTGTACTAATTCACCCCCCCCCTCTTAGTGCCGCTCTGATCCTAACAATATGCTCTGAAATATTTCCTACGCTATTGATATGTTCCGAAATGCTCCCTATGCCTCTGAAATGTTCCTACGCCATTGATATGCTTTGAAATATTTCATATGCTATTGATATGTTCTGAAATGTTCCATTTGTCATTAATATGCTCTGAAGCACTTCATACACCATTGATAAGCTCCGAAATGTTTTATTCGTTATTGATATGCTCCAAAATATTTCATCTGTTATTGGGATTCTCTGAAATATTCCATATGTCGTTGATAAGCTCCGAAATATTTCATTCGTTATTGATATGCTCTGAAATGTTTCATCTGTTATTGGGATGCTCTGAAATATTCCATATGCCGTTGATATGCTCTAGAACATTTCCTACGCTATTGATATGCTCCAATTACTCTATGCTTCATTTGGTTTGGAACCAAATATGTTTCGATTGAAATGACACACATGATTTTATATCTAATGAGATGGTATCCTTGAGAATTCTTGTATTCTGTCTTGCATTATGATACCTTACTTGTTTGAAATCGTTCCCTTTGTTCTGAATATGCTTTGTTACTTGCTGAGCTATTTTTAGCTCACTCCGTTGTTATATAAAATCTTTCAGGTCGGCTTGTCACTCTTTGAGATATTTGAATTGGGCTGAGGTAGTGGAGAGCTATTCAGAATTATGGGCAAGTCTTATTGGTTATTATGTTATTGTTGTATAAGCATATTTTGTATGTAATGAAATGTTGTCGATGAACCGAAATGGATATACCTTGTAAAAGTGTTAGAAGATCTCTCTTATTTGGAATTTTGGAATGCTAAGTCTAGTTTACGATGATATAAACTTGTGGTAAATGATTGGAGTTCTGATTGTATAAATTACTTAGCTTGTGGATTTATAAATGTTGTTCATGTTTGTTAAGTTGGCTTGGGTTGCCATAAATGTGAATTATCGAGTGATGTGATATATGATTATAAACTGCACAGGTTTTATAGATGTGAATTTGATATAATATTTTATAGTATCCTCAAATGTTAGTTTGGATCCTGGATTAGTTTGTGATGGAAATTTTAATATTATTGATCTTATTTAAGGAGGCGTGACAGTGTTGGGCCAAGTGAAAGGCTCAAACAATGACCCAACAAGTGGAACTGATGTGGCACAGTCTTCGAGATTATGTCAAGCGGTGGTATCGTCGGTCTGGGCAATGGTACCACTAGTCTATCAAGCGGTACCACCTAGACACAATCTCCGAGAGACTATCAAGTGGTACCACCTAGTGGTAGGGTGCCAAGGGGTGGTACCTCCCCTGTTAGGCAATGGTACCACCAAAGCTCGATCTCCGAGCTCTATCAAGCGGTGGTACCACTAGACTAGGCGGTGGTATCGCCCAATATCAGTGTTGCAGGAGGTGGTACCGCCCAACACAAGCGGTGGTACCGCCAGTACCCAGGAAACCCGGGATGAGACACTTTTAGGCTCCAAGTTTGAATCCACTTGAGGCCTATAAATACCCCTCTCATCCCTGGTTAACTTACACAAGAATTGAGAGCAAAAAAAAAAAAGGAAGAAAACACTATTGTAATATTGTGTGAACTCCTCTAAAAGCTCTAAGTCTTAGTGCAGTTTAAGAGAGGAGTAAGTGGGGTTGTAAAGGTTGTCTCCTAAACCAATGAAAAGGAGAATCAAGTTGTAAAAGGGTAGTTGATCTTCGTCCGTTGAAAGAAGATCGTTATTAGATGTCGATGGTCTCGACGGAAGGGGAATCAACTGAGTGGATGTAGGTCACGACGACCGAACCACTATAAAACAGTTTGTAATTTTGTTCTTGTTAGGAAGAGAATAACGATAAAGTAATTTTTGCTGGATAGAAGATGAGGGATGACCAAGACGACGATGCCACACATCAGTTGAAGCTACGACGGAAGAGTATGCAATAGGCTGAATGATTTGTGGAACTAACAGCCACTCGTAAATGTTATCCTTAGTCTGGCCTCGGACCAAGGATGCCCTCGTACTCAAATCCTTGACAAGAAAGGAGTTAGGAAAGAATTCCATTGATGTATTATTTTGTTTGTAGAATTGAGAAATAGAGATGAGGTTTCATTTAATGTGGGGTGCACACAAAACATCGAGTATAAACGTTGTGATATATGAATTAAGCATTGTGGAACCAGTATGAGTAATGGAGAGTCCGTTACCATCACCGACGATGAGGTATTCATTTCCGCTATAGTTACTGTTGATTGACTAGTTCTGTAGATCAGAGGTGATGTGAAGAGATGCGTTAGAGTCCACAATCCAATTTTGTTTACTAGTATTCTGAGTAGTTGTAAGATTTGCATAAGGCCAATGTGATGGAGGAGGTGTTAGGATCGAGTCGGCATTGAGAGGGGGGGGTGAATTAGTGTAGCAGATAAAAACGTCGGTTCAAAAATCTTTGGCCTTGCGTAAATCTTACAACTACTCAGAATACTGGTAAACAAAATTGGATTGTGGACTCTAACGCATCTCATCAAATCACCTCTGATCTACAGAACTTGTCGATCCACAACAACTATGGCGGAAATGAATACATAATCGTCGGTGACGGTAATTGACTCTCCATTACTCATACTGGTTCCACAATGTTTAATTCACATATCACAATGTTTATACTCGATGATGTTTTGTGTGCACCCCACATTAAACGAAACCTCATATCTGTTTCTCAATTCTGCAAACAAAATAATACCTTAATGGAATTCTTTCCTAACTCCTTTCTTGTCAAGGATCTGAGCACAAGGGCATCCTTGGTCCGAGGCCAAACTAAGGACAACATTTACAAGTGGCCGTGAGTTCCATAAATCATCCAACCCATTGCCTACTCTTCCGTCGCAGCTTCAACTGATGTGTGGCATCGTCGTCTTGGTCATCCCTCATCTTCTATCCAGCAAAAATTACTTTCTCGTTATTCTCTTCCTACACTTAAAACCAATAGCGTTATAACTCATTATGATGCTTATTTAAGTAATAAAAGTCATAGACTCCCCTTTTGAATATCCTCCATATCTTGTTCTAAACCTTTTAAAGTTATTTATACTGATGTTTGGAGCCCTATCAAAAATCGCTTCTTTTGACAAGTTCAAATTTTATGTTATTTTCATAGACTATTTCATCAAGTGTACATGGTTATATGGGATAGTCATAACAAGGCCAAATGTAACAATCACTAAGCCAAGCTTATCCACTTGATGCATAGGACGATGTCTTATTCTTATGAAAACTTTACTACTTGGAATAAATCTGAGGGGTGCGAGTATAAAACCAATAAAAGATCACTAATTACGCAGATTTTGATTTTATTTTAGAAACTGATAGATCTATTTTTTCATAGGATGTACAAGCAAGGATGGGATATATTATTAAGACCAAGGACAACTCGACACTAGGATGTAGAGGACCATGCCAAGTTGTGTCGATTGTAATAGCCAAATGCTATACTCTTGTGATGGGTTTGCATAAGTTTGAGGAATTAAAACTAGCTTGGATACACTTAATATTTGTAATATTGTTCAAGGAATTACTTCCATTCCTTGGATGCTTAGTCTTGTTGTTAAGAACATATTAAGTTTATGTAAATCTCTCAATGTAAAGGTTATAGAGCATGCAAATAGGAGAGGGAATTAGTTGGCTAGCGATGCAGCTAGGTTTGGGAGTTTTTTATCTCTCCTTTATTTTGGGAAGGTATAGATCTGGGAGCTGAAAGGCATATTTTGTATAAGTGATTAATATATTTTATTTTATTTTTTAAATTAGCCTCGTTAGCAAATCAGAACAAAGAAAAACTCCTAGTCTAAGACCAATGAAGTTATGGGGATATAAAGCGGAATAACATTTGTATATGAACAAATATTAGCATACCATGATATACAGCGAAATTAAATGAAATCACAATCAAATAGAACACCAAGATATACGTAGAAAACCCCTCCAATGTGAAGGGTAAAAACCATGGGGCAAACTAGAGATAATCTACTATGAGAATAATGAATATACAAATCTCAATCTCTTGCCCTAAACCCTAGCAACAATCACAAGAGAACAACTGGGATACAAGGATCACGTCACTGTCCATAATATCTAAAACCTCCCCAAGTAATCACAGCAAGAGTCTACTGTAGATTTGATCTAACCTGAGATGAGAACACTCCTAGATGATTGAGAATAATCTCTCTACGTTGTCCTTGTTTTCTTCCCTTTTTTTCTCTTGTTTTTCTGCCTTTTTCTTCTCCTCTTTGCTGCTACGAAGATCACCACGTTGCTGCCCTTTTCTGCCCAAAAAACGCAGCCACCACACCCCCCTTATATTGATCTAGGGTTAGGTTAAGAGGGGGTGTGGGCTGTTGGCTGATAAAGCCCACATGGGCTGAATATGGGCTATCAGCCCAACAACCTCCCCCTTCAGCTCATAAGGGAGGTTGTCCCATGACTCCTCAATGTGAAGCCATGCCGACCAGCTGTCGGCATATCTCCTGTCTTTCTTTTGGTAAAGTCTTTGTAACATGTCTGCTCCGTTGTCATCTGTGTGAATTTTCTGAAGCTGTAACTGGTTCTCTTCAAATACATTTCGAATCCAGTGACATCTGACATCTATATGCTTTGACTTTGAATGAAACATTGGGTTCTTACACAAATGGATGGCACTCTGGCTGTCACAATGCACCAAATAATTTTTCTGTTTCAGCCCCAATTCTTGTAAGAATTCTTTCATCCTTAACATTTCTTTGCATACCTCTGTAGCAGCAATATATTTTGTTTCTGTGGTGGAGAGGGCAATACACCTTTGTAACCAATTGTCATGACACAACTCCCCCTACAAAAGTAAGTACATAACCTGAAGTAGATTTCCTCGTATCTATATCTCTTGCCATATCTGCATCTGTGTAACATGTCAACACATGTGGTCCACCTCCAAAGCTTAAACAAATCTTAGAGCTCCCTCTGAGATATCTAAAAATTCACTTCATTGCTGCCCAATGCTCTTTGCCTAGATTTGCAAGAAATTTGCTAGTAACACCAACTGCATATGTGATATCTGGCCTCGTATATACCATTGCATACATTAAACTTCCAACTGCTGAAGCATAAGGAACCTTTTGCATTTTCTCCTTCTCCTCATCACTTGACAGACTCTGTTCTGAGCACAACTTGAAGTGACCTGCAATAGGAGAACCAACTGGTTTTGCATTACTCACACTGAATCTTTCCAATACCTTCTCGATGTATTTCTCCTATGACAACCAAATCTTCTTATTTTTCCTATCACGGAAAATCTGCATACCTAATATTTGCTTTGCTGGCCCAATGTCTTTCATTGCAAAAGACTCACTCAGCTCTTTCTTCAATCTGTCAATTTTAAACATATCTTTCCCAAGAATAAGCATGTCATCAACATAAAGTAAGAGAATAATAAAATCCTCACCAAATCATTTGATGTATACACAATGATCTGAAGCCGTTCTTTTGTATTCATTTTCTATCATAAATAAATCAAACTTTCTATACCACTGTCTTGAAGCTTGCTTTAGCCCATACAAGCTCTTCTTCAATTTGCAGACAAAGTTCTCTTTACCTTTGACTTTGAAGCCTTCTGGTTGCTCCATATAATTTCCTCCTCTAAATCCCCATGAAGGAAAGCTATCTTCACATCTAACTGCTCAACCTCCAAGTCCTGGCTAGCAACAATACCAAGAGCAACACGAATAGAAGACATTTTAACAATAGGAGAAAAAATCTCTTCAAAGTCAATACCTTTCTTTTGACCAAAGCCTTTCACAATCAATCTAGCTTTGTACTTTGGTTGAGAACAATATTCTTGAGTCTTCAACCTGAAAACTCACTTGTTCTTCAAGGCCTTCATTCCATTTGGTAGTAGCACCAAATCATAAGTGTGGTTCTTCTGAAGAGCATCCATCTCTTCCTGCATAGCAACTAACCACTTCTCTTTCTGCTCACTTTCAACTGCTTCCTGGTAACTCTCTGGTTCACCTGCATCAGTAAGCATCACATACTCATCTGTAGAGTACCTTCTAGAAGGTTGACGTTATCTAGAAGATCTTCTCAATTGAGGTTCTGTGGGAAGTTGCTCTTCAACTTCTTCTTGCACATCAGGCTCTATACTATCTTCCTGCACATCTCCCCCATCACCCTGATATACTGGAGGAGTAATTGGGTCACAATCTGCTAATCCTTCTGCAGAAGTATTGGCCGGTGCCTTCTTCTTCAAATCTTCAAAAGTTTGATCCTCAAAGAAGACTACGTCTCTGCTTCTAAACACTTTCTACTTTTCTAGATCCCAAAGCCTGTAACCAAAATAATCATGTGAGTAGCCAAGAAAAATACATTCTTTAGACTTACTATCCAGCTTGGACCTCTTATTGTCTGGAATATGTGCAAATGCACGACAACCAAACACTCTCAAATGCCTATAGGAAACATCTTTCCCTGATCATACATGCTCTGTAATATCAGCATCTAGGGCTGTACATGGTGATAAGTTGATCACAACAACTACAGTCCTCAAAGCCTCATCCCAAAACCTGTTAGGTAGCTTAGCCTGTGAAAGCATACATCTGATCTTTTCCATGATGAGGCGATTTATCCTCTCTACAATAGCATTATGCTGAGGTGTACCAGGAACTATCATCTTATGTTGGATCCCATGTGACCTGCAATAATCATTAAATAATCCTGTATACTCATCACCATTATATGATCTTATGCATTTCAATTGCCTTTCTGTCTCCCTTTCAACCCTAACATGAAACTCTTTGAAGACATTAATAACCTGATCTTTAGTTTTCAAAGCATAGGCCCAAACTTTCCTGGAAAAATCATCTATAAAAGTGATAAAATAAAGTGCACCACTTATACCAAGAATATTAACAGATCCACTAGGAGTTTTTGTCCTCAAAGAAACACATACATCTGTATAAACATAGTCTAAGGCATGCATTTTTCTAGACAAAGTAGGACTAGCAAATGAAACTCTATGTTGTTTACTTGCCAAACAATCAATACAAGGGTTTAGATGTATATCTCTGAGGTCTGGCAATACCTCACTCTTGGAAAGAGCTTACAGCCCCTTCTCGCTCATGTGTCCCAGTCGCCTATGCCACAACTCCATGCTGAAGTATTTTTCTGTAGCATTTAACTGCTCACCATAAGCTTTAGCCTGCAACTTGTACAAAGTATGACATTTCTTTCCATTAGCTATAACAAGAGAACCTTTACTGAGCTTTCATTGTCCTTTGTGAAATCTGCTATCATAGTCTTCATCATCTAGCCTTCCAATTGAAATTAAATTCAGCCTCAAGTCAACCATATGCCTCACATCCTTAAGCACCAACTTGCAGCCAAGGTTGGTCTTTAAATGGATATCACCCATGCCTATGATGTCTGTTGTGCCATAGTTGCCCATCTTGACAACACCAAAATTTCCAAACATGTATATAGCAAAAAACTCCCTCCGTGGTGTAGCATGATAAGAAGCACCTATGTCAATCACCCACTCAAGATCCTGATACACACAAGAAAAAATATCATCAGAAGGAGACAAAATCAAATAATCACCACCCTGTACTATAACTGTGATATTATCTTTTGACTCTATAGACTCCACTTCTTTTC
This sequence comes from Musa acuminata AAA Group, assembly GCF_036884655.1. Classification (NCBI taxonomy): domain Eukaryota; kingdom Viridiplantae; phylum Streptophyta; class Magnoliopsida; order Zingiberales; family Musaceae; genus Musa; species Musa acuminata. Next base: position 13,924,809 of record NC_088328.1, on the reverse strand, counting down.
CCTTTTTCTTGCTCTTCTTAGGTTACTTACATTGGTTCTTATAATGTCCTTTCTCACTATAGTTATAGCAAATAATATATTTTCTTGATCTTGACTTACTCCTACTCATGCATGAACTGCTTCTAGACTTTGACCTTCCTCTATTCTCTGAGATAAGTGCCTGTGAATCATTCTGAGATGTTGTTGAACTTTTTCTTCTCAACTCCTCATTCAACAAACTACTTGTTACTTGACTCATAGTGACAACACCATCTGGCGTAGAATTACTAAGGAAAACCACCAGTGTCTCCCAACTTTCTAGTAATGAATTGAGAAGTAATAATGCCTACAACTCATCATCAAGAGACATTTTTATAAAGGATAACTGGTTAGTAATACTTTGCATTTCATTTAAATGCTCAGCAATAGAAGCACGCTCTCTATATTTTAGGTTCACAAGTTTTCTGATCAAAAAAGCTTTGTTGCTAGTTATTTTTCTTTCATAGAGACTTTCCAACTTTTTCTAAAGAGAATATGCAGAAATTTCAGTAGAAACATAGTGAAAGACACTATCATCAAGCCACTGCCAAATAAACCCAATTGTTTTTCGATCTAACCTCTTCCACTCATCATCTATCATAGTTGTGGGTTTTGCACTATCCCCCTGCAAAGTTCCATATAAATCTTTGCAATACAAGAGAGCATCTATTCTTGGTTTCTATATCATCCAATTGTTTCCATTTAAATTAATCATGCGAGAAACATTACTGGCCTCCATGTTCAAATATAAAAATTAAATCACCAAAACCCTTGCTCTGATATCAGTTGATGGGGATATAAAGCGGAATAACCTTTGTATATGAACAAATACTAGCAGACCATGATATGCAGCGGAATTAAATGAAATTACAATCAAATAGAACACCAAGATATACGTGGAAAACCCCTCCAATGTGAAGGGTAAAAACCACGGGGCAAACTAGAGATAATCCACTATGAGAATAATGAATATACAATTCTCAATCTCTTGCCCTAAACCCTAGCAACAATCACAAGAGAACAACTGGGATACAAGGATCACGTCACTGTCCACAATATCTAAAACCTCCCCAAGTAATCACAGCAAGAGTCTACTATAGATTTGATCTAACTTGAGATGAGAACACTGCTAGATGATTGAGAATAGTCTCTCTGTGTTGTCCTTATTTTCTTCCCTTTCTTTCTCTTGTTTTTCTGTCTTTTTCTTCTCCTCTTTGCTGCTGCAAAGATCACCATGTTGCTGCCCTTTTATGCCCAAAAAATGCAGCCACCTTATTTTCAAAACGCAGCCACCACACCCCCTTATATTGATCTAGGGTTAGGTTAAGAGGGGGTGTGGGCTGAATATGGGCTGTCAACCCAACATGAAGGAGAGGAGTAATATACCAAAATTTGTTCACAAAAGAATAAATCATTCAATAGGAGTTTTCTTTGAAACCTACCAACCAAACTACATATAGCTCCTGGGTCACAAAGAATTGAAGATATCCTTATTGTATTCAATAAAACCTTAAGGGGAAGAGCTTTTGGGCTTACATATCACCTGGGCCTAGAGGAAGGAGTATGAGAATAGTGAGGAGGCATTGCATTTGAAGCTGACAAAGACAGAGTAGAAGCTCCACCAAAGCTGCCACTAGAAGTAGCATCCAAAGCATTAGAGGCTTCGCCACCACTCTTGTAAGAACCAAGCAATGCCTTTCCATGAGTACCCTCTTTCTTGAAGGCAATCTGCCCCCTAGTAGGCCCGGAAGAAGGACCATCACAAGCAACCACTAAAGAAGATGGGAGAGTCAGAAGCAAGTTGCAGATGAAGGGGCAGCTTTAAGAAGGGATAGGACATAGGAGCATAGTGTTGAAATTAAGCTTAATTTAGTCAAAGATGATCTTACTTGACCATCTTGGATGAAGAAAGATTTTGGCATCTTGAAAAAGGGTATGGATCTCTTGGAAAGATGAAGAATATCTTGGATATTTTAGAAGAAAACAAAATCTTCTTAGAAGATGTTATAATCCCTCAAAAGTTGATATATCTAGGAAGTTGTCAAGATATCTTGTGAAGAAAAAAGATATCATTTAGAAAGTTGAAGGAAATCCTTAGTTTTTATTTTTTATGAATATATTCTTATACTATCATCTCCTATAAATATGATATCAAAGCCAAGTTACCCAAAATAACTACTAAAATATTATTCTCTATCCCCCGTCTCACCAACAACTATAAAAATTAAAACATTCAAATAAAAGCTTTGCTTGGATCACAAGATGTGTGGGAGATAGTAGAGAAGGGGTACAATGAACCCTAAGACGAAGCTATACTCGTAGTGAGCCAAAAGGACTTCTTGAGAAATAGTAAAGCTCTCTTCTTAATTTTTAAAGGACTTGACAAAGGAGCATTTGATACGGTCGCCATTGTCACCAACTCCAATCAAGCATGGGAGATCCTTCAAAATTCCTATAAAGGAAATGAGAAGGTGAAGAAGGTATGATTCAAAACTTTAAGGGGTGAATTTGAAGCATTAAAGATGAAGGAGGTAGAGTCCATTTCAGACTACCTCACAAGAGTCTTAATCATTGTCAATAAACATAGAAAAAATGGTGAGACATTACTTGACAACCGAGTGGTGAAAAAAATCCTAAGATCTTTGGAAGTAAGATTTGACTATATTATGGTGGCTATTGAAAAATTAAAGGATCTTAAAGCTATAACTATTAATGAGCTCATGGACTCATTACAAGCTCATGAACAAAGAATATAAAAGAAGAAACAAGAATAATAGAGCAAGCTCTTCAGAGCAAGCTTTTTCTCCAAGACAAAAACGAAGAGACTAAAGAAGAAAGAACCCAAAGAGGTCATGGTCATGGTTGTGACCATGGAAGAGGTCAAGGATAAGCACAACATAACAATTATGATGAAGAATATCTCAAGAAAGGAGGATGGTAAGGCCCTAGGGTTTTATCATGGAAGAAAGGGGGGAATGATCACTTTGAGGGGATCAGCCTCCTTGATCACTTCGAGGGGATCAGCCTCCTAGGGTTTTGTCAAAAGACTTAGTAATATTTCATTGTCTAAAAAAAATGATTACATCACTATTTATAGAGTTTTACCTAGAGTCCACTATGAGTTGGACTCTTAATGATAAATAAATATTAAATAAACCTCTACCCGACTCTAATTGAACTAAATAGACTCAATAAACATTATTCAAAAACTTAGAAAATAAAGGGATCCTAACAATTCCTCCCCTTTCAAATCAATCTTGTCCTCAAGATTGAGTAGCATCAAACTCGGGGAGCTTCTCTTCAGCACTTTAGCTTCTAAAATCCAATCCCCTTTTGACCAAGAGTTCAAATAAGTAAATAAAAAGCCCAACTATTGTTGAATTAACAACCAAAACTCACATGAATCCAACTGTGACTAAAAAATAACATAAAGTTAATTAAAAGTTGGAAGCTTATTCTAAGCTAATTTCCACATAAAGAGCTCGATCTTGGGGGTCATCCTTAAGTGCCAAATAGCCTTCCAGCTAGACCAATGAGCCTCCCCATCACTCTATCGACTATTCAAAGTTTAATAAGCTTCTTTAACTATTAGTACCACCATTAGGATTTTTCAACCAACACCAATAATCATCAATGGGGGCAGTAAAAATCCTAATACCCAGGATTCTATTAACTAGCAATGGACCAAAGATTAAGGCAATTCTATTCGGGTTCTAATTACCATCTAAAATAAGATCAAACATATGAAATTTTTGAAAATGCATTCACATTTGTAAAAATAAGCGACATACAGAAAGGAATATCGCACAACCAAGGATCATTCCATACTAAGACTTTAGAACCATCCATAATGATAGCCTTAAAGCCCATCCTTAAGTTTCTAAAGAGGTTGCTTATATTCCTAACAGTCCACGAAGGATGAGACATCATATAAGGACTCCATTTATACCATATTTAGCTACCAAAACATTACCCAAAGGGTATCTCCTTTATTAACGAGAGTTAACAACCTCTTACATATATAGAACTCTTCTTAAGTGAAAAGTCCTTAATTCCATGATCTCCTTTCTCTATATCCTTACATATAATATCCTAACTAAGCAAATGATAATTTTAAGAGTAAGAAATTATGCCAAAAGAAATCCTTAGAGACTTTAGACATTTTGTTCAATTATTTTTCAAAAATTCAGCTATTTAACAATATGTTAATCAAGATTGCATTCAGGACTACTTTGATGAGAATAAGTTTTCTAGCCTAAAAAAGGATATCATTATACCATATTTTGATTCTACCCAATGCTTTATCAATCAAAAGTATTTAAAACTTCTTAGGAATCCTACCAAAACCAATATAAGTACCTAAGTACTTAAATAGCCAAGTCCCCTCATTAATTCCAAAAATATTACACATCTCATGTATAATATTAGAAGGATAAACATTGAGCAAATAAATATTAGACTTGGAAACATTGATGTGAATGTTGATAAGACCTTTACAAATATCTAAGATCCTAAACTACAATATATGATATTAGCTCTAAAGGGTAAAATAAGATCATCGGTAAATATCAAGTAGGCGATTTTGATGCCCTTAAGGTTGAAAGGAAGGATTTGCTTGGAAGAAATCACATGAAAAATAAGAGAGAATAATATTTGTTTGACCAAAATAAATAAGTAGAGGGAAATAGGATATCCTTATCTAATACCTCTCATATTCTGAAACCAATTAGAATCCTTCTATTAATGAGATATGAAAAACTAGGGGAGGGTACACAAGTCATTACCTATTTAATGAACTTAGTAGGAAAATTTATCTTTCTCAAGACAAGCTCATATGTTTTTCATTATCTATTTTAAGAAAAATCAATGGAGCTTTTCCTTTAGAGTAGGTCATAGCACGCATAAGTTCAAAGATAGTAATAATATTTTCATGAATATTTCATCCTTAGAAAAAGATAGATTATTCTTAGCTAATTAAGGAACCAAGTAAACCTTTAATATGATTTGCAAAGACATTGGTGAGGAGCTTATACACAATATTACAGAGAGATCAGCTTAAAATTCCTTGATTTGATAAGTATTTGATTTTTCTGGGATAAAAACTAGGAAGATTTGATCCTAATTAGCAGACAAGAAAGTAGATTTATAAACTTCACTAAAGGCTTTGATAATATAACTCTTGATATACTCCCAAAAATTTAGAAAAAACTTCATTGTACCCATCTAAGCCAGTAGTCTTTCCTTTACCTATTTGACCAAGCATATAATATATTTTCTTTTCCATGAAATCTTTAATTGGAGGCTCAACCTCAAAAAAAGAAATATACGGGGTGTGTAATCAATCTGGCTACTGAATAGGATAATTCAAAGTTAAAGGATTCAAAAGAGATTAATACCAAACAATAAAAGTAGAAACAATAAAATCTAAATCAGATATATTGGTACCATAAAATCTCTTAATCAAATGAATTTTATTTTTACTATGTTTAACTCTAGAAATTTTGTCAAGGAATTTAGAGTTCTTATCCCCCTCCTCTATCCTATTAATCTTAGCACGAACCCATCATTTAATATATAATTATCCTCGTAGAGCTATAAGTTTATTAGATAGACATTTAAAGTTAACCTAGTTAGAGTTTATAAAGTTTCTATTACTTTCTTTATCTTCTATAGGAGAGAGACTATTAATTTTTATTTGCTAATCTAGATTTTTTACTTTTAAGATTAGCCCTAAACACTGTCTTATGCTAAATAGTAAAAAAATAACCATGAAAAATAATCATTAAATCAATAACCAACAATCCCCTATTAATAACATATTGCACAATATCAAAGACTTCTAGAATGTAAGTCTAAGAAGGCTCAAATTCTAAACAATGGGGAAGCAATGGAAAATTGAGATTGATAAGTTAAGAAGCAATGGGGAATAATCTGAGATTGATTTCGCTAGATGTCTAGCCAAAATATGATTATATACTGAAAGAAAATAATCATTATGGAAAACTCTCTCTAGACAATCTAAAATTCTACTATATCCAAACATAGTATTGCATCTTGTAAAACGTTTACCTATAAAATCATAGTCGATAAGGCCATTATCAATAATGAGTGATTAGAAATCTAAAACTAATTGAAACAATACAAATGGATAACCATTTTTTTATCTTCAGTAGAAGAAACAATATTCATATCCCTACAAGTAATCTATGGAATTGAAGAAAAATCCATAGATGAAAAAAACTCTATAAACTTTAGCATAAACCCAGAACACTATTTGCATAAATGGCAAAAGGTAATTAGGTATACTAACCTTCTCCCTAAATTCTAATATTAAGGGTTTAAGACATCTTACAAATCATCGCAAGATTTCATGCCACCAAAATTTCTCGTGAGCGCTCGATAGCCGGCAAGAAACCTCCTTGCTAGCTCTTCTCCATTTATTTCAAGAACCTCCTATTTTTATCCTCCTTACTAGCTCTTCCCCATCTTGCCCGATAGTTGGGAACAAATTTTCATTGCCTCACTTCATAAAGATGCAAAGAGATTTGATGTCTTAAAATAAGATGATGATGATAAACAATCGCCACATGCAACACACTTAGAAGAGACGTTAGATGCCCTGTTTGCTAGTAGTATTAGAGAAGTATTGGAAAAAGGAGAAAAGCCAAGTGGCACAAAAGAAGTATTGCAAAAACTTGATGCCCCTTTGGGTGGATTCCTCGAAGAATCCTTATCAAGGGGAGAACATATAGTTTTGATATCTGTGACCTAATAGTTATTAATTATCAAGATTGACATCTCAAATTAGATCTCGAGGATGAAATCAAGAAATTTCCTTACCAAGATTATATTCTATCATAAGGTTACCACCTGATTGAATTAGGTCTGATTACAACATGCCCTCCTTCCCATCCAAATACAAACCAATGCTTAGTTTAGGCATTGACTCAATAAGATTGTATTGATCAAGTTTGACCATCTTTCACCTGGGCATCTATTGAACGCAGATTCATGGCCCATAAATAAGTTTATCTTTTTCTTGAATAAGTCCCTAGAAACCCTGGATAACAACTCACACCTCGCCTCCTACCCCTTTTTCGGACAAGAAATTTGACACTCATCATTTGGTGTTTCATTCTATCATACTTAAAGTAGATATTAGGTATACACTCAAAGGCTATAGACGAAAAGAAATGGTTATTTCCCACCCTCACCCACACACCTTGCGGAAGTGGTTTGATAATGTCAAGTAACACACACTTGAGCAAACCTGCTCCTAGATCTACACAAAGTAACCTAATCAATTTTTAAGAGTTTACCCACTTTAGATACAAGAATTTGAGAATATAAAGCAAAAGGAGTTCGATAGGAAGATCAAAAACTTATAATTAAATTAGTATAGAATTAATCCTCTCCTCAAGGGGTTGGAATAGGGGTTTCCAAGGAATAAGAGAGAGACTTGTCCTCTCACAAACCACAGACCTCCCATCGAAACCTTAAACGTCTTTATTTTCGAAGAAAAAAATAAAAAAAAATCAATTACGAGATCCATTAGAAACCTGATTCTAGATTCCATAATTTTGGAATAATATGCTTTAAACTCTAGGGGAGTGATACAATCATTTCAGGATCAAGATCTACGGACTCTATGATAGAATCTTAAATTTTCGGAGGTGTCACCTCCTCTATTGTTAGTTCTCTTTTCCCTTACCCAAACCTTGTGTCCCCCGAAATAGATTATCCTAAGACAAAGCAGATATAGTTTTTACTAAGATTCTAGAAGAGGAACCATCGATTTTCTAATCTTTAGTGAGAGACAGAATATTTGAGACAGAGACCTCCTAGTTCTCAAGAGATGAATACCAATAGAAAAACTGATCCCAGAAGAGAAATGAGGCATAAAGGATGCAAAGAGATGACGATGAGGAAGTGATAGGGAAGATGAGATTTTAAACAAAAGCGAAGGGGAGGGGGATCATCCTCTTTTCTCTATAACTTGGATTCATTTTCTTGAGAAAAGTTATGAGAGGGAGTCAATGAGGCTGAATTAATATAGCACTTTTTTGAATTTATATAACACTTATTTTCTTTGGAGAAAAAAAAGAGAGAAAGAGAGAAATCAAAGGTATCATATCGTTTTATTTAATTTCATATCCTTGTATCACAAGGAATACACCATCACTTGCACATAAACAATTTCTTGTACCATCTTGCAAGGGCTAAAATTTTTTTCTAGAAAAAAAGGCATCACATCTTTTATTTAAGTTAATATTGTTGCATCACAAGGAATACACGATGACTTAGTTGCACATAAACAATTTCTTTCTTGTAGCAAATCATAAACTTGCTAATCGTGAATGGAATCAAGACGAGGAGACGACGATGGGGCTTCTCACCACATGCTTATCCGAAATCCACTTCAGATTTCCTTCAACAGAGCTCGAACTGCCGGTCAACTTTACGGTCACAGTGAAACTTTTCTTCTCCTCCACCTTGGAGAACTTGAGGGTTTGAGGAGTAACAGTGACAGACACGGACTTGGGCACGTTGACTTGTACCTTATAGCTTGAGCTTGCGGCCCCCACATTGGTGACCGTTCTCTTCACAGTCACGCTGCTCCCACTCTGTAGGGCAACAAAAATGGAGGGATAGTTGAGATTTGCTTCCGTGATGTTCTTGACATTATCACAGTTTACGGATCTGTCACGAACTATAACACTTGCACCGGAGTCTCCGAACTTGCCACAGATGTAAGCAATATAGTCATCGGTATTGAGGTCGTAGATGAGCCCCGGATCAACGGCTTTGGATGGGTTGACATGTCCAGCGCCCATTGCAAAGAAGCTCGCGGGTTCCTCTTGTTGATCTCGGATCGGTTTCCCAGATGCGATTTTATCGTCAGAGGTGGTGATGATGGCCGACTTGATGGCCGCAGGCGACCACTTGGGGTGCACACTTTTTATGAGCGCAGCAACACCACTGAGATGAGGAGTTGCCATGGACGTACCAGAAATGATGTTATAATTACTTTCACCTGTACCTTCAGAGTTCATCCACGCAGCAAGAATGTTGACACCAGGTCCAGAAATGTCGGGCTTTATGATGGACGGGCACGCCAAAGAAGGGCCCCGAGAGGAGAAGAAAGCCACGGAGGGGGCTGAAGCTCCAAGAACCGCGCCACCGAACGAGATTGATACTGTGGGATTGGACTTCGAAGTTGCATACGATATAATTGACGCGCCATCCTTGTCGGAAACAAAAGCGGCAGGGAACTCCACTCGACGGACAAGTTTGGTGGACCCTTGGCTGGCATCGGTGATGTATATCAGGGCAACACCACCACTATCCTTAACACGGGTGGCCAAATCTGCCGGCGACTGGCCGGCCTTGCAGACGACCACCTTCCCGCTGGCATCGCCGCTTATGGAACCGCAGTCAGGTGAATCTTGGGAGAAGTATAAAGGAAGCGAGGTTTCAGAAAGGGCTTCTAACTGGTCGAGAGATTCGCCGTTGACACTATGACCGTCGCCGAGCTCAATGGAGGCTCTGAAACTTCTGTCAGTAGTACTTGCGGCCACTGTAAGGATCCAAGGCGCCTCATTGGAGACGGAACTCTGAGATGGTCCACTGTTACCCCCGGCACAGCTGACAAAAACCCCTTTCTCAGTCGCGCCAAAGGAGCCGATGGCGAGAGGGTCCTCAGCAAGTGACAACGAAGAGCCGCCTAGAGAGAGGGAGAGCACGTCCGCGCCATCTTTAACGCCAGCGTCGATGCCAGATAGGACATCTGCAAGGGAGCATCCTTGGGAGCTGCACACCTTGTAGATGGCGAGGTGAGCATGTGGTGCCATGCCGGCCGCAGTGCCACCGCCTAATCCAAATGCGCTCGCGTTGCGCGCAAAGTTACCCGCGGCGGTGCTTGCAGTGTGGGTTCCATGCCCTTCTTCGTCGGTGGGCGAACTCGAAGAACCACCGCTGATCATGTCCTTGGCACCAATGAGCTTGTTGTTGCAGCCGCTCTCGAAGCTGCAGGAGCCTTTCCATTTGGCAGGCGGCGGCGGCATCCCTTCATCGTCGAAAGAAGAGTGACTGGGCGTCAAACCGGTATCCAAGACTCCAATGATAACCCCCTTGCCGAGGTTGGAAGCCTTCCACAATCCTTGGTTTTGTTTAAGACCAAGGAAGGCGGGGGTGTGCGTGGTGAGAAGAGGCACCACACGATCCGGGTGCGCGCGCAGGAAGCCCTCTTTCTTCTCCATGTTCTTCACCTCCTCCTCCGTCAGCTCTGCGGCGAATCCGCTGAAGACCTCACTGTAGGAGTGAAGCAATCGCATGGAGCTGCCGTCGGACTCCGGCAGGAAGGACTCGTACCATATGTTGAGATTCTGTTCATCCAAGCTCGCAGCTGGCTTTCTGAGTTGGATAATGTAAGTCCGTCGTTGGTGGGTATCATGATTTGGAGTCTGACGACCGAAGGCAACCAAGGGATTCGTCAAGATTGAAAGGAGAGCAAGGAGGACCACAGAAACCGTAGGTGCACCGAAGGTCTCCATGCTGAGGGAAGCAATAGGAGAGAAGGACCTCCCCTTGTTGGTCTCAATGTGGAGGGATGCCGCCGAGCCTGTAGCTTAAGCTGATATATGTATAGAAAAATATTAACGTATGGATGGAAAGTAATCATCTCATGATATTTTGTGATCAAAATGTGGTAATTCTTGCGAATGATTATGGGGGCAAATTTCCTTTTTCAGTCTTCGTCTCTACATATAATTAAGTATCATAATGCTGGTGTAAATAGAGTGTGTAATCATGGATGATTCTGGAGGGACCTTTATTGCCCAGTGGAGATGGTAAGAATTGATTTAAATGTCAACTCCATTTGGCTGAATGAATACAAAAAAACTTCATAACATGCGAATTCCCTGTTCTCATTCTGATACAACTTTTTGTTGTTTTTGGCTGGTAACAGCTTGATAATTATGAATCGGATACTATGATTATGCTGTCAAAGTTTGGAGAATTTTGACTTCCACATTGAGACTTAGATTTCCACACGACAACTGTAATGAACACCATATCTTACTCTCTGTGTCTGTCTGTCTGTCTGTCGATGGCATAATTTATAAAAGGAAGATTTAAAATTAAATCAGACCAATTATGGCTGCTTATCGACTAATTGCAATACAGCACGACACACATGGAAATGATATAATATGACTCAAATGTAAGATTTTCTTAAATGTCTATATGAATGGATTTAGACAGGCAAAAACACTTTAGGAGACTCATTGTATATAACATAGGCCTTCCGGACAGTGCTCTCTCCAAAAACAGCATAATACTTCATTCCTTCTCTTCTCTGCATACATTTACAACATGACACTAAAGGGAACTCTACAATAAATAAAATACATCCCTAATAGTATTAAAAACATTTCAAATGTGAATAGGTGTTTGATAAATTTTTTTTTTATATATTGTATATAACCTAGATGCTATATTGTAAATGCTCAAATATTGATGCTACCTTAGGATAGCATTTCATTTCAGTATTTACGGAATGTTAATATAATATTTTAAATTTTGAAAGTACCCTATGACTTTATATTAAATTCTTAGATTTATTAAAATAATTTAATGAAAAAACAACATGATTTATATTTTCTTTGAGATAAAATTTTATTTTTTTATTTATAAAATTTATTGCATATTTTTTATATGATTATATTTTTATTTATTATATACCTGAGTAATATAAATATTTTTTTCTAAGAGTACATTTATTATTTTAAGTAAATATATTTATTTTAGAATAAATATTAAAAATATTAGAACGATAAATTTGTCATAAAATATTCAATGAACTATTAAAATATAATTTTATCAAATAACACTTACATCAATACACATTTAAAATATATTTATTATTTATTATTTATTATTTATCAAACACTTAAGGTTTTTTATAATTATATTCATTTAAATTATTTTCTCTAACTACATATAAAAACTACTTTCGAAACACAACCTAATTAGTTTATGAGAAGATTTGATTTTGCTTCCAAAATTTTAACAACAATGCAGCAGTGGTTTCAGTCACAAGCTTTGTGATTCCTTTCCACTGGTGCACATTCAATTTCTCGTTTGAAAGCAACAAACTCATAGGAGAGGAATTTTCTTCCTTCAAAGCCATTCTAAAAAGAGTAGCAATTTCAATCTTAGTCTCAACACATTTGTGATAAATAATTAGGTAACTTAGTCTTTGCAAATTTCCTCTTTCAACCTTAGTCTCTACAGCATCAATCGGCCATCATCCACTTTGAGTTTCGACCCAAGAAATCACCCACCAATCAGACTTGTATTTCTTCAAACACAATTCAAACTCAAATTCACCAATGATCTGCTTATTTGCCTTGTGTGATTAAACTCAAATATATGTTTTAGGTCTTCTCTCTCGTCAAGTCCTTTTAATTTTTAATTCCAAGAGATACCTGTATAATTAATGAATTTGAGGCTCAGTCTAACGATAGCTTTTTATCATAATATGTCATCAAACTATTGACTGGTCTGATTCACTTATTGGATCAATTATTTTAAAAAATCAAAATGAATATTTCGCTAGAACGATTTTTGAATAACTCACACGAACTAATCCAGTTTATTAAAATTAATAATGTAGCTAAAGTTATTTAATACTGATCTTGGGGAAGCATCTCCATTCCACAACATCTCTGATCTCTAATATTATGTTACTGATCCTACTCTCAAAGCTGAGCTAATCCTATTGTGACTAAAAGCTAAATGGTTAGTTTGTGGGACATATTATCCACCTCTTACTGCAGGTATGTCCGGATAGGTAGAATATCTCAAGACCTTATAACTCTTTTAAGTCTATCATCCAGGTTATAATCAATTAAAATAGATGGAAAACCCAGTAGAACCGGATGAAGTCTAAGATTATGCTGAATGAAGATCAAAATTTTAGGGTCCCAATTAAGACCAAACCACTAGCTTCTAGCCGAAATATTAATGCGTTGAACTAAAGAGCAGAATGGTCAGAACACTACATCAAATCTCAGATGAAATTTTAACCCTACCTTATCTCCAGCTGCCTAGTCTGAGAGTAGTATCACTCACTAGCTAGGATCATCTTGGGATCGCAGCACCAGGTGTCTTACGAGATATTTGGTTTTAGCCAAAAGTACCAAGAACTAAAAGAGAAAAACAAAAGAAACGGCCGCAAGCACTATTGATCATCCAAATCAATGCAAATGTATATATATATATATATATATATATATATATATATATATACACAGCACGTTCTCACTTATATGGGATAGGATGGAATTCCAACGGGAGACATGCAAGCACCTGCGCATGTGATTCGAACGCTGCCGCTTGTTTAGGATGATTCATCGTTTTGGATAACATCATTGTGGGGCCAGAATTCCCCAACTTCTTAATTTTGCAACTAATATCTAGTCTATCAATAACCATCCATAAAAGGCTCGGTGGTGATGGTAGGCTCCATTAGATATTAAGGAAAATGATCAAATAATTATTGTATCTCGGATTTTGATGATGAAGTCAATTGTCATTTGTTATCTAATCCATATGTTGAGATAAGTGTGCAGGATTAACTACGATGAAAGTAAGACATGCAGCAGAAGTTGAGCCGGAGTCAAAGACTATGATCACATTAGGAGTTCGAGAGCTCGACGGAAGTCCGGACGGTCGTCGGAGGTTCTACGGGAACAAATCCGAGAAGTCCAGGAGCTTGCCAAAAGAAGCTCGTCGGAACTCGCCAAGTGGATCGTCGCAAGTCCAGGAGTTTGCCGGAAGTCTGTCGGAGCATCACCGGAGGTTCGTCGGATGTTCGACGGAAGTTCGTCGGAAGAAGCGATTGACACACCGGAGCAAGCTGTAGTAAATATCTTAAGAATTATCGTAGTTAGCATGTAGATTAAGTTAGGAATGAGAGGTGATCCTATTAACTTAATCTGGGGGCAATTGGGCCCTTGATAGACCCAAATTGGGCCGAATGGATCAACCCATTCGGACCAGAATTCCTACTAGGCAGTGGCATCGCCCAGGAGAGGGTCTCCCAGGAAACTTGGACGGTGCAACCGCCCCAGGCAAGCGGTGGCACCGCCTGGGCTCAATCTCCGAGCGAGACTAGGCGGTGCAACCGCCCTTGACAGGCGGTGGCACCGCCAGGGCTCAGTCTCCTAACGAGACTGGGCGGTGCAACCGCCCCTGTCAGGCGGTGGCACTGCCCAGAAGCTTAGTCTCCGAGCTGCCAAGCGATTGTACCACCCCAGTCAAGAGGTGGTACCGCCAGGACCCCGAAAATCCGAGAAAATATATTTTTGAGCTCCAAATTCAAACTAGTTTAGGGCCTATATATACCCCACCCTTTCCTACATGAAAGGACACCGAAAATCCAATCTTACTCTATGATTTTTAGAGCTCAAAAGTATTATAAAGGCTAGAAGTTCTCCTCCTTCTTTTTCCAAGTTTTAATCTTTCAAGAGAGGATAGAAAAGTTTGTAAGGGTCGTCTCCTAAGCCCGTCAAAAGGAGTGAAATTGTAAAAGGGTGGTTGACCTTCGCCTATTGAAAGAAGGCCTCTAGTGGACGTTGGTGACTTCGTTGGTGGAGGAAAAGCCAAAAGTGGATATAGGTCAAGATTGACCGAACCACTCTAAATCTCGATTTGCATTTACTTTGAGCATTTTATCTTTACTGCAAACCTCCTCAATAGCTTACTGCTTTCTACTCTTTTACGAACTCACTTTCAAGTTAAGTTTCCGAAAACGATTTTACGTCAGAAATCGATTTTATCGTACGAACATCATATTTCAGTTTGCGCTTATATTCCGATTTCTATCTTAACTGCAAACTTCCTGCCTTACTTTACTTCAAATACATTTTCCTAAGCTTTCAAAGTTATTATCTGCACGAAACGACTTTTACGTCGGAATCGGATTTCAACGTACGAACGCAGTTTTAATCATCAAAATTTTTCACTGCACTAATTCACCCCCCATCCCCCCCACCTTTTAGTGCTCTTGATCCTAATAATTGGTATCAGAGCGGGGTTATCTCTCAAACGGATTAAAACCCAAGAGAGATGGCATACGTCGGAAACCAAGAGGGCTACTCTATTACACGTCCACCTATGTTCAATGGGATAGACTACACCTATTGGAAGACCCAAATGAGGATCTTCCTTATTTCAATGGATTTTGAACTTTGGAATCTTGTCGAAAATGGATTTTCGAAGTCTTCTCTTCCAATGATCGATTGTAATGAATTGGAGAAGAAGACTTTCACTCTTAATGCAAAGGCTATGAATGCCTTATTTTGTGCGCTTGATAAAAAATGAGTTCAATCATATTTCGGTTTGTGAAACCGTGTTTGATATTTGACATACACTCAAAGTGACTCACGAAGGCATAAGTAGAGTGAAAAAGTAAAAAATTATTTTTTTGATATATTCTTTTGAACTTTTCCGAATGAAACCGAGCGAGACTATTGGCGACATGTACACCCGTTTCACGGATGTCGTCAATAGTCTAAAAGGACTTGGCAAAAGTTTTTCGGATTTTGAGCTCGTAAATAAGATTCTAAGATCTCTTCTTAAGAGTTGGGACCCTAAAGTCACTACTATTCAAGAAGCTAAAGATTTAAACAACTTCCCTCTTGAAGAACTAATCGGGTTATTAATGACCTATGAATTGACTTGTAAGGCTCATGAAGAGCAAGAAGACATCATTCCAAAGAACAGGAAGGATATGTCACTTAGAACTTTAGATGACCACTTGAGAGAAAACTCAAGTGATGAGAACTGTGACGATGACTTGGCACTTCTAACAAGGAAATTCAAAAAATTCATTAAAAGAAACAAGTTTGAAAGTGACACAAAAAATAAACTTAAACCCAAAAATGACCAAGTTATTTGTTACGAATGCAAAAAGCCGGAACACTATAAAAGTGATTGTCCCCAAGCCAAGAAGAGAACATCAAAGAAGAAGGCGCTCAAAGCAACATGGGATGACTCGAGCGCGTCCGAAGAAGAGGAGTCCAACACCGAGCAAGTTTCTCATTACGCCTTAATGACCATCGGAGAAGAGGTAACAAATTTAATTGATACAAATTTATCATTTGATGAATTATTAAATGCCTTCCATGACTTATTTGATGAATGCAAAATAATTAATAGAAAATATAAATTACTGAAAAATAAGCATGATAGTCTTGTTAGCAATTTTGATAAATTAAAAACTGAATATCACGATAGTTTAGCTCAATGTGAAAAATGTCATGATCTAGAAACTCTCCAAAAGGAAAACTTGCTACTTAAGGACACCTTGAAGAAATTCGAGGTTGGTAGCAAGTCTTTGAACATGATCCTTGCAAACAAGGGTCACATTCCCAAAAGAAGTGGAATCGGATTTGTGAGAAGTCCTCACCAAAATCCAACCACCTTCATAAAAGGCACTATCTTACATGTTCAACACCAAAGCAAATGCAACTTTTGTTGCAAACATGGACATAAAACGTATCATTATCCATTCAAGAAAATTAGTCCGAACAAACTGATTTGGGTTCCTAAAGGAACCATGATAAACTCTATGCAACATAATAAACAATGTAGATCAGTTTTTGAGACACCCAAAAGTAAATGGGTACCTAAAAATTATCCTTTCTTGTAGAGACATTCACCATCACAAGCTAAGAGCAAGAGATGGTACTTTGATAGCGGATGCTCAAGGCATATGACCGGAGATCCATCTCAATTCTCTAAGCTCACTAGCATAGACGAAGGCTATGTCACCTTCGGAGACAACAACAAGGGTAAAATCATTGGCAAAGGAACTATAGGTAACAAATCCAACTTCTTTATTGACGATGTTTTGTTAGTTGATGGTTTAAAACATAACCTCTTAAGTATTAGTCAATTATGTGATAAAGGATATATCGTCAAATTCGAATCTAATGCTTGCATCATTGAAAAACCACACCAAAACACATCTATGATTGCATTAAAATAGAATAACGTATACACCATTAACATCAATGATCTTTGCAATGAAATATGTTTCTCGGTTTTGAATGAGGATGCTTGGCTTTGGCATAGGAGATTAGGTCATGCTAGCATGAAACTAATCACTCAAATATCATCCAAAGAACTTGTATGAGGAATCCCTCGTATCAAGTTCATCAAAGATAATGTGTGTGATGCTTGTCAATTAGGAAAACAAACTAAGAGTAGTTTCAAATATAAGAATCAAATAAGCACCTCTAGGACCTTACAATTGATCCATATGGATTTGTTCGGACCAATCTCTACATCAAGCCTAGGAGGTAGCAAATACGCCTTTGTCATTGTAGATGACTATAATAGATACACATGGACTTACTTCTTGAAACACAAAAATGAATACTTTAAATATTTCACCAAGTTTTGTAAACATGTTCAAAATGAAAAAGGTTTTATGATTTCATCAATTCGAAGTGATCACGGTGGATAATTTCAAAACCGTGATTTCCAAGAATTTTGTGAATCTAATGGATACAACCACAACTTCTCCACTCCAAGAAATCCTCAACAAAATGAAATAGTAGAAAGAAAGAATAGAAATTTACAAGAAATGACAAGAACCATGTTAAATGAACATAGCCTACCCAAATACTTTTGGGCCGAAGCTGTAAATACTGCATGCTATATTTTGAATAGAGTTATAGTAAGACCCTTACTCACCAAAACTCCCTATGAGTTGTGGAAAAATAAAAAACCCAATGTTTCATATTTTAAAGTTATTGGGTGTAAGTGTTTTATCTTGAACGATAAAGATGCCTTAGGAAAATTTGATGCTAAATCCGATGATGGAATTTTTCTTGGTTATTCTTCAGTTTCTAAAGCTTTTCGTATCTTTAATAAAAGAACTTTAATTATAAAAGAATCCATTTATGTTGTTTTTAATGAGACTTCCAAAATAAAGGAAAATGATTTTAATGATGATGTTCATTTTAATTCTTTGAATTTAAATGAAACCCCTTCTCCAACTAGCAACTTGGATGCATCCACTTCCAAAACACCCTTACCCAAGGATTGAAAGTATATAGATGCTCATCCTAAGGAGCTAATCCTAGGAGATACATCTAAGAGGGTTCAAACACGTTCTTCTCTTAAAAATTTCTGTGCCAACGGCGTCGCTTTTCTCTCCCAAATTGAACCTAAATGTATTGACGAAGCCATGAAAGATGATTCATGGATTATCGCAATGCAAGATGAGTTAAATCAATTTGAGAGAAATGAGGTGTGGAAGCTTGTTCTTAGGCCAAATGACCATTTAGTTATTGGTACTAAATGGGTCTTTAGAAACAAGCAAGATGAATCTGGTATCGTGGTTAGAAACAAGGCTAGATTAGTGGCCAAAGGTTTCAACCAAGAAGAAGGTATCGATTACGAAGAAACCTTCGCTCCTGTGGCTATATTAGAAGCCATAAGGATGCTCCTTGCCTATGCTAGTAATAACAATTTTAAGTTGTTTCAAATGGATGTTAAAAGCGCTTTTCTTAATGGCTTTATTTCTGAAGAATTTTATGTTGAACAACCTCCCGGATTTGAAAATAAAAGCCTCCCTAATCATGTATTTAAATTAACCAAAGCTCTCTATGGTTTAAAACAAGCCCCAAGGGCTTGGTATGATAGATTAAGTACTTTTCTTATTGAAAATAATTTCACAAAAGGCAAGGTCGATACCACATTGTTTATCAAAAATTTTGAAAATAATTTTCTCATTGTTTAGATTTATGTTGATGATATTATCTTCGGTTCTATGAATGAATCTCTTTGTGAATCTTTTGCTGAAACCATGAGTCTCGAATTTGAAATGAGTTTGAGGGGAGAATTAACATTTTTCTTAGGATTACAAATTAAGCAACTAAGCAATGACATCTTTATTAGTCAAACTAAATATGCCTTAGATTTGCTAAAAAGATTTAATATGAATAGCTCAAAAGCTATTAACACTCCTATGACCACCTCCACTAAGTTAGAAATTGATGAAAGTGGAGAAAGCTTCGATCAAAAAACTTATAGGGGTATGATAGGAAGTTTATTTTACCTCACTGCAACTAGACCAGATATCATGTTCAGTGTAGGACTTTGTGCTAGGTTTCAATCGAACCCTAAGATATCTCATTTTAAAGCGGTTAAAAGAATACTTAGATATCTTAAAGGTACCACGAATCTAAGATTATGGTATCCAAAATCTGAGAATTTTGAGTTAATTGCGTATGCTGATGCGGATTTTGCTAGGTGTAGATTAGATAGAAAAAGCACATCAGGAACATGTCAATTTTTGAAACTTCCCTTATTTCCTGGTCATCTAAGAAACAAAACTCGGTTGTACTATCAACAACCGAAGTTGAGTATATTGCAGCTAGTGCATGCTGTGCACAAGTTGTATGAATGAAAAACACCTTAGAAGATTATAAAGTTCATCTTAAAAACATTCCCATTAAATGTGATAACACAAATGCAATATGTTTAACAAAGAATCACATTCAATACTAAGCATCAACTAGCTGATATTTTACAAACCCTCTAAGTGAAGAATAATTTGATTTCATTAGAAGAGAATTAGGAATGTTAATGTGTCCGAATGCATAAACTTGTTAAAATCAATTTTCGGACTTTATTGATTGAATGATCAAATCACTTGATTGCCATTACATGCCTAAAATTACATGTTGGGAATTATGTTTTTTTGGATACAAAAATTTCCATAACAATGAGCATGTTTTGTCTTCATGATTGTATTTGAAAATCTATAGTATAGTCTTGTCCGAATGCATAAACTTGTTCAAATCATTTTTCAGACTTTATTGATTGAATGATCAAATCACTTGATTGTCATTATATGCCTAAAATTACATGTTGGAAATTAAGTTTTTTGGATACAAAAATTTCCATAACAATGAGCATGTTTTGTCTTCATGATTGTATTTAAAAATCTATAGTATAGTCTTGTCCGAATGCATAAAAGTGTTAATTTCATTTTCGGATTCTCTAAATTAGTGGTATCCTAACAATCGGATTTTCTCGATACATTATCCTTTTCCGAACTTAATAAGCATATGTATATCGAGTTTGATTCTCATCATTGATTTTTGACATATGGAATCAACTAGCAAAAACATCTCTCATACACTTATCATGTGAAAAATATTTTTTGAGAAATGAATTTGATAAAATGATTCCTGCATGTAAATTTCTTTTTGAAATATGGATGATAGTGTTTTTACTTGCAAGGATTTGTTTCACATACATATCTTGATCCTTGTAAAAATGGAATATGATTTAATCTCTCATCAATTTTAACTTCATTCATAGTAAACTCACAAATAGCTAGTATCACAAATAGCCTTCCTCCTTTATGCAAAAAGATAATAACAAATGAAAAGAAAGAAGTATTAAAAGCTATCTCCATGTCATGTTTTCCTTGAGATGTTTGCATAATTGGTATCCTATCACTTACTGTTGGAAAATGACATGAACCTAGTTATGGTATGAATAAAACCACACTTATGCTTAAAAATTATTTATATCGTTTTCCTTTTTGTTGATGACAAAGGGGGAGAGATATATGAATTGATGCTATGATTATGTCATGCTTGCATCATCAAAAATATATGAATCGATAATAACTATGATTGCCATATTTGCATTATGCCATGTTTGCATCATATTAAGATATCAAGAACTTGCATCGTAATTTTACATGTTGATATCTTATGTTGAACTGCTACAATTATTCATATTTGAAATGTAAAATTTGAGAATGGATGTCAAGTCTTGACATCATTTTCAGTAAGATACATCATGATAGGAATCATGATGGGAGTAATTGATAAGGATAAGAGTTCTTAACTTATCAATAAGTCTATTGATTTCAAAGGCCTTGAATTCAAGAATGACTTATCTCAAGTATGGCATATAGATAGGGGGAGTTAAGGTTAACTCTATTATCAATTGATTATCATCATAAAAAAGGGGGAGATTGTTGTATCTCGGATTTTGATGATGAAGTCAATTGTCATTTGTTATCTAATCCATATTTTGAGATAAGTGTGCAGGATTAACTATGATGAAAGTAAGACATGTAGCAGGAGTTGAGCCAGAGTCAAAGACTATGATCACGTTGGGAGTTCGAGAGCTCGACGGAAGTCCAGACGGTCATCGGAGGTTCTACGGGAATAAATCCGAGAAGTCCAGGAGCTTGCCAAAAGAAGCTCGTCGGAACTCGCCAAGTGGATCGTCGCAAGTCCAGGAGTTTGCCGGAAGTCCGTCGGAGCATCGCCGGAGGTTCGTCGGATGTTCACCGGAAGTTCACCGGAAGCTCGCCGGAAGAAGCGATTGACGTACCGGAGCAAGCTGTAGTAAATGTCTTAAGAATTGTCGAAGTTAGCATGTAGATTAAGTTAGGAATGAGAGGTGATCCCATTAACTTAATCTGGGGGCAATTGGGCCCTTGACAGACCCGAATTGGGTCGAATGGATCAACCCATTCGGACCAGAATTCCTACTAGGCGGTGGCACCGTCTAGGAGAGGGTCTCCTAGGAAAGCTGGGCGGTGCAACCGCCCCTGGCAGGCGGTGGCATCGCCTAGGCTCAGTCTCCTAGCGAGACTGGGCGGTGCAACCGTCCCTGACAAGCGATGGCACCGCCAGGGCTCAATCTCCGAGCGAGACTGGGCAGTGCAACCGCCCCTGTCAGGCGGTGGCACCACCCAGAAGCTCAGTGTTCGAACTGCCAGGCTGTCACAACCTTAGCTGGAATTGCCTAAGGCGTGAGGCACCCTTACGGCCAAAGACGCGAACTTAGCTTGCGTTGCCTAAGTCGCGAGTCACCCTTGTGGCAAAGATGCGAACTTAGCTTGCGTTGCCTAAGTCGCACTTCGCCCTTGCGATATTGCTCCGCAAGGATCAGCCCACTTTGTAACCTCTCGCAGGTCCCGAAGGACCTGTAAAAGAGAAAGTTGGTTAGTTCGAAAGAACGAGCAACGGACAAGTCCCGAAGTCTCACGAAAAGGGGAAGCTTTACAAGCAATTCGACGAACACCTTGTGTGCACAAGAGAAAAGAGGGAGAGGGAGAAAAACAAAGCTTTCAAGGATGAACGAACAGCTGCAAGCCCACAAACAGTCGCTCACCTGGTCCTGGGCGCGAAGACAAGTTCCCGTAAAGGTCACGTGCGAACTTGCGAAAGAGAGTTCAACGCCCGGTATATAACTGAAGCCCCATCCAGCCCTGTGCCACCCGGGGGGTTCCAGGGGTCTGAGATGGCTGACGTTTTGGTGAGCGGAGGTAGTTCTCCGCAACCCTCCCGCGGCACGCGAAAACGGAGCTGTTTTGGGCTGTTTTGGGGCTGTTTTGCTCGGTTTGGTGAGCGGTCGCTTTGTAACGCTGCAGCTTGTTCGAACTTACATATTTACAAGCAAAATGACCCAAAACCAAGAGAAAACATACTGTCAATTAGCTGTACATGCAGGTGTGAGCGACGAACGGTTCATTGAACGGAGTTGTTGCGGGTGCGCGACGACCGTTCGTGACATTCTCCCCTACTTAAACTGTCGACGCCCTCGTCAACGCTTGTTGGTAGTTGTTGATGACTTCTTCTTCATGTCGCAGGGCGTCTTCAGGCTCCCAATTGGCTTCAGTTCGCGGAAGCTTTCGCCACTTCACCAAGTACTCTGTCTGCTCAGCTCCGTTGGGTAGCTTTATCTTGCGGTCCGCTAGAATGGTTTCCACTCGCTTCTCGTAGGAGGCTGTGATGGGAGGTAGCCGAGTTGGAACACTTCAGGAAGCATCTTGCGGATCTGAGTGGTAGGCTTTTAGGTTGCTGGCGTGAAGAACGTTGTGAATTTTGAACCACGCCGGCAGCTGCAACTTGTAAGAGACGTTGCCTACCCGGCTGATAATTGGGAAGGGCCCTTCATACTTGCGCACCAATCCTTTGTGGACTCTGTTCCTAAAGAATTGGAGTGATGCTGGTTGGAGCTTTACCAACACCAAATCGCCAACTTTGAACTCTTGCGGTCGCCTTCCCAAGTCGGCCCACTTCTTCATCCTTTTTGTCGCCTTCTCCAAGTAAGCCCACGCAATATCTGCATTTCGATGCCACTCCTTTGCGAAATGATAGGCTGATGGACTACTCCCAGTATACCCAATTGCCATAGTGTGCAGAGTCAACGGTTGTTGTCCTGTGATAATTTCGAAGGGGCTCTTGTTGGATGCAGAGCTCCGCTGCAAGTTGTAGGAGAATTGGGCAATGTCCAATAGCTTCACCCAATCTCGTTGATTGGCACTCACGTAGTGCCAGAGATATTGCTCTAAGAGCGAGTTTATTCTTTTAGTCTGGCCATCCATCTAGGGGTGGAGGCATGTAGAGAAGTATAACTTTGACCCCAACAATTTGAATAGCTCGGTCCAGAATCATCCCAAGAACAGAGCGTCTCGATCACTAATGATATTGTGCGGGACTCCCCAATACTTCACTACATCCTTCATCATCAGTCTGGCCGCCTCTTCTGCTGAACAGTGTAGGGGAGTAGCGATGAAAGTTGCATACTTTGAAAACCGATCGACCACCACGAGTATCGATCCGAGTTCCCCTACAGGTGGCAAGCTTGATATGAAGTCCAAGGAAATGCTTTCCCACGGCCTTTCTGGTACGGGCAACGGCTCCAAAAGTCCCACCGACTTCCACTGCTCCACCTTGTCTTGTTGGCAAGTAAGGCATGTTCGAACATATTCCTCCACATCAATTTCCATCTTCAGCCAGTAGAAGGCCCTCTCCACGAGAGCCAACGTTCTGTGAATGCCTGGGTGTCCAGCTCAAAGGGAATCGTGACACTCTTTTAAGAGCTCACGCCTTAATTTGTCCACTCGGGGAACATAAACCCTATTCCCTTTTGTGTAAACAAGTCCCTCCTGGACCCAAAATCGTCGTGCCTTGCCTTCTTTGATGAGGTGCATCAGGATAACTGCTTGGGGATCACTATACAGTCCATCCCTAATTCGGGAAAGGAAGTTGGAGTGCAACTGACTTGCTTGGCCTCTGCTCTCCAGTTGTGTAGCATTCACGCATTCCACTTTCCGACTGAGCGCATCGGCCACGACATTCACCTTCCCGAGCTTGTACTCCATTGCCATATCAAATTCAGCCAGAAAGTCCTGCCACCGTGCTTGCTTTGGAGAGAGCTTCTTCTGAGTTTGGAAATAGCTCAGGGCGATGTTGTCCGTCCTCAGCACAAATCGCGACCCGAGGAGGTAGTGTCGCCAAACTCGTAGACAGTGGATCACTACTGTCATCTCCTTCTTATGCACTGGATACCGTCACTCGGTCTCGTTGAGTTTGCGGCTCTCGCAGGCCACCGGATGACCTTCCTGCATAAGTACTCCCCCAATAGCGAAGTCCGAAGCATCTGTATGGACTTCAAAGGGTTTCCATAGTTCGGCAATTTGAGCACCGATTTTTCTAGAACAGCAGCCTTCAGATCTTGGAATACTATCTCACATTTGTCAGACCACTTCCAAGGCTGCTCCTTCTTCAGCAACTCCATCAGTGGGGTTGCCCGCTTCGAATATCCCGCTATGAAGCGTCGATAGTAGTTGACGAAACCAAGGAAGGGTCTCAACTCTGGCACCTTCTTTGGAGTTCGCCATTCCACAATTGCTTACACTTTCGACTTATCTATCCGAATAGAGCCATCACCGATTCGATGCCCCAAGAATAGGATCTTAGTTTGAGCAAAGTAGCATTTCTCCCTTTTTACAAACAAAGTGTTCTCCCTGAGAACCTTGAAAATCGTTCGAAGGTGCTTGACGTGCTCCTCGAGCGTTTGGCTGTAGACGACGATATCGTCCAAGTAGACGACCACGAACTTATCCAAATACTCCTTGAATAACTGGTTCATGAGAGTACAGAATGTGGCCGGAGCGTTGGTTAAGCCGAAAGGCATCACCAAGAACTCAAACGCTCCATACCTAGTCACACAGGTAGTCTTCGCTTCGTCGCCTTTAGCAATGTGCACCTGCTAATACCCCGACCAAAGGTTGAGTTTTGAGAAATACTTAGCCTTGCCCAATTGGTCGAACAAGTCTGCGATGAGCGGGATGGGATACTTGTTCTTCACTGTTACTTTGTTGAGGGCTCGGTAGTCGACGCATAATCGGAGGCTCCCATCTTGTTTCTTCTGGAAGAGAACTAGAGCTCCGAAAGGTGCTTTAGAGCTGCGGATGAGACCACCGCTTAGCAGTTCACCTAACTGCTTCCTGAGTTCTGCCAACTCTGGCAGGGGCATGCGGTAGGGTGGTCTCGCTGGAGGCTTCACTCCTGGCTCCAGCTCGATGCTGTGATCCACGCCTCTGCGTGGTGGGAGAGTCTTCGGCAACTCGGGTGGCATAACGTCTTTGAACTCTTTTAAGACATTCGCCACCACAGCAGGTTCTTGAATGGCCTCCTCGTTGAGTGGCTCTAGCTTCATAGCAGCCACGAATGTCAATTCGCCTTTTCGCACCCCTTTCTTCAATTGTAATGCCGAAATGTGTTGGGGCTCCTTGGTTCCTCTCCGAGAGACGGGAACCACGCAGGGGTCATCGCCTCCCATCATATATAGGGAGTTCAAGAACGGCATCGGCACCAACTTTGCCGTGTGGATAAACTCCATTCCAAGAATCACTTGGAAGTCGTCCAGTGGCACGGCCATCATGTTGGTGTTTCCACTCCAAGTCCCGATTTTGATGGGAACTCCCTTCGCCAACCCGGAGATTCACCTGGCCTTCGAGTTCACCGCCTTCATTCGGCTTGGGCTCTTCTCAAAGATCAACCCAAGTCGCTATGCTTCACGATCGGCTATGAAGTTGTGGGTAGCGCCCGTGTCTACCATTGCACGAGTCGTTTGGCCATTTAACTTAATGTCCACATACATCAGTTCACTACTTCCTGCTTTTTGTAACTTTGTCTTCATGTTTTCCCCCACTTGACCCCGCATAGCGTTCAACAAACGCATTGCTCCCATTCGGGGTCCTTGTGACTCCTCGTCGTCGCTGCTGGATTTAGAACTGCTCGAACTAAGAGCAACAGCTTTGCCCTTGTCCGATCGGGGGGGGGTGGATGGAAGCCGTCAAAGCATTGAGTGCCTATTTTTGTGGGCACTCCCTTACCATGTGCGGTCCTCCGCACAAGAAGCATCCTCTAGGTTTTGAGGCCTTGCCTTTCGGGTTCGGCCCTTTGTGGGAGCTCTTCTTCTTCTGTTCGCCCCCGAGCTCCTTCCCTCGAGAATGTTTTGGAGGGCGATTGCCTGAAGATTGTTTCCTTCTTGCTGGGTCTTCAGAGGAAACAAAGTCAGCGAGCCTTTCTGCAGCAGTAATTGCCCCGACCACATCGGTAACATTCCTTCGATTTAGCTCTTGTTGAGCCCATGGTTTCAAACCATCAAGGAAGCTGAACAACTTGTCCTTCTCGGACATGTCCTGTATGTCCAGCATTAGTGCAGAAAATTGTTTCACATAGTCTCGGATGGTGGTACTTTGGCGGAGTTGTCTCAACTTCCTTCTTGTGATGAACTCTGTTTTAGTGTAGTAATCATTGCAAGAAACTCCTGGCCTTTGGTATCACAAGTTAAAATTCGTCCATCAGTAATCTTTACTTCGAATCTGTCATAGCCTTCAATGCGGTAAGCTAATTGGGCTGCAACTTTCCTGTCCATAAAATTATTAGTGCTGCACGTATCAATCAACATAGTGACAGGCTGATGCTTCAAAGTTTCTCTGATTTTCATAGTTTGTGGGTTAGCATAGCTAGCCAATGCATTCACTGTATATGTGATGGCTTCAATATCTTCATCAGTTTCCACACCTTCATAATCGGAGTCCAACTCTTCTGCTTTCGGTTCCTCTCTAATTGGCTCAATCATCATATGTTGCCCTTGTTTACATTGGTGCTCTATACTCCACTTTTCATCATAGTGCAAACCCTTTGCTGATCTTTCATTGAGTTCTTCTTGGGTTAGTCTTCGGGTGTCAAGGCTTTGGTTGGGAATAGATGGGGCCAGTGGCTTACTAATCATCTGGTTGTTGTCACTTCTATTTCCATGATTTTCCCTGTTGATTTTTTTCTCATGTAGATGTGCGAATGAGATCGCAGCTATCATAGTGCGGGTGGACGAGCCTTAACTTTACACCGAATCTCTGGAATAAGCCCTTCAATAAATGTATCTAGAAGTTGTCGTTCCGACCAATCTCTAGCTTGATTTGACAATCCTTCAAACCTACTCTGATATTCCAACACTATAGAAGTCTGATAAATTTTTGAGAGCTGTCCATCCACCTTCATGTATGAGTAGATTGTCTCACAATCTTGGGACTTTTTTCCTGTATTTTCAGATCTATGCA
Source organism: Musa acuminata AAA Group (assembly GCF_036884655.1). Taxonomy (NCBI): domain Eukaryota; kingdom Viridiplantae; phylum Streptophyta; class Magnoliopsida; order Zingiberales; family Musaceae; genus Musa; species Musa acuminata. Next base: position 13,897,319 of record NC_088328.1, on the reverse strand, counting down.
ACGTAGAACTTGAGCCCCCATTTTGTTGAAATTTGCTGAGGCTCTCCATTAGGCTCTTTTTGAAATCATTAAGTGTTTCTTGCAGTCGATTCTCAATTCTGATTTCCAATGCTTCTATTTGTGCTTTCACCGAGTTATCAATGGCCATTGCGTAAGACTGCAAATCTGTAATCTCAACTCTTATTTTTGGTATCGGTCAAGGGCATCAACACTATCGATGTGAAGTTACCGAGGAGGTGGACGCCAAGGGCAGTGCTGCGGTCGCTGCGTTAGAGGAAGAGTAGCTACCCTGTGTTTGTGTCACTGCGTGAGATGAGAGCACCAAGGCTGAAAGGCGACGGTTGCGACTGTTGTGACCCAAGGAAGCAATCGCCGAGCAGCCGTGTTGAGGCTGCGGTGACGGCAACCGACAACTGCAGCAGCGGAGGCAAAACAAGAGGGAGGTGGCGTTGAAGCGGCCGGGGTTGAGGCTGTAGTGGTGGCAACCGGTGGCTGCGGCAACGATGCAGAACAAGGGGGCTGCAGCAACGGTGCAGATCGAGGGGGTTGTGGTGAAGGCTGCGGTGGCTGGCAGCAGCAGTCGTTGCTGGCCGGAGCGCAGCGGCGGCGGTGGAGAAGGAGGCAGCGAGGGTCGTGGCAGGCTGGGCGACGAGCGGCGTCGTCGCTGGCTGGGCAGCAGTGGCGACGGTGGTGGCAACCGGCGTTCGCAGCAGCAAGGGGATCCGCGACTGCGGCAGCAATGGGACCCGCGACTGCGACGGTGGTAACTGCCCTGTTTCGGTCACCACCGATGCAGAGCAAGGGGAAGCAGCGGCTGGGAAGCGAGCGGGAGCAGCGGCTGGGAGGCGAGCGGCGGTCGTCGCACGGGGGAGCAGCGGCTGGAAGGCGACGGCGACGGCGCTCGAGGCGACGGCGGCGGCTGGAAACAAGGGCAGCAGATGTGAGTTGCCGTGATTGCCCTGTTTCGGTATCAAAAGATGCAGAGCAAGGGGGATCGGCTACTGGGAGGCGTGCGGTGGTCGTCGCACGGTGCCTGGCAGCGGTGGTGGCTCGGCAACGAAGGAGAGGGGTGGCGTTGAAGTGGCCGAGAAACAGCGCCGGCGGTAGAGGCAACCGGCGCCTGCGGCAGCAGAGGGATCGGCGGCTGCTCTGTTTCGATCGCACCACAGAAACATCGACGCCGACAGATCGCACGGCCGAAGCTGCAACCAAGGGAAGGCAGCGATGGCGGTGCGGCTAGGGCAGCGTCGCCGACGGTAGAAGCGGCGATGGGTGGTCCGCTGGCTGGGAAACGGCGACCGCGGCCCTTCTCGCACGAGCGAGATGCGGGCAGCGAGGAGACGAGGTGGGAAGGTTGCTGGCCGTTGCACAGCGGCAGCGGTGGGCGCTGGCCGGGGAGCAGCGGCGACGGTGGTCGCCGAGCAGGAAGCAGGGGTGCGTGGCTGCGGTTGCTGCTTCTTCTTTCTTTCTTTCTTTTTTTCTTCTTTCTTTCTTTCTTTCTTTGCTTTTTTTTTTTTTTTTTGAGATGATGAACTGCAACGAGAACGCCGATGATCACCGCTCTGATCGGCCCTCTTGATCGCTTCGAGGGGATCCCTCCTTGATCGCTTCGAGGGGATCGGCCCTCCTTGATAATTTCGAGGGGATTGGCCTCCTAGGGTTTGTCCAAAGATAAAATAGTATTTTTCATTGATTACCGAAAAGAAGTAGTTACATCCCTATTTATAGAGTTCCACCCAGAGTCCCTCAGGACTTGAACTCTAAAAATAAATAAATATTAAATAAACCTCTACTTGACTCTAATTGAACCAAATCGACTCAATAAACAACTGGACTAAACGGACTCAATAAACATTATTCAAAAGCTCAGAAAAAGGGTCCTAACACCCGTCTTGCTTGATTCGCCATGATGTTTTGCCATGGCGAAGTTGTGAAGTTCGTTCGCTGTTCGCTCGAAGTGCTTGCCCACTTTGATACCACAATGTCACGACCTTAGCTGGAATTGCCTAAGGCATGAGGCACCCTTGCTGCCAAAGATGCGAACTTAGCTTGCGTTGCCTAAGTCGCGAGTCACCCTTGTGGCAAAGACGCGAACTTAGCTTGCGTTGCCTAAGTCGCGCTTCGCCCTTGCGATATTGCTCCGCAAGGATCAGCCCACTTTGTAACCTCTCGTAGGTCCCGAAGGACATATAAAAGAGAAAGTTGGTTAGTTCGAAAGAACAAGCAACGAACAAGTCCCGAAGTCTCGTGAAAAGGGGAAGCTTTACAAGCAATTCGACGAATATCTTGTGTGCACAAGAGAAAAGAGGGAGAAGGAGAAAAACAAGGCTTTCAAGGATGAACGAACAGCTGCAAGCCCAAAAACAACCGCTCACCTGGTCCTGGGCGCGAAGACAAGTTCTCGTAAAGGTCACGTGCGAACTTGCGAAAGAGAGTTCAACGCTCGGTATATAACCGAAGCCCCATCCAACCCTGTGCCACCCGGGGGGTTCCAGGGGTCTGAGATGGCTGACGTTTTGGTGAGCGGAGGTAGTTCTCCGCAACCCTCCCGCGGCACGCGAAAATGGAGCTGTTTTGGGTTGTTTTGGGGCTATTTTGCTCGGTTCGGTGAGCGGTCGCTTTGTAACACTGCAGCTTGTTCGAACTTATATATTTACAAGCAAAATGACCCAAAACCAAGAGAAAACATGCTGTCAAGCAGCTGTACATGCAGGTGTGAGCGACGAACGGTTCGTTGAACGGAGTTGTTGCGGGTGCGCGACGACCGTTCGTGACAAGGCGGTTGTACCGCCCCAGTCAGGAGGTGGTACCGCCAGGACCCCAGAAATCCGGGAAAAGACATTTTTGAGCTCTAAATTCAAACTAGTTTGGGGCCTATATATTCCCCACCCTTTCCTGCATGAAAGGGCACCGAAAATCCAATCTTACTCTGTGATTTTTAGAGCTCAAAAGTGTTGTAAAGGCTAGAAGTTCTCCTTCCTCTTTTTCCAAGTTTTGATCTTTCAAGATAGGAGAGAAAAGTTTGTAAGGGTTGTCTTCTAAGCCCGTCAAAAGGAGTGAAAGTGTAAAAGGGTGGTTGGCCTTCGCCTATTGAAGGAAGGCCTCTAGTGGACGTCGGTGACTTTGTTGGTGGAGGAAAAGCCAAAAGTGTTTGTAGGTCAAGATTGACCGAACCACTCTAAATCTCGGTTTGCATTTACTTTGAGCATTTTATCTTTACTGCAAACCTCCTCAATAGCTTACTGCCTTCTGCTCTTTTACGAACTCACTTTCAAGTTAAGTTTCCGAAAACGATTTTACGTCGGAAATCGGTTTTATTGTATGAACATCATATTTCAGTTTGCGCTTACATTCCAATTTCTATCTTAACTGCAAACTTCCTGCCTTACTTTACTTCAAATACATTTCCGTAAGCTTTCAAAGTTATTATCTGCACGAAACGACTTTTACGTCGGAATCGGATTTCAACGTACGAACGCAGTTTTAATCGTCGAAAGTTTTCCGCTGCACTAATTCACCCCCCCCCCCCCTCTTAGTGCTCTTGATCCTAACAATAACTTCATAAGTTAAAATAATTTTTATTTTTAAATAATAAATAATCAAACAAAAATATCTTTATAAATTGAGATTGATTCTCGAATAATAGATAATCAAACAAGTATTTGCCACATCTATGAATAACCAGATATGACCTTAGGGTTTTATTATAGAAGAAAAAGAAGAAGATGAGATGATCACTTCGAGAGAATCAATCTCCTAGTTTTTGTAAAAAAATAGAATAACATTTAATAGATAGATGAAAAGATATAGATATATTCATATTTATAACGTTTCACCCTTAAGTTAATCGGGACTTAGACTCATAATAAATAAATAAATTTTAAATACATCTTATCTAATTTTTATTGAACTAGATAAACTTAATAAAATATTATTTAAAAACTCAGAAAATAAAAAGATCTTAATACAACTTTATAAAAAAAACAACTAAAATCTCACTGATTTATAAAGTAAACACTAAAATAGAATCTACTGAAACCTCTTTTAACCAAGTTATTTATATTTAAGTGACGAACAAAGTGAAGAAAGGAATAAGAATGGGCTTAGCCAAACCAACACATGCTTCGTGGAAAAATATTGGATATGGACATACAAAATTGAACAACCCAATAAAGGCGTAGGATTCACCAGACATCCCTTTTTCCAAAAAGATCGGAATGCATTAGCGTGCTTGTGTGATATGAGCGCAACATATTATATACTACATCAGATTCTGCTATTCCAGCGGAACTCCTGCAGCCAGACTGGCACTGCTGCATATGGTAAACCAGTCCGCATTCTTCCAACGCGTGTGCTTATTGTCTTCCACCCCACCGTCAGTGCTACAAGAGAGTTCTTCGTAACCAACTTAACATCTTGCCAGCATAGGCTACGACTCATTCTCGTGCGTGGAAAGCCGAGAATCTGATAGGACAGAAAATAGTTGTCTATCAAGAGCTGCAACATTAACGGCGATCAGGAAACAGCAAATCGTATGACACATTTTATACTACATGGCTGCAAGTAGAGAGGCTACTGACCACAAACAATACAGATGCTAGTTTTATAGTAAAACAACCACAAAATATGTTGCAGATAAGCTGTGCACTAGCATTTGGAAAATTGTCAGACTTTGGAGTTTTTTCCAAGTAATGCCACCAATTGCTTTTCCTGTACAACATAAGAATAGGATGAATAACTAATTACTTAGGTTCCGATAGTAATTAAGATTTTTTCAATTGTACGAGAAAATCATCATTGATCAGTTGGTTATGTGCAAGATGTACTTGTCACCGTTTTCCTCAAAAGCAGTAGAAGTCATCTTGTCTAAGCAACAAAGATTCACAGTGAAAACTGCCTCGTCTAGGCGAAGGGGAAGTTCTCAAATGGACTTTTGGTGGCTATCAAGGTATTAGAAAAAACCAAAGGCAATGGCTAGGACTTCGTGAATGAAATGGCCACCATCGGTCGAATTCACCTTGTGAACATCATCCGGCTTCTAGGCTTCTGTTGCGATGGCACACCTGAGCTCTGATCTACGAACTCATGTCCAAAGAATCATTAGCTGATTTGATATCCAAGGAAGAGATGCGACAAAAGCTCTGGGTGCTCAAAGACTACTAGACATTGCTCTTGGGATCACCCAGGGCATCAAGTATCTTCACAATGGGTGCGAGAAAAAAAAATCTACATTTGGAAATCAAGCCTCAGAACTTTTTGCTGGACAACGGGTTACAACATAAGATTTCAGATTTTGGATTGGCAAGATCTTATTCATGAAAGGACAATAATGTCTCTTTGACATGTTGGAAGAGATTTTGAAATATAATGTCTTATTTATACATGTTGGAGGAGAGGATTTTCTTCAATTGACCAACGAGATTTTCTCGTGTAGTTAAAAAAATATTATCTGCTATCAGATTCCATCAAGATTACTTCATGCAAAATGGTAAATCGTAGAAAATCATATACTTACAATTTGAATTAACATTTTGATATTCATTTAAAGCTGAATACATATATACGGAACCAGACTGAAGAATATTCAATTACCTATAAAACCTATCAAAATGATTGTCATCATATATTTCCTAGAATGTGCACTAAAGCACATCAATTATGCTCTTTATAGGCATCTAAACATCGTAACTCTTTTTTCTGCACTTTCAGTCCCTGGAATGATCAAAACAACCAGCAAGAGGACTCCAAGACTTAGATTACAATCTGTGAAAAGAGAATGACAGGTAACTTATTTATTTTCCCCAGTGGTAAAAAGAACTTAAACCCACCTATTAAAAAAGCAATCTTTCATCCCTGAGGCAGGACAAAATCATGTTTTGTGGGCGGCGATGAAAGGATAAAAAGGTTATGCATAGTACCTTAATGAAAGGCTGATCGCTGATCGGAAAGGGGTCAATAAAATTGTTTAAGTAGAAGTAAGCGGTCCATTAATATTTAAAAAAAATATTGATTCTTTAAGAACTTCATAACTAACTAACTAAAAACTTCAGAAAATCAACAAGTTATTATTAAATATTGTACATGTACATATATAAGTGTGTATTTATACATATGCCTATGTATATGTATATGTATTTGGCACAGAAAATCCATCACAAGTAAACATCTTGATCACACTAACCTAGTCATTATTTGATTGCATATTAGTTATTATATGAGAACGCAAATTAGAAGAAAGAGATTCCAGGTAACTGTTAGAAAATAAATAGATAAACAAGTTGTAGAAGTAGTTGATTGTTATTAACATATCCTCCTTCCTTTTATACAGGTTAGAAGGGAGAATTTTCCTCAACATATTAGAGGATTTCCCTCAGAGTAGAGAGATTTCCTCAAACAGTTAGGAAATCTCATCTACTTATCATGCCCCCGCAAGATGGTGCTCCGATCAAGGAGGCCAATCTTGGACTGATGTAATGCAAAAAGTTTACGAGCTAGAGGCTTCGTAAATGAGTCGGCCAATTGATCAGCCGTATGAACATGAGAAACACGAAGTTGACGGCGGATAACTTGATCGCGTACAAAGTGGAAATCGATAGCAATATGTTTCATGCGGGAGTGGAATACCGGATTAGCGCACAGATAGGTAGCTCCAATGTTATCACAATATATTGTAGGGGTGGAATCGATGTTGAGTTCCTGGAGTAGATTCGTGATCCAATTGAGTTCTGCAGTGGTAGCAGCAATGGCACGGTATTCAGCTTCAGTTGTAGACCGAGCGACTGTCTTTTGCTTCTTAGAACTCCAGCTGATTGGATGAGCACCAAGGAAGATAATATACCCTGATGTGGATGTTCTATCATCAAGGTTACCTGCCCAATCAGCATCGGCAAAGGCATGAAGACAAAGTGGAGAGTGTTTACGAAAAAAGAGTCCATGATTTAAGGTCCCTTTAAGATATCGTAGAAGTCTCTTGACCGCAGATCAGTGTAGAGTAGATGGTTGATGCATAAACTGTGATAATTTGTTGACAGCAAATGAGATGTCTGGACGCGTGAGAGCTAAGTATTGTAAAGAGCCAACAACTTGGCGATATTGAGTGGGTTCTGTAGCAGGACTTCCATCCGATAATTTGAGAGAACCACTAGTAGAGATGGGGGTTGTAACTGCATTTGCATCCTGCATGTTTGTCTTTAATAACAAATCTTGAATGTACTTGCGTTGTGATAAAAGGAGACTGGAAGATGTGAAGGTAGCTTCGACGCCCAGAAAGTAGCTCAAGGGTCCGAGATCCTTAAGCGAGAATCGAGCTGCCAGCTATTTGATGAACGCTTGGATGCTGATGGGATTGTTGCCTGTGACAATAATATCATCCACATATACCAGAATATACATTGTGTTTCCATGATAATGTCGCAGAAACAACGAAGTGTCAGATTTGGAGTTAAGAAAGCCGACAGAAATAAAAAATGAGCTAAGTTCAGTGTACCAAGCTCTCGGAGCCTGACGAAGTCCATAAATGGCTTTCCGAAGTTTGCAAACATGCTGTGGATACTGAGGATGAGTAAAACAGGGGGGTTGTTGCATAAAAATATCTTCGGATAGAGATCCTTGTAGAAATGCATTATTAACATCCAATTGTCGTAATTGCCAACCTTTAGTGGTAGCTAGACTCAAGATGAGCCGGACCCCAAACATCAGTATATATAATTTCAAAAGGTTTAGAAGAGGAAATGGAAGATAAGCCAAAAGGTTGCCGATGACTCTTATTACTAAGACAAGCATCACAATGCATCATAGAATTATTGGACTTAAAAAGAGGAAGAGAGTGACAAGATAATAATTTCTGCTGAATAAAGGACGAGGGATGACCAAGCCGACGATGCCACACATCAATTGGAGCCGCAACAGAAGAATGAACAGTGGGCTGGGTTATTCGAGAGGTTGACGGCCATTCGTAAATGTTGTCTTTATTCGGGCCTTGGACCAATGATGCCCCCGTGCTCAAGTCCTTAACAAGAAAAGAATCAGGAAAGAATTCAATGGAAGTATTATTATGTTTACAAATTTGAGAAACAGAAATGAGGTTGCGTTTAATATGAGGAGCACATAAAACATCATCGAGCGTAAATGTATTAGAGTCAGAATTAAGCGTTGTGGAACCAGTATGAGTTATAGGAAGTCCTTTACCATCACCGATGATGATATCTTCATCGCCGCCATAGGGATTGTGAAGAGACAAATTCTGAAGATCAGCGGTGATGTGATGAGAGGCACCAGAGTCGACAATCCAGTTGGACTGGCTAGGTGTCGGAGAAGTTAGGAGATTTGCCTGAGGCCAGTGTGACGGAGCAGGGAGGCGGGGACGAGACCGGCAAACTTTAGCGGAGTGGCCGACTTTGTCACACAGTTGGCAAACGACCCGTCTTTGATGGCTCGGTAGGGCAGGACGCCAAGACGGATGATGGCTGGAGTTGCCACTTTGCGAGAAGTGATGACTAGGAGGATAGGAGGGGTGTTGCATGGAACTCATAGAATCAAGAGGCGCATTAGCCAAACCTTGGGTGATGTTCGGCGAGTACCGAGTGCTCTTCCGTTTAGACTTATGACTGACTTGAGCAGTGACAGTTGATCCAGGTAGTTTGTCCGCACGCTTCAAGTACATCTCGTAGTCAGTCAGCTTATCATAGAGATCTTCAAAAGAGACTGGCGAGTCGCGTGCCCGAATTGCAGTAGCCAATTCCTTGTAGTTGGTGTCGAGACCATTGAGGGTATGAATGACAACCTCTTCGTCATATAGGGAATGACCTATTAAGGCCAAGTCATCAATGATAACCTTGATGTGTTGTAGATAATCAGAGATACTACTTCCCTCTTGTTTTGTCACCATAAGCTTGGATAGAAGACTGAGCTTGCGAGTACGCGAATGATTTGCCAGGGTGGTTTGCAGTGTAGACCATGCATCAGCAGCTGTCACACATGAAGATATCAAGGGAGCAACAGATCCAGCAACTGAAGCTTGAATGACTTGGAGGATGAGACGATCTTGACGTAGCCACAGTTTGTGAGCTGGATTGGGTACTGGATTGGGATCGCCGGGGATGTTGAGCATGGCCGGAGGACATCTGAAAGAGCCATCAATGTAACCTAGCAAGTCGTATCCAAATAAAAGATTAGAAAATTGAGCTCGCCATGACACATAGTTGCCACCCTTTGATAACTTAAAGGGTATCAGCGTGGCAGCATTGATGGAGATAAGCCCTGTAGAAGAACAAGAAATGGGAGTCCCTACAGGAACTGAAACATCAGAAGAAGTGAACGAAGACATTTTTTTTGGAAGAAGTGGAGAATGAGGGAGGGGGCTGCTGCTATAGATTGCTACAGCAGATTGTAGAGGCTGCAGTTTGCCGACAGATGGCCGCGAAAACTGCAGCGATTCTCAAGACTGTGGTTCGCTGCTGTTGATTGCTGCTTGCTGCAGCGGATTGTAGAGGCTGCAGTTCGCCGGAAGATGGCTGCGAAAACTGCAGCGGTACTCAAGACTGCGGTTCGCCGAGAAATGGCCGTGAAAATCTGCAGTGTTACTCAAGGAAACTGCAGTGAGAGAAATCTACAACAATTAGATGTAGACTATGGTTCGCTGCTGTGGATTGCTGCTTGCTGCAGCGAATTGGAGAGGCTACAGTTCGCCAGAAGATAGCTGCGAAAGCTGCAACGGTACTCAAGACTGCGGTTCGCCGGAAATGGCCGCGAAAATCTACAGTGTTACTCAAGGAAACTGCAGTGAGAGAAATTTGCAGCAATTAGATGTATAGAGAAAAGCGGCAGCGAAAGCTGCTGTGGTAGAGGAAGGAAGATGCAGCAGTTGCAGTTGCTGCTGGCTGGGAAGCAGCCGTGACAGCGAAGGAGGAAGACGCAGCAGCCATCGTTAAGCAAGGAAGACTGAGCGAGGAAGACACCATCGTTCGCCGTTCGTAGCTATTGAGGAGGAGGACACCGCCGTTAAGGAGGCATCGTTGTGTAGAGGGAAGCGGCAGCGAAGGCTGCTGCGGTAGAGGAAGATGCAGCAGTTGCGACTGCTGCTGGCCGGGAAGCGAGGAAGACACCGCTGTTCGCCGTTCACCGCTATTGAGGAGGCAGTGAGAGAATGTTTTCCTCCTTGCGTGACGACGACGGAGAGTGTCTGCTGTAGGCAGCAAATAGGAGAGGGAGCAAGGCCGGCGAAGAAAAGCAAGATCGGCAATGAAGAAAGAGAAGAAGTGGATGAGCAGAGCCAAGACGATGCTCGTTACTGGCTCTGAATCCCTGTCTTGTGCTTCTTCAGTGACTCCGCTTGAGGCAGCATGTTACTGTGGCCGTTTGGCCGCTTGGCTAACACACGGCGATACTGTTGTCGCCAACGAGGAACTGCTCTGATACCATGTTAGAAAATAAATAGATAAACAAGTTGTAGAAGTAGTTGACTGTTATTAACATATCCTCCTTCCTTTTATACAGGTTAGAAGGGAGAATTTTCCTCAACAGATTAGAGGATTTCCCTCAACAGAGTAGAGAGATTTCCTCAAACAGTTAGGAAATCTCATCATCTACTTATCAGTAACATCTCATAGTATTTAGGAAGTGGCCAGCGGCCTTAGCCTAAAAAAAATTTCCATATCAAATTCGACAATAACAATATGAAACATGAACCAAGAGATTTAATAGATTTCACAAATAAGTTGAATCCAAGACTCTAATCAGGACATGATTTTTGGTCATTGTAAACTAAGGTAAGCCCACCTTTTTAACCCTTTAGGATAGTGAGAAATAACAACTACTAATTATCATAAAAAGAATTTTGCTCGGTTCACATGTATTAATATTGGACACTACGGTTAAAGAGGAATGGGGCCTCCAAATCTAGAAAACACATCATGTGGATGTCCAAACTTGAGAACAAATTCGGGTCTAAATACAATAGCACAGTATATATAGTGCGATGCTGATTGACATGACTCTTATAACAGAAAGAATTGATTATTACCGTGTGTCAGCCAGTTGCACGTATGACTTGAGACATGCGAATCAATAGAATATTTTGGGTCAACTATATATTATCTTCTATAATTAGTTACAATTAATATTATTATTTTTATTATTAAAAAATTATAAAAATATTATATATAACGAAAAATAATAAAAAATTAATTTAAAAAAAAAAATTATCGAATCATCATGAAAGCGTAAGACTCGAAAGAGAGAGATTTCCTCAATTGCATGAGGAAATCTCGCTGTTCAGTTAAGAAAAATCTTCTCTTTTACTATGTATAAATAGACATTATATGACACTAATTGAGATGTGCTTGTTGGGCTGACAATCCATATTCAACCCAAGGTGGGCTTTATCAGCCCACAACTCACCCCCTCTTAACCTAACTCTAATTTATATTGGAGGAGTGTGGTGGCTATAAAAAGAGGCAGAAAAAGACAGCAAGAACGTAGTTTTTGGCAACCATGGGATTCCAAAGAAAAGGAGGAGAATAAGGCAGAAAAGGAAAGAAAGAAAAGGAAGAAGACAAGGACAACACAGAGAGACTATTCTCAATCATCTAGTAGTGCCATCATCTCAAGGTAGATCAGATCTATGTATAGTGATTGATCCTTGTATCTCAATTATTCTCTTGTGATTGTTACTAGGTTTTGGGCAAGAGATTGAGATTTGTATATTCATTATTCTTATAGTGGATTATCTCTAGTTTGCCCTATAGTTTTTACCCTTCACATTGGAGGATTTTTTCACGTATATCTTGATGTTTTATTTGATTGTGGTTTCATTTAATTCCGCTGTGTGTTATGGCCTGCTAGTATTTGTTCATATACAAAAGTTATTTTCCTTTATATCCCATCAACTGATATCAGAGTCGGGTTGTAGTGATTTAATTTTGTATTTGAATATAGAGGCTAGTAATGTTTCTCGCATGATTAGTTTAAATAAAAATAATTGGATGATATGGAAATCAAGAATGGAAGATCTCTTGTATTACAAAGATTTATATGAAACTTTGTAGGGGGATAGTGCAAAACCCATAACTATGACAGATGATTAATGGAAGAGGTTAGATAAAAAAACAATTGGGTTTATTCGACAATGGCTTGATGATAGTATCTTTCACCATGTTTCTAGTAAATTTTTTGTATATTCACTTTGGAAAAAGTTGGAAAGTCTCTATAAAAGAAAAACAGCCAGCAACAAAGCTTTTTTTATTAGAAAACTTGTGAACTTAAAATATAGAGAGGGTGCTTCTATTGCTGAGCAGTTATCCTCTATGAAAATGTCTCTTGATGATAAGTTGTAGACATTGTTACTTCTCAATTCATTACTAGAAAGTTGGGAGACACTGGTAGTTTCCCTTAGTCTGCGCCATATGGTGTTGTCACCATGAGTCAAGTAACAAGCAGTTTGTTGAATGAGGAGTTGAGAAGAAAAAATTCAGCAACATCTCAAAATGATTCACAAGCACTTATCTCAAAGAACAAAGGAAGGTCAAAGTCTAGAAGCAGTTCACACATGGGTAGGAGTAAGTCAAGATCAAGAAAAGATATTATTTGCTATAACTATGGTAAGAAAGGACAATACAAGAACTAATGTAAGCAACATAAGAAGAGCAAAAAAAAGGAAAAGAAGTGAAGTCTACAGAGTCAAAGGATAATACTACAACTATAGTGTAGGGTAGTGATTATTTGATTTTGTCTCCTTCTGATGATATTTTTTCTTGTGTGTGTCAGGATCTTGAGTGGGTGATTGACACAGGTGCTTCTTATCATGCTACACTACGGAGGGAGTTTTTTGCTACATACAGGTCTGAAAATTTTGGTGTTGTCAAGATGGGCAATTATGGCACAACAGACATCATTGGCATGAGTGATATCCATTTAAAGACCAACCTTGGCTACACGCTAGTGCTTAAGGATGTGAGGCATGTGGTTGACTTGAGGCTGAATTTAATTTCAGTTAGAAGACTAGATGATGAAGACTATGATAGTAGATTTTACAAAAGGCAATGGAAACTCAGTAAGGGTTCTCTTATTATAGCTAGTGGAAAGAAATGTCATACTTTGTACAGGTTATAGGCCAAAACTTGTGGTGAGCAGTTAAATGCTATAGAGAAAGACTTCAGCATGGAGTTGTGGCATAGGCGATTGGGACACAGGAGCGAGAAGGGGCTACAAGCTCTTTCCAAGAGAGAGGTATTGCTAGACCTCGGAGGTACACATTTGAACCCTTGTATTGATTGTTTGGCTGGTAAACAACATAGAGTTTCATTTGCTAGTCCTACTTTGTCTAAAAAAATGCATGTCTTAGACCGTGTTTATACAGATGTATGTGGTCCTTTGAGGACAAAAACTCCTAGTGGATTTATTGATGTTCCTGGTATAAGTGGTGTACTTTATTTTGTTACTTTTATAGATGATTTTTCCAAGAAAGTTTGGGTCTATGCTTTGAAGACCAAAGATCAGCTGATTAACGTCTTCAAAGAGTTTCATTCTAGGGTTAAAAGGGAGACAGAAAGGCAATTGAAATGCATAAGATCGGATAATGGTGGTGAGTACACAGGATTATTTGATGATTATTGTAGGTCACATAGGATCTAATATGAGATGATAGTTCTTGGTACACCTCAGCATAATGCAATTACAGAGAGGATGAACCGCACCATCATGGAAAAGATCAGATGTATACTTTCACAGGCCAAGCTACCCAAAAGGTTTTGGGATGAGGCTTTAAGGACTGCAGTTGATGTGATCAACTTATCACCATGTACAACCCTAAATGGTGATGTTGCAGAGTATATATGGTCAGGAAAAGATGTTTCCTATAAGCATTTGAGAATGTTTAGTTGTCGTGCATTTGCACATGTTCTTGACAATGAGAGGTCCAAGCTGGATGATAAGACTAAAGAATATATTTTTCTTGGTTACTTACATGATCAGTTTGGTTACAGGCTTTGGGATCCAGAAAAGTAGAAGGTGTTCAGAAGCAGAGATGTAGTCTTCTTTAAGGATCAAACCTTTGAAGATTTGAAGAAGAAGACACCAGTCAAGACTTCTGCAGAAGGATTAGTAGATTGTGACCTAGTTACTCCTCCAGTATATCAGGGTGATGGGGGAAATGTGCAGGAAGATAGTGTAGAGCCTAATGTTGATCTACCTGCATGACATGTTGAGCAAGAAGAAGTTGGAGAGCAACTTCCTATAGAACCTTAGTTAAGAAGATCTTTTAGACAACGTCAACCTTCTAGAAGATACTCTACAAATGAGTATGTGATGCTTACTGATGTAGTGAACCAGAGAGTTATCAGGAAGCAATTGAAAGTGAGCAGAAGAAGAAGCAGTTGCAGCTTCAGAAAATTTACACAAATGACAACGGAGCAGACATATTAACAAAGACCTTACCAAAAGAAAGATATGAGATATGCCGATAGCTGGTCGGCATGGCTTCACATTGAGGAGTCATGGGACAGCCTCCCTTATGGGCTGAAAGGGAAGGTTATTGGGCTAACATCCCATATTTAGCTCAAGGTGGGCTTTATTAGCCCACAACTCACCCTCCTCTTAACCTAACACCAATTTATATTGGGGGGGGGGGGGTGTGGTGGTTATAAAAAGAGGTAGAAAAAGGTAGCAAGAATGCAGTTTTTGATAGCCACGAGATTCCAAAGAAAAGGAAGAGAGCAAGGCAAAAAAGGAAGAGAAAGAAAGGGAAGAAGACAAGGACAACACAAAGAGACTGTTCTCAATTATCTAGCAGTGCCTTCATCTCAGGTTAGATTAGATCTACAGTAGATTCTTATTGTGATTACTTGGGGAGAATTAGGGAGGATTTAGATATTGTGCACAGTGACGTGATCTTTATATCCCAATTATTCTCTTGTGATTATTGCTAAGGTTTTGGGTAAGAGATTGAGATTTGTATATTCATTATTCTTATAGTGGATTATCTCTAGTTTGCCTTATGATTTTTACCCTTCACATTAGAGGGGTTTTCCACGTATATCTTAGTATTCTATTTGATTGTGGTTCCATTTAATTCTACTGTGTTATGGCCTAGTAGTATTTGTTCATATACAAAAGTTATTTTCCTTTATATCCCATCAGTGCTTTCTCTTTACCTTTATAATTTCACTCTTCATTCTATCACTTTATCATGGTATCAGAGCAGTAAGAAGAGAGGTGCGAACCTTTGCCTCCAGCTAGCGACCACCACCGCTGCAGCCACATTCCTAAGAGAGACTCCGCAGTCAGTCCTCAACTTCCTCACCGCGGCAATCTTCACTGATCTGCCATAATAGTCTGCACACTTGAGGAGATCGAAGGGGATGCTTGTGCCCTCAATAGTCTATACGCTGGGTGGTCCGTTGCTCTCCTCTACGTATATGTACAGTTGTGCCATGCACAGCACCACATGGATCGCTGCTATGTGCACGAACTCAAGCCACCGCAATCACCCAGCTCTCACCTCCCACCTTCCACTCTTGTCAACGCCTCTGCCTCCGGCAACATCATCCTCACTACTTCCGGCGACATCCTGTGGTAGCGTTTTGATCTTCCTATGGACACGATCCTGCCAGGTCACGTCTTGGTCCTGGTGAGGACCTTATCTTAGTGCAGGCCTACCATCCCTTTCTGTTGTTACCGAACAAACTTTGCAGTTCTCTCCCTCTACCTCTGATCAGTGATCGGGGCAGCTGATCTGCACTAGATCTCGTTTGCCAACCTTCCTTAGGTGACATTGATCTGCACCACCACCACCTCTTCTTCCCTGATCATTGGCGTCACTGTAACCTTTTACCTACTTCCATATGTCCTCATCATCTACTTCTAATGCTCCAGTTGTTGTTCCCGTAGGGAACCATAGTACTTTCCCACATACAAGCCTTATTTCCATCAATACAGCAACCCTCATCCTCTTCAAATTATCCAAAGGTAGCAACTACGCATCCTGGCATACTCAATTTTCTAATCTCCTATTTGGCTATGATCTTCTAGGCTATGTCAATGGCTCCCTTTGTTGTCCACCGGTAATGCTAAATGTCCTAGGAGCACCCAGTCTAGTACCAAATCCGGGCCACAAACTATGGTTACGCTAGGATCATCTCATCCTTTAGGTAATTCAAGCCTCGGTTGCTAGATCCCTTGCTCCACTCGTTTCTTCATGTGACATTGCTATCGAAGCTTGGTGCAAGTTGTAAACTATCCTAGTGAATAGTTCATGCACTCGCATGCTTAGTCTCCTATCTAGTCTCATGACAACTAGACAAGAGAAAAGTCCTGTTATTGATTATCTACACAACATAAAGGTTATCATCGATAATTTGGCCTTGATAGATGATTCTCTCAGTGATAAAGAAATCACTATTCATATCCTCAATGGCCTTGGCAACGAGTACAAGGAATTGGCAGCAGCAATATGGGCACGTGACTCACCAGTGTCTTTCGAAGAACTCTACGACAAGCTGACTAACTTTGAGATATATCTAAAGCGTGAAGACAAATTGCCAGGACCATCCATCACAGCTCAAGTCAGTCAAAAATCTACAAGGATGGGCAATCCGTATAACAAGAATGTCAACAAAGGTTTGACCAAGATGCCTCCTGAACCTATGAGCTCCAAACAAACTATACCTCCTCAACATCATCAATATTTCAATCACAAAACCCAATGTGGCTACTTCACTCCTCAGCAATCCCAGTGCCCTCACCACCAACAAAAAGTTGTGTGTCAACTATGTGACAAAGTCGGTCACTCTGCAAAGGTCTATTGATCTCGATCCAGACTCCCTGCTCAATCACATTGGCCTCAAGCAAATCTCATGACTACTCCAAACACAAGTGATCAAAATTGAATCATGGACTCTGGCGCATCCCATCACATCACCTCTGATCTACAGAAGTTGTCCATCCACAACAACTACAGTGGAAATGAAGACATCATCATCGTTAATGGTAAAGGAATTCCTATTATTCATATTGGTTCTACAATGCTTAATTCACCTACCATAATTTTTACACTCGATGATGTTTTGTGTGCACCTCACATTAAACGAAATCTCATTTCTATTTCTCAAATTTACAAACAAAATAATATATCCATTGAATTCTTTCCTAACTCCTTTCTTGTCAAAGATTTGAGCATGGGAGCATCCTTAGTCCAAGGCCAGAGTAAAGATAATGTTTATGAATGGCCGTTAGTTCCACAAATAAAATAGCCCATTGTCTACTCCTCAATTGCAACTACAATTGATGTGTGGCATCGTCGTCTCGGTTATCCCTCACTCTCTATCTAAAATAAATTACTTTCTCATTATTCTCTTTCTACTCTTAAAAATACAAGTATTATCACTCGTTGTGATTCTTGTTTTAGTAATAAAAGTCATAGACTTCCTTTTGGCACTTCTTCCATATTATGTTCTACTCTATTTGAAATTATTTATACTGATGTCCGGGGCCCTGCTCCCATCACCTCGTTTGATAAGTTTAGATTTTATATCATTTTTGTAGACTATTTTACTAAGTACACATGGATATACCCTCTCCGTCATAAATCAGAAGTTTCAACAATCTTTGCCAACTTTAAAAAGCTGGTCGAAAACTTCTTCCAGTCTACCATTAAAACAGTCTACTCTGATGGTGGCGGTGAATATCAAGCCCTCACATCCTACCTCTCAACCTATAGCATCCAACACCTTAAGTTACATCCACACACTCCTCAACTAGTTGGCTCTGTTGAACGCAAACATCGACATATCGTAGAAACTAGTCTCACTCTTCTACATCAACCCTCCATGTCAGCTATTTTTAGTCTATAGCTTTTCAAATTGTCATCTACCTTATTAATCGTATGCTCACTCCAGTCCTCCAATACCAATCACCATTTGAAAAACTATTTTTTAAATATCCTAATCTTCACAAACTCAGAATATTTAGTTGTTTATGTTATCCATGGCTACGTCCCTATACACCACATAAGATCACACCAAGATCTAAGACTTGCATTTTTATCGGGATATTCTCTTGAATATAATGCCTTTTGATGCTACGATAATAAAACTTAGATAGTCTTTGTCTCCCGTCATGTTATTTTTGTGGAGTCTGCCTTTCCATTTCAAAACTATAAGTCCCCTACTATGCAAGCTACTCCAACAAATATATATCACTAGAGTATACCATCGATCCCCTCAAACGAACCTCTCCCCACACCATCCAATCTCTTTCCTCAAGATCTACACTCTTTTGTTCTCCCGGTTCAACAGCTCCTCACTCCCTCCATTCCTTCTCATCTTCCTTCTTCACAAATATCACCCACTACTGGTGTCATATCCTCAAAAACACAATAACCTTCTTTACCTAGTGCCACTGATGTGTCTCAGCCTAAGCCAACCCATGTCAATGCCTCTCCACCACCCATACCAATACCACAACCTATAACTCCTAGACATCAAATAATAACTCGCTCAAAAAGTGGTATCTTTAAACCACATTAGGTTCTCGACTTACATGCTCTCATACAATCTTCTCCTAAGACCAGTGAACCTACCATAATCACTCAAGCTCAAAAATCTCCACATTGGCGTAAAGCCATGTGTGAAGAATATGATGCCCTACTCCATAACTCTATATGGACACTTATGTCATTTCATCCTACACAAAACATCATCGGGTGTAAATGAGTATTTCGAATTAAGAGGAACTCAGACGGGTCCGTTGCTAGATACAAAGCTCGTTTAGTTGCCAAAGGGTTTCATCAACGACCTGGAGTTGACTTCACAAAGACTTTCAGCCCTGTAGTTAAATCTACAACAATTCGACTTATTCTAAGTTTGGCCATCTCCAAGGGCTGGCACTTACGCCAATTGGACGTTAATAATACATTTTTATAGGGGACTCTAATTGAAGATGTCTTTATGCAGCAACCCCCTAGCTTCGTTCATCACTAGTATCCGAGACATGTCTGCAAACTACAAAAAGCCATTTATGGACTCCGTCAGGCTCCAAGAGCTTAGTATACTGAACTTGGATCGTTTTTTATATCAACTTGCATCATCAACTCTAAGTCTGATACCTCTTTATTCTTACGACAACAAAATGAGAATATAATATATCTTCTAGTGTATATAGATGATATTATTGTCACAGGCAATGATACCTTAGAGATTCAGACATTTTTAAAGCAACTGGTTGATCGATTCTCCCTCAAAGATTTAGGACCCTAAACTACTTTTTGGGAATGGAAGCAACATTTACATCCTCAAGCCTCCTCTTATCATAAAGAAAGTATATTCAAGACTTATTATCAAAGACAAATATACAAGATGTAAAGGAGGTTGCAACTCCTCTCTCTACTAGTGCATCACTCAAAATATGTGATGGCAGTACTCCTACAGACTTAACTCAATACCACCAAGTACTTGGCTCTCACCCATCCATATATCTCATTTGTAGTCACTAAACTATCACAATACATGCACCAGCCTTCTGCTATACATTGGTCTGCGGTTAAACGAATTTTACGGTATCTTAAAGGGACCCTTAATCATAGTCTCTTTCTCCGCAAACACACTCCACTTTATCTCCATGCCTTTGCTGATGCTGATTGGGTAGGAAACTTTAATGATCGCACCTCCACCTCAGGGTATGTCATCTTTCGTCCAATCAATTGGAGTTCTAAGAAGCAAAATATAGTTGCTCGGTCTACAACTGAAGTTGAATATCGTGCCATCGCTACCGCTGCTACTGAACTCAATTGGGTTACAAATCTCCTCAAGGAACTCAAAATCAGCTTTACCCTTACTTGTACAATATATTATGACAATGTTGGAGCTACCTACTTATGCGTCAATCTAGTGTTCCACTCACGTATGAAACACATTGCCATCGACTTTCACTTCGTTCGAGATCAAGTTGTCAGATGTCAACTCGTGTCTCTTATGTTCATACGGCTGATCAACTAGCAGACTCACTCATGAAGCCTCTAGCCCACAAACTATATTTGTTACATCGGTCCAAGATCAGTATCCTTGATAGGAGCTCGATCTTACGGGGGCATGATAACAGAGAGATTTCCTCAACTACATAGCAGATGAGAGATTTCCTCAACTGCATAGTAGATGAGATTTTCTCAACTGAGGAAATCTCGCTGCTCAGTTGAGAAAAATCCTCTCTTTCACTATGTATAAATAGACATTATATAACACTAATTGAGATGTGCTTTCTCTTTACCTTTACAATTTCATTCTTCATTCTATCACTTTATTAGTTTCCTCGCATTCGTGTACCACCACACCATTAGCAACCAAAGAGAGATCGGTCCATCTTGCTGTCGTCTTACACCATAGAGGGGGTAGTCGACTGGTGGAAAGGGCAGGGAGGAGCTGAAGGAGATGGCAATAGTAGGGGTCTAGCCTATAACTCTTTTAGTCCCAACTCCTATTTATAAAGAGCATCTTTTAACTAACCCTAATGAATCCTTTTTTTTTTTAATATTGGATCTCCATCCAATAACCCCTGGCTTAATAGATATTAGAACCCCATCCAATAATCATCATAAGCTCTATTGGGTTTCTCCCAAAGATTTATTAAAACTAGGGCTTATTAGATATCTTATATCTGATTATCTATTCATCGTATTATCCATCATATGTATGTAACCCCCTAGGCTCAATACCGAGCTAGTTGTGAGTTGCACCTATCAGAACTCCTTTGACTCAGTAAATTATTATCTTTATAATAATCCATTCAATTTATCGAGTATGGATATACTAGGCCATTATGCTACAATCCCTAGATGGTATAAGGGGATCTAATCCATTGAACCTGTCTACCCTTAATTACTATGTATCTATAATCCCTCATCCATCTAATATCCCAAAGATTGTATACTAGGTATGGCGTTATCAGATCCATAAAAAATCTATTCGAGTCTTACTCTAATCGGATTCTCTTTAAGAACTCATTTCTCAATCTGAATCTCATGCTTATCGGATTCATCACGATTTGATTGACCCTAATCAGGGATTTGCCTGAGTGAGAGTATATGAGATATTCCTTTCATGATACATAGAGTGTATGATTCTCTATTGACACCCAATTGCCCTTGTAAGGTTGGCTACTACTCCCAATGATCGGTTATGTGAGATCTAGTACTTCTAGACCGATAGGTCCAGTATCAAAGAGTAAAGTACTCATAGAGGGTATGTTAGGATGATAGAGACATTAAAGGAGGGGGAGCGGCGGTGAATTAGTTTTTTCAAAAAACTTCAGTTTGAAAACATTCATTCAATGAAACTAATATCAAAAATATGTTTAATTTAAAATATAAGTAAGAGTAGTGAGCAAGTAAATCAGTTAGTAATAGGAATAAAAAATATAAAAAAATATAAATTGATTTATAGAGGTTTAGTCATCCCGACTTACGTCAACACTTGATTCCTTTTCCCTCGAGACCATTGGCTTTTACTACCGATATTCTTTTTAACGATCGAAGATCAACTACCCTTGTTACAACCCTTTTTTTATTTTATAGGCTCATAAGAGAACCTTTATACCTCTCTTTTATAATAAACCCTCACTCATCCCTTAGAAAGACTTCTAAACTTAAGGGGGAAGAAACTCAACACTTTAAGAGAGTTTACAATACTTTTATCCCCAAGATTCTTTTTTCTTTTTTTATGTATCGAGCAAGAATGAGTGGGATATTTACGGGCCCAAAATGACTTCAAAAATAGAGCAAAAAAATTTAAATCCTTGTATTTTCAGGGTATTAGCGAAACCACCGCTTGCACTCGATTGTACCATCACCTACCACCCGGAGCACTAACAGTACCACAATCTATCTAGGTGATACCGCCACCTGACATAGTTTAGAAGACTATGTTCTGATGGTACCATCGCCTAACATTAGGTGGTACCACCATTGACCCTAGTGATACCATCATCAGATTTTTCGAAAAAATATATTTCGTAGCGGTTCCACCACCTGGCCTGGTAGTAGTGCCACCACTAGGCCAAACTTTAGGTCATTGAATTACCATGTGGCCTAACTTTAAGTCACTGAATTGGCTTTCTAATAGGCCCAATTTAGCCCTGATTTAAGCCCAATGGGCTCCTAATTAACTTGGCATAATTATATCCAAAACTAACCTAGTTAGACTTTAATCTACTTCGACCAAGACTCAACAATTACAATCATATAAAGCCTACATTGTCCGACATATTAGTTATTGATCTAGCACTTCCTTTGAACCTTCAGCGCATCGTTCTCTCATTCGGTATATTGCCCGATCCATCGATATATTGACCTCCCGCAACATCCAATCTCTTTGGCGCAATGCCCGATCCTTTTGATCCGATTCCCAAACTCATTGCACAAAGTCCATTCTCTGGAATATTGACCAATCCTATGGCTTGATGTTCAATCTCAGACATGATGCTTTCCATCCCAACATCTAATTCTACTTCAATGATTCAAGTCCATGATCGAAGTTTCTCCTACATTACTCAACTTAAATGATTATTAGATCATAACTTCATCAATTTTTTTCAATATGAAAATCCGAGATTCAACAATCTCCCTCTTTTTTTTGATGATAACCAATTGATGATGGAGTTTTAACTAAACTCCTCTTGTCTATAAGCCATAAAAATAAATTTTGAATTCATAAAATAATAACCTTCTAATCATAATATTTTTGAATTTAAGTCAAAACAATTTTAATAATTTTCTTTGCAAATGTCATATGCAACACATCATTGTTAAAATATAATTACTTACTTCATATGCATATCATTGTATACATCATCATCATAAAATCATGAGTATTATATGCATAATTTTAAAACATCAAAATTTTAAATCATCATAACTTCTCCCCATTTGTCATCAATAAAAATGAGAAAAGTATAAGTTTATTACTTCTCTTTAAAGTATGTAAGCTAGCAAGTTTTTGCTTCTCTTTGAGATGTATAAGCTAGCAAGTTTTTGCTTCTTTTTGAGATGTGAAAGTTAGCAAGTTTTTGCTTCTCTTGAGATATGCAAGCTAGCAAGTTTTTGCTTCTCTTGAAATGTGTAAGCTAGTAAGTTTTTGCTTCTCTTTAAGATATGCAAGTTAGTAAGTTTTTGCTTCTCTTTAAGATATGCAAGTTAGTAAGTTTTTGCTTCTCTTAAGATGTGCATGTTAGTACTTCTCTTTCTCCCCTTTGTCATTATCGAAAAGAAGGGAAGGATACAATGGTGCAAAATTTACATCAATGTTCAAATCATAACATGGAAGATATTAATATCAAAAATCATGAGAGATCGATTTGATGAAAGGGTATACAAGTCATAAACAAAGGAGTAAAGAAATCTCAAGATATGAATACCGAAAGATCATAATTCATTTTGATAAATCTCCTCTTTAGTAAATAATAAAAAAAATCTTAGGAAATCAAATAATAAAAGATCTTAATTTATTTAGAATAAATCTCAAGTTATAAATATCGAGAAATCAAAAGATTATAATTCGTTTGGATAAATATTCTCTTTAATAAAAAGCAAGAATCATACAAGAATAAATAGTAAAAATTCTTGATTCATGAATTTGAATAAATATTTTTCAATAAAGACTGAGTTTGAACACCTTTTGATGTATCTCTAATGATCAACTCCTTAGGATGTGAATATACATACTTCCATTCATTAGGTAACGATTCTTTAGAAGTAGATGTATCTAAGTTGCTTTGGAGAGAAGAAATCAAATTATAAAATTCAAAATCATCATAAAAATTATTTTCTTAGTTCAAAAGACTCATATAAAAAAAAATAAATAGATTGATCACTAAGGATCTCTATGATGACTAAGGATCTCTTATTGAAAACTCGATAAACTTTAAAGATAGAGAAATAAAAAAAAACATTCATCTTTTAGTTTCAATTTATGTGATTGATTTCATACTAGTATGTCATAGTCTTCTATGTCAAAGTTATGCATCATCGTTTAAAATTAAAAAATAATTTTTATCATAAAAATCATTAAAATCAATAGTATACATATTATTGCTCCTGAAAGCGATTAAAGATTTTTATGTAGTTTTTCTATGATATAAGCATTAGATTCAAATTTAATTTTATATCACTTATTACACAATTGACTAATGTTTAGTAAATCGTGTTTTAAACTATCTACTAACAAAACATCTTTAATCAATAGATTTAATTTATTACTAATAATTTTTATTTCATTGATCTTTTCTTTATTATTGTTATTTCAGTTAGTTAGCTTTGAGAAATATGTTGGATCTTTGGTCATATGTGCTAGTACAAGGTGCCTAGCAAGCCAATCACGTGAGTGATGGCATGTGTGACTTGATATAGAATCTTTTTGTTTATTATATTTTGGTATATATCACTTTATAATTATTGCATATATGCACATATATATTGTGATGTCCTTGGATTTGTGCAATGGGAATCGGATCGTGATGAGATCACGAAAATGAGATCGATTCACCTTTAAACACATATCCTAAATAATCCCGGTCATAGGTTACTCGAGAGGGACATCGTGATAACCGGACAGACTAGTGTGCTGCATATCCGTCCATATGATGGATGCAGCTGGTCTCATAGTTGCTCGTGTAGGGACACTAGGGATACAGTACAGGTGCTCATTAGAGAATGAGTTCACTGATTGATCCGCTTACGGAATGCTGGATGGTTGATGATACCTTATTGTCAGACAGCGATTCCGTAGTCCTAGTGGTATATTTGGTCCTTAGACTTGAGACACCAAGGATGTCTTGTATGAGTGCTCCACTCTTTGATACCAAACTTATAGGTTTGGCTGTCCTAGATCTAATACAGTTAGTCATTGGGAGTGGTAGTCGACCTTACGAGGACTATTGAGTGTCGATAGAGGATCATCCACTCTCGGCGTCATAAGATGAATATCCCATGTGTTGAATCTCATATTTTGATGATGAAACTAATTGATAATTATGTTTATGTTTAACTGTATTTTGAGTGATGCAGGTCTACTCGATCAGGATTAGACAGTTAACACAGGAGGAATTGACGTTGTGCCGGAGGAGATCACGTTAGGGTATTGGACGGCATAAGGCTTCGGACGTCGGGCATCAGGCCAAGGAGAGCGGAATTGCGCCAAGGATATCGGGGTTGCGGAGGTCAACCGCCGATTGGGCAACAAGCCGCAAGAGAGGACGATGCACCGAAGAATCGGACGAAGCGCCAACCAATGACGTGCCGGGCAACAGAATGTCAATTCGCATTGTAATAATTGTCTAGATCGGAGTAGAGTTTTGGCTTGTGTGTGTAGGATTAACTACGATAACGATGAAGACATAAAGCGAAACAAAGTGCCGGAGTCAAGCACGAAGGATTCGTTGAGAGTTCGATGGAAGTCCGAAGGCTCGTCGGGAATGCTGCCGGAACTAGCCGAGAATGAGTAGGGAGCTTGCCGAAGGGTTTTTCGGAAGCTCGCCAAAAGGTTCATCGGAAGTTCACGGAGCTCACCGAGAAAGATCGGAGCTTGCCAAAGAAGCTCGTTGGAACTCGCCGAGATCAAATCGTGAAGTCTACGAGCTTGCCGGGAGTCCGCAGAATGGTTTCCGAGAGTTTGTCGGAAGACCGCCGGAAGTTCGCCGGAAGCTCGTCGAAAGAAGTCTTGACTTGCAGACTTTGTAATAGCTTAGAAATTGTCTTTAAATTCGTAGTTAGCATGTTAATTAGGGTTAGGATTAGGTGTTAATCCTATAACCCAAGTAGGGGCCAATTGGGCCCGAGTTCGGACTGGTTTGGGCCAAGTTTGGAGCCCAACTAGTGAGCTGATAAGAGCTAGGCGGTGCCAGCGGTGGCACCGCCCAGCACCCGAGAGCTGGGCGGTGACACCTCCTTGGCTGGGCGGTCGCACCGTCTAGCACCCGAGCGCTTGGCGGTGGCACCGCCAGCAGCGGGAACCCAAAGAGAATTCAAATTTTGAAGCCCAAATTTGAATCCTCTTGAGGCCTATAAATACCCCTCAAATCTCAGCTGAGAGAATAACTTTTTGAGCAGCAAGTGTTTGAGAGAAAGGCCTTAGAAAAGTGTTAGCTTGTCTTGTTTTCAATTTGCTAGTGTTCACCTCCTTCTTTCTTTCTGAAAATCTGTAAGAGAGTGAACCGCTTGTAAAAGTTGTAAGAGGGGTATTCACCCTTCACTTTCAAGAGATTTGCTAGTGGAAGGTGGGAGCCTCAACGAAGAGGGGCCTCGCAAGTGGATGTAGGTCATTTGACCGAACCACTCTAAATCGGCGTAATCTCTGGTTTGCATTTCATTATTGTCATTTACATTACTGCAAATATTCTTACTGCTTTAGTTTCTTATTACCCTTGCTACGCAACTTTAAGAATACGCTTTCAAGTTAAACTTTTCAAGTTCCGTTCTTATCGTACGAAAGAATTTGTTAAAACCGAAGTTTTAATCCGCTGCACTAATTCACCCCCCCCCTCTTAGTGCCGCTTCGATCCTAACAATTGGTATCAGAGCCACGTTTTTCTACCTTGGTTTAACACCTAAATAGAAATGGCTCTTTACGGCTTTCAAGAGGGTCAATCTCTCATTTGTCCTCCCTTTTTCAATGGGACGGACTACACTTATTGGAAAACTCGAATGAGAGTTTTCTTACTTTCTTTGGATTTGAATTTATGGCACATAGTCGAAAATGGATTTGAAATGTCTTCTCTCCCAATGAACCATTGGAATGATTTGGAGAAGAAGTTGTTTTCTCTAAATGCAAAGGCTATGAATGCCTTATATTGTGCACTTGACAAAAATGAATTTAATCGTGTTTCGATGTGTGACTCGGCTTTTGATATTTGGAGAACTCTAGAGGTCACTCATTAAGGCACTGGCCGAGTGAAAGAGTCCAAAATCAATATTCTTGTGCATTCTTACGAACTTTTCCGGATGAAACCAAGTGAGTCCATCGGAGACATGTACACCCGGTTCACGGATGTCATCAATGGACTCAAAGCCCTTGGTAAAAGTTTTTCTAATTTTGAACTAGTCACTAAAATCTTAAGATCCCTTCCAAAAAGTTGGGATCCAAAAGTTACGGCCATTCAAGAGGCCAAGGACCTTAAAACATTCCCTCTCGAAGAACTTATTGGGTCTCTAATGACCTACAAAATGAACAATGTGACAAAAAAGAAACCCGAGAACAACTTTCCAAATGATAGGAAGGATTTGGGACATAGAACACATGAAGACCACTCGAGCATAAGTTCAAGTGATGGTGAACTTAAACTACAAATGAAACAAAAATTAAAAAGCAAAAAGAATGGAACTACTTGCTTTGAACGCAAGAAGAGCAAAAGTTGGGATGAATTGAGCTCTTCCGAAGACGAGGAGAAAATCAAGAAAGGCGAGGTGGCAAACTATGCCTCACCCTCTTACAACAATGAGGTAATCAAAATCCCACTAATTTATTTTGAAATTACATAATACTTTCTTGAGTTATTTTTAATTTAGTTTAGGATTAATTTTCTTGAAAATTGCATGTGTTATGTTAATGCAGTAAAATGTTAAATATAAATCTAATGCTTATACACCTAGTAAGATTAATCTTATATATGTGCTTGAGAAGCAAGAATTTGTATTTTGACGATTTCCATATTGATTTTCAATGACGATGCATGACTTTTGAATGGAAGGCTTGATGATTTTTTATGAACCTTATCTTTGGTTTTCAAACATGATGTATAGTTTTGACATAAGAACAAAAATTTGAAGCATGCTAATATAAAGTCAATCATATAAAGTAAAACTAAAGAAATTTTAAATATCTATAAGAATCATTCAAAATTATGTTCAATAAAACCTTACTTGATGTTGTAATGAAAATATTAAAATTTTGATATCATGATTTGATGATTTTATGTATGAGATTTTAAAGTTATTTGTGATGAAATTTTTTTTAAACGAATGATGATATATATTTTTTTTGGCACAAAAATGACAAAGGCATGTTTGTATGAAACAACTAAATAGAGAAAAGTATTTTTCTTGAAAATTCTTCTTCTCTATCGAATTGACTTTGATGAATCTATTTTATGATCTTTTTATGAATCTCTTCAAAATAATTTTGATTTGATGATTTGAATTTGAATGAGCTTTATCTTGATTTTTCGAGATTTATAACTTGAGATTTACTCTATAAAAATCGAGATATTTTATCCTCAATATTTCTTTTTTCCATCTACTATCCAAATAAATTATGATTGATATCATTGCTATATTTCTTCTTGTCGTGTACTAAAGAGAAAATTTTCCTAAATGAATCATGATTTTTCGGAACCATAATTCTTTTTATGATTTATAATGAATTGAGAAATTTTATATGCTTGTGATAATATCTTGTTCTCCTACAATATTGAATGAATTTTATCTATATCATGATCTCTTAAGATTTTCCTTTGATTATTTAAGAGGAGATTTTTCAAAAGAAAACATGTCTTTTGGTATTATCTTTTCATGATATGATTTTTATACAATTCCTTGTATTCATGAAATGTTTATCTAATCACCCAATTATTTTCTTCTTGATATTCCTTATGTGGTGATATGAAACTATGCATGAAATACTCTTGATATTATTTTGATGCATACAAATGAAAAGTTATGATCATGCATGGTAGGATGCAATTTGACAAATTAATACCATCATGAGTTGAAATATTTATGATTTGGAATGATATATGCAATACTTAAGCTTTTTATTTTGATGATGTATGTGATGTATTACATATGATGTGAATCATAAGATTTTATATGCATGAATTGAGATTTTGTTCTCCTATGATTCTTTTCGCTATTAACTAACAAGAAACTTGTTCTTGTAAACCATGATACGCTACTTGATATCTTGATAATTTATAACTTGAGTTTTCCTTTTGAATCAAGATTGTTTCATATCATGTTTTCTATTTACAATTGAAGAAATTTGTCAAAAATGATATATGTCTTTTGACAATCAATTTTATCTTTGTTATTTACCCTTGTCATGATTTGAAGATTATAGTAAAGGGAAATGAATTACATGATTGTATTGTTCTTCCCTTCTTTTTGACAATGACAAAGGGGGAGATAGCTAGCTTGCACAAGTCAAGAAGATGCAAAACTTGATTGCTAGCTTGTCTATCTTAAGTAGCAAAGATGGCTAACTTGCTTATTTCAAGAAGCAAAAGTTGTCTTCTTGAATATTACTATCTTGCCTATCTCAAGAAGCAAAACATGCTAACGTGAACATCTAACAAACTTGTATATTTCAAGAAGCAAGGGTTGCTTTCTTGTACATCTCAAAACTACTAGCTTGCATGCTCTAAAAATATTGTAAAATTTGCTAGCTTGTATGTTGTAGAAATTACTATCATACTACCTTGCATATCTATGATGATAGCAAAATTGCATAATGATAAAACTAGGAGATTATGTTAATTATGCAATGTTGGTATCCAATGTTGAACTTGGATATTTTAAAAACTTGCAACTTGCACATTGCAATAGGAAGCAAGAGTCATGGGCCTACATAAGAAAGCTATCTTGCATTTGCTTTCGAAATTTTTACTAGCTTGTATGTTGCAAAACTTGCTCACTTTTTCAAAAACTTTGCTAGCTTGCACTTTGTAAAGGAAGCAAAAATAGCACTTCTCTAAAGAGAAGAAAGAACTTACTATTTTGAACATCACAAAAATTTGCTACCTTGCATGATGTAAAATTTGCTAAGATCACTATCTCAAAAGAGTTGCTATCTTAAAAAAAGCAAATGTGCTATCTTGTCTATCTCAAAATACAAAGCATGCTAACTTGTTACGGAAGCAAAATTGCTAGCTCAAACATTGCAAAGGAAGCAAAAATTTACTAGCTTGAAACTTGCTAGCATGTAGTCTAAAGAGAAGCAATTAGTTGTTATATCAAGAAATGCAAACATGCTAAACTTACACATCTTTAATTGCTAGATTGCATGATGATAAAATTTGATACTATGTTTTTCATGCAATGTATGAAACTTTTTTTCTCTAAACACATAAGAGTAGGAACTTCTCCTTTTTGTTGATGACAAAGGGGGAGAAGTATATTGATGACTTCATGCATTAAATTGAATATTTTATATATTTGCATGATGGTTTAAATGTTTATCAGAACTAGTGACGAATGTTACTTGGATTTCGGATAATCCAAGTGTTCTATCAATGGCATATTGATAGGGGGAGTTTGGTTAAACTCCGGGGAGTTAAAGTTAACTCCGTTAGTCATCAATTAGTTGTCATCATCAAAAAGGGGGAGATTGTTGAATCTCGTATTTTGATGATGAAACTAATTGATAATTATGTTTATGTTTAACTGTATTTTGAGTGATGCAGGTCTACTCGATCAGGATTAGACAGTTAACACAGGAGGAATTGACGTTGTGCCGGAGGAGATCACGTTAGGGTATTGGATGGCAGAAGGCTTCGGACGTCGGGCATCAGGCCAAGGAGAGCGGAATTGCGCCAAGGATATCGGGGTTGCGGAGGTCAACCGCCGATTGGGCAACAAGCCGCAAGAGAGGACGATGCACCGAAGAATCGGACGAAGCGCCAACCAATGACGTGCCGGGCAACAGAATGTCAATTCGCATTGTAATAATTGTCTAGATCGGAGTAGAGTTTTGGCTTGTGTGTGCAGGATTAACTACGATAACGATGAAGACATAAAGCGAAACACAGTGTCGGAGTCAAGCACGAAGGATTCGTTGGGAGTTCGATTGAAGTCCGAAGGCTCGTCGGGAATGCTGCCGGAACTAGCCGAGAATGAGTAGGGAGCTTGCCGAAGGGTTTTTCGGAAGCTCGCCAAAAGGTTCGTCGGAAGTTCACGGAGCTTACCAAGAAAGATCGGAGCTTGCCAAAGAAGCTCGTTGGAACTCGCCGAGATCAAATCGTGAAGTCTACGAGCTTGCCGGGAGTCCGCAGAATGGTTTCCGAGAGTTTGTCGGAAGACCGCCGGAAGTTCGCCGGAAGCTCGTCGAAAGAAGTCTTGACTTGCAGACTTTGTAATAGCTTAGAAATTGTCTTTAAATTCGTAGTTAGCATGTTAATTAGGGTTAGGATTAGGTGTTAATCCTATAACCCAAGTAGGGGCCAATTGGGCCCGAGTTCAGACTGGTTTGGGCCAAGTTTGGAGCCCAACTAGTGAGCTGATAAGAGCCAGGCGGTGCCAGCGGTGGCACCGCCCAGCACCCGAGAGCTGGGCGGTGACACCTCCTTGGCTGGGCAGTCGCACCGTCTAGCACCCGAGCGCTGGGCGGTGGCACCGCCTGGCTGGGCGGTGGCACCGCCAGCAGCGGGAACCCAAAGAGAATTCAAATTTTGAAGCCCAAATTTGAATCCTCTTGAGGCCTATAAATACCCCTCAAATCTCAGCTGAGAGAATAACTTTTTGAGCAGCAAGTGTTTGAGAGAAAGGCCTTAGAAAAGTGTTAGCTTGTCTTGTTTTCAATTTGCTAGTGTTCACCTCCTTCTTTCTTTCTGAAAATCTGTAAGAGAGTGAACCGCTTGTAAAAGTTGTAAGAGGGGTATTCACCCTTCACTTTCAAGAGATTTGCTAGTGGAAGGTGGGAGCCTCATCGAAGAGGGGCCTCGCAAGTGGATGTAGGTCATTTGACCGAACCACTCTAAATCGGCGTAATCTCTGGTTTGCATTTCATTATTGTCATTTACATTACTGCAAATATTCTTACTGCTTTAGTTCCTTATTACCCTTGCTACGCAACTTTAAGAATACGCTTTCAAGTTAAACTTTTCAAGTTCCGTTCTTATCGTATGAAAGAATTTGTTAAAACCGAAGTTTTAATCCGCTGCACTAATTCACCCCCCCCCCCCTCTTAGTGCCGCTTTGATCCTAACCGGGTTGAGAGAGAAAAAGTTGTCCAGGAGAATCCGATTAGAGCGAGACTCGAGTAGAAACCGTATGGGTCTGACAACACCATACTCGATATACGGTCTCTAGGATATTAGATGGATGAGGGACTATAGGTACACGATAACTAAGGACAGACAAGTCCAATGGATTGGATTCCCTTGTAACGTCTAGGGACTATGACGTAGTGGCCTAGTACGTCCGTAGTCGATGAGTCGAGTGAATTATTACAGAGATAATAATTCACTGAGTTAGAAGGAGTTCTGATAGGTATGACTCACGACTAGCTCGATATTAGGCCTAGAGGGTCACACACATATGGTAGGCATTGCGATGAGTAGAGGTTCAGATATGAGATATCCGACGGAGCCCTTGTCTTATTGGACATCCAATAAGCTCCTAAATTATTGGATCCCATGGACGAGATCCAATAAGAGCCCATGACAGATTATTAGATAGAGATTCACTAATCTAAAAGGCTTGGGTTATTGGATGCAAATCCAATACCCACTAGGGGAGGATCCATTAGGGTTTGATAGGGGACCTCTATAAATAGGAGGGATTCAGAGCCTCAAAGGCTAGAGCCTTTGCTTGCCTCTCCTATTCTCTTTCCCCTCTCCACTTCCGAGCAGACTTGGAATTTTGAGGAGCGTCGTCGCAGCCCTGTTGTATGGATCACTTCTAGAGAGGACGCTTGACCTCCTTCACCCTCTCCTAAAGATCTGTAAGGAAACAGGGATATACGATCTCCCTAGGTAACACAATCTACTCTATATGCAGTTTTTTAGTTTCGCAGTGTTCGCACGACGACTAACATCTCTTTGGGAATTGGGGATTTTGTTTTCTTGTTCTTCCACTACGCATGTGATGTCGCGCTCCAAGATTTCCCAACAGTGGTATTAGAGCAAGGTTGTTCGTGCGATAGATTGGGTTTGAACTACGTGTGTTGTGTTTTGAAGAAATTTTTGACGTCAAAATCGTTGACGCAAAAGCGAGAAAGGGCAGCAACGGTTGCTGCCCTCGATCTGCGTCTGCAAGAGCCGGCTGGCGGCCTGCTAGCAATAGGCTTACGACCGGCGGGGCTAGCAGCCCACGGGCAGAGGCGCCTGCGGTCGCTTCTCCCGCGGGGTGAGGCGTCGCAAGGCAGCGGCGCCTACCGCTGCTGCTCCCGCAGGCGAAACCACCCCGTAGGGGCGGCCGCCCGGGGTGACAACACCGCCTGCGGGCGTTGCCCCGCAGGTAGAACTGCCCGCGGAGGCGGTGACGTCCGCAGGGGCAGCACCGCCTGCGGGCGCTGCCCCGCGGGCAGAACCGTCCGCGGGGGCGCCCAGCTACAGGGGTAGTGCTGCTAGTGGGCGTGTCGCCCGTAGGCGATGCTAGCGCCCCGCCCTCTGCGACACAGCCTACCGTCGGTAGGGTGGCGGCGGCAGCAGCAGCAGCAAGGGAAAAGGAGAAGAGGGGCTTAGGGTTTTGGGCAAAAAGATAGTTTTATTCAAATTATGAAAATACCCCTAGAAATTCAAAAATTCTCTATATGTCCTTGATTTCATAAAATACTAATTAATTAAAAAGCTTAGTTAATTATTATTTTTATCATTATCTAGTAGTCCTACATGATGATGATTATTTACACATGTGATGTATGATGTGTGGACGGATGATAATGGACCGTGTGATGTGTGTACTTGTGATTATTATTATTGAGTTCTGCGAGCCTCCATTATATTTCTCGTTTATTGTCGGGCCTGGTGCCTATAATTAAGTTGTAATCACATAAGAATGCGCAGCGGGAACGTGGATGCGATAGTGGGACCCACGAGACGGACGATCGCGATGCATGAAGATGTATCAAGATGTCGACGGAACCGACGAGGATAAGATGGACGATCACAGGGCATGGAGATGCACCGTTGCACACATAGATCTTGATGTGAGTGATTAGGCCTACTAGCTCGGGCCTAATCACATTAGGTTGTGGTCCATGATCATCTGGGGTGATTGCTTATACACATACTAGATATGTATATATATTTGCATGAGATATAGATATATATTAAATATGTATATGTGTGACATGTTATATTAGGAGACCAAATCATAGAAACATCTCTCTTGATAATATTAAGTCGGTAAACGTGAGGCAATTAGATTGACCCACGTGACCTTCCATCGTTATAAGTAGGAACCGATTCCCGGTGTAGGTTGAGTTGGTCGAGTCCCTCGAGACTCACCTATATCACGATTCGCTATCTTGCTTATGACATAGTGATGTCACTGGTGACCTGAGGACATGGTATGCTTGGTCGAGTCCCTTAAGGGTATATCATCAAATCAGACTCATCTTGTAACAAAGGTGTTGACTTAACCGAGCATCATGGTTGGTCGAGTCCCTCGAGACCATGATGATTCGGAGGCTGAACAGGATGAGAATCACAAGGAGTTGTGATCGGCAAGAGTTGCCTATCTTTTAGGCTTAGTGTGATTGGTCGAGTCCCTCGAGGTTACATAAAGATGCTGATTGGATCCTGATCCCCACTAGAAGTGTGCCGGAGACTTCCGTTTCACGTGCTGAGGGTGTCACGTGACTCGTTAATAAAATAGTGGGAGCATATTAAGATAGAAGTCCATATCTTGATAGTTTACTTCTTGCAAAATCTGCATGTTATTCATTTTTGCTATATCTTTATTTTCAGAAAATGTCGCTTTCAAATCCCTTACGTGGCATACTTGATATCAACCGTCTCACTAGTCCAAATTATATGGATAGACTCCGTAACTTGAGAATTGTTCTCACAACGGAGAAAATCGTGTACATCCTTGATACAGTGATGCCTACGCCCGAAGAAGGGGCAAGCGAGGATGAGATCGCTTGCTACGTGAAGTACATTGATGACTCCACTCTTGCTCAGTGCTATATGTTGGGCTATATGACTCCTGAGTTACAAAGACAACATGAAAAGATGGATGTCAGATCAATTCTCCTATATGTCCATAAATTGTTTGAGGAACAGGGAAGGACTCAGCGATATGAGATATCCAAGAGCCTCTTCTGCACTAGGATGACTGAGGGGACACCGGTTTAGAACCATGTCCTAAAGATGATTGAGTGGATAGAGAAACTCACAGGTCTAGGAATGGTCCTTTAGGATAACTTGTGTGTGGACATTGTGCTTCCGTCCCTACCAGATTCCTATTCATAGTTCATAATGAATTTTAATATGAATAAGCTTGAGATGACTCTCCCAGAGCTCCTCAATATGTTGAGGGAGGTAGAGAGTACTATTAAGAAAGAGAAGCCAGTTCTCTACACTGGTGAGACCAGAAAGAAAAGGAAAGCAGAAAGGTCCCTTAAGAAGGGAAAGGGCAAGGGCAGACCAGGTAAAGCTAAGGTTACTAAGAAAGACCCAGCAAAGGATAAAGGCCAATGCTTCCACTATGATAAAGATGGGCACTGGAAGAGGAACTGCAAAGAGTACGTTGCAGAGAGGGCAAAATAGAAGCTTGGAGAAGCTTCAGGTACATTCATGATCAATCTCCAATTGTCAGATTTTTGTGATAGTGCATTGGTATTGGATACCAGTTTTGCTTATCACATCTACAATTTATTGTAAACACTAGCAAAGCCGAGGGGACATAGGCGAGAGGAATATTATATAAAGGTTTGTTTATGCTAGACACTACTCCACATATCATGAATGTAAGTGTGTCTAAGAGGAAACGAGATGAGGTGAACAATGCATACCTATGGCATTGTAGGTTAGGTCACATCCATGAGGGAATGATTCAAAAGTTGCTAAATGATGGATATCTAGATCCATTCGACTATGTGTCATATGCAACTTGCGAGTCTTACCTTCGTGGAAAATTGACCAACTCTCCATTTAGTGGAACTGGAGAGAGAGCCACTGAGCTGTTAGAACTTATACATAGTGATGTATGTAGACCCATGTCAACTCATGCCATTGGTGGATACTCCTACTTCATTACCTTTACTGATGATTTCTCAAGGTATGGATATGTGTACTTAATAAAGTATAAGTCCGAGGCCTTTGAGAAATTCAGAGAGTATAAGAATGAGGTGGAGAACTAGACTAGAAAGAGTATCAAAACTCTTCGAACAGATCGAGGAGGTGAGTACTTAAGTACAGAGTTTACTCAGTTCCTCAAGGACCATGGAATATTATCCCAATGGACACCTCCTTATACACCTTAGCTCAATGGTGTCTTTGAAAGGAAAAATCGTATGCTATTAGATATGGTACGATCCATGATGAGTTTCGCTGACCTACCCATCTCATTATGGGGATATGCCCTAGAAACCGTAGCTTACCTTTTGAACAGAGTTCCAACTAAGTCGGTAGTGTCTACACCATATGAGATATGGAAAGGGAAGAAGCCTGATCTTAAGGTTATTAAGATTTGGGGCTGCCCTGCCCACATTAAAAGACATAACCCCGATAAGTTAGAATCAAAGACAGAGCGATGCAAATTTGTGGGATACCCCAAGGAAACTTGTGGGTATTATTTCTATCATCTCGAGGACCAAAAGGTTTTTGTAGCTAAGAGAGCAGTGTTCCTTGAGAAGGAACACATTCTTGGCGGAGATAGTGGGAGAATGATAGAGTTGAGCGAGGTTGGAGAACCAAGCTCAAGCACCACTCTATAGCCCGAGTTTGTTCAAGTACCTAATACACAAGTTTTAACTTTACGTAGGTCTGATAGAGTATCCCATCCTCATGAGAGATATGTGGGACATATTAGAGGAGAGGATGTTAAGGATATTGATCCTCAGACCTACGAGGAGGCTATTATGAGTATAGACTCTGGGAAGTGGCAAGAAGCCATGAATTCTGAGATGGATTCTATGTACTCCAACAAGGTTTGGAACCTAGTTGATGCGCCCGAAGATATTGTACCCATCAGTTGCAAGTGGATCTTTAAGAAAAAGATCTGAGTAGATAGAAAGGTAGAGACCTATAAAGCAAGGCTAGTGGCTAAGGGGTATTGTCAAAGGCAAGGTGTTGACTACGACGAAACCTTCTCACCCATAGCAATGCTAAAATCTATTAGAATTCTATTGGCTATTGCAGCACACTATGATTATGAGATCTGGCAGATGGATGTGAAAACTGCATTCCTCAATGGGAACCTCGAGGAGGAGGTGTATATGATGCAACCTGAGGGATTCGTGTCCAAGAACTGCCCAGATAAGGTGTGTAGGTTGCTTAGATCTATTTATGGACTAAAGTAAGCTTCCCAAAGTTGGAACATAAGATTTGATGAGGCAATCAGATCTTAGGACTTCGTTAAGAACGAAGATAAACCTTGTGTGTATAAGAAGGTAAGTGAGAGCGCTATCACCTTTTTGGTGTTATATGTGGATGACATCCTAATCATTGGGAATGACGTAGGAATGCTATCCACAGTAAAGGCTTGGTTATCTAGACACTTCTCCATGAAGGACTTAGGGGAAGCATCCTATATCTTGGGGATTTGAATCTATAGAGATAGATCCAAAAGGATGCTTGGCTTGTCCCAGTCCAAGTATATTAAAACTATTGTCAAAAGGTTTGGCATGGAAAATTCCAAGAGAGGTCTCATACCGATGAGACATGGGATATCGCTTTCTACGAATATGTCCCCAAAGACTCCAAAAGAAAGGGCAAACATAGATATGATACCTTATACCTCAGCAATATGGTCTATCATGTATGCTATACTATGTACTAGGCCTGATATAGCGCATGCTATGAGTGTCACGAGCAGGTATCAAGCGGATCTAGGCTTGGAGCACTGGAAAGTAGTAAAGTGTATCCTTAAGTACTTGAGAAGGACTAAGGATCTTTTACTAGTATATGGAGATAGTAGCCTTAAGGTTAAAGGCTACACGGACTCAAGTTTATAGTCTAATGTCAATGATAGCAAGTCGAATTCAGGGTATGTGTACACCTTGAATGGAGGAGCAGTGTGCTGGAAGAGTTCCAAGCAAGATACAACTGCTAACTTGACCACAGAGGCGGAGTACATTACTGCATCAGATGAAGCAAAGAAGGGAGTCTGGTTGAAGAAGTTCATCACAGATTTGAGAGTTATGCCGGGTAGCGAGGAGCCGATCTCCTTATATTGCGACAACAATGGGGCGATTGCTCAAGCGAAGGAACCTAGGTCTCATCAGAAATCTAAGCATGTTCTGAGGAGGTTCCACCTTATCAGAGAGATCGTAACCCGAGGAGATGTAGTAGTGGAAAGAGTTCCATCCGAAGATAACATTGCAGATCCACTGACAAAGCCGTTGTCTCAGATTATCTTTGAGCATCACAAGGGTCTGATGGGGATCAGACACATAGGTGATTGGCTTTAGGTCAAGTGGGAGATTGCTAGTCATAGGTGCCCAACAAGACAATCACATGAGTGATGGCACGTGTGACTTGATACAGAATCTTTTTGCTTATTATATTTTGGCATATATTACTTTATAACTATTGCATATATACACATATATATTGTGATGTCCTCGGATTTGTGAAATGGGAATCAGATCGTGATGAGATCATGAAAATGAGATCGATTCACCTTTAAAAACATATCCTAAATAATCCCAGTCATAGGTTACTCGAGAGGGACGTCGTGATAACCGGACAGACTGGTGTGTTGTATACCCGTCCATATGATGGATGCAGCTGGTCTCATAACTGCTCATGTAGGGACACTAGGGATACAATACCGGTGCTCATTGGAGAATGAGTTCACTGATTGATCCACTTACGGAATGCTGGATGGTTGATGATACCTTATTGTCAGACAGCGATTCCGTAGTCCTAGTGGTATATCTGATCCTTAGACTTGAGACACCAAGGATGTCTTGTATGAGTGCTCCACTCTTTGATGCCAGACTTAGAGGTTTGGCTGTCCTAGATCTGATAAAACTGGTCATTGGGAGTGGTAGTCGACCTTACGAGGACTATTGATTGTCGATAGAGGATCATCCACTCTCGGCGTCATGAGAGGAATATCCCATGTGTTCTTGCTCAAACAAATCTCTAGCCAGGGTCATTCGGGTTGAGAGAGAAAGAGTTCTCCGGGAGAATCCGATTAGAGCGAGACCCGAGTAGAAACCGTATGAGTTTGATAGCACCATGCTCGATATACGGTCTCTGGGATATTAGATGGATGAGGGACTATATGTATATGGTAACTGAGGACAGACAAGTCCAATGGATTGGATTCCCCTATATCGTCTGGGGACTACGGCGTAGTGGCCTAGTAAGTCCGTAGTCGATGAGTCGAGTGAATTATTATAGAGATAATAATTCACTGAGTTAGAAGGAGTTCTGATAGGTATGACTCATGGCTAGCTCGATATTGGGCCTAGAGGGTCACACACATATGGTAGGCATTGCGATGAGTAGAGGTTCGGATATGAGATATCTGATAGAGCCCTTGTCTTATTGGACATCCAATAAGCCAGTAAATTATTGGATCCCATGGACGAGATCTAATAAAAGCCCATGAGAGATTATTGGATAGAGACCCACTAATCTAAAAGGCTTGGGTTATTGGATGTAGATCCAATACCCACTAGGGGAGGATCCATTAGGGTTTGACAAGGGACCTCTATAAATAGGAGGGATTCAGAGCCTCATAGGTTAGAGCTTTTGCTTGCCTCTCTTATTCTCCTTCCTCTCTCTAGCTCAGAGCAGACTTGGAGTTTTGAGGAGCGTCGTCGTAGCCCTACTGTGTAGATCACCGCTAGAGAGGAGGACGCTTGACCTCCTTCACCCTCTCCTAAAGATCTGCAAGGAAATAAGGATATACAATCTCCCTACCTACCACAATCTACTCTATACGTAGTTTTTCAGTTTCGCAGATTTTGCGCACCAATCTTCGCACGACGACGAACATCTCTTTGGGAATCGGGGATTTTGTTTTCTTGTTCTTCCGCTGCGCATGTGATGTCGCCCCCCAAGATTTCCCAACAATATGCCTTGAGCATCCACTTATCAAGATATTATCTTTCGCTCTTAGTTTTCGATTTTAGACATATCTACAAGAAATGTAAGTTTGTTTTAAATATTCATTTAACTTTGGATCCGTCATGGTTAGATATACTTATCTTAACTTTTGACATTAAGTTATTTATGGTTCCTTTAGGAACCCAAACTAATTTATACGAGTTATAATTTTTAAATAAACATTTATAAGCATAATCACTACATCTACCATAAAAATTACACTTAACCTTAGGGGGAACATGTAATGTGGGTCCTTTAACAAATGTAGTTGGCTTTTGTTGAGTGTTACCAGTAACGATGCCAGCTACTTCCTTTCTATGTACATGACTTTATCAACAAGAATCATGTCTAATGATTTGTTACCAATATTATATTTTTCTAATATTTGTTGTAATAGCATATTTTTCTTTTTGAATCACTCTAATTCTTCACATTTAGTGTAAGGTGTTAACAAGCATTTATCATACTCATTTTTTAATTTATCAAATT
This sequence comes from Musa acuminata AAA Group, assembly GCF_036884655.1. Classification (NCBI taxonomy): domain Eukaryota; kingdom Viridiplantae; phylum Streptophyta; class Magnoliopsida; order Zingiberales; family Musaceae; genus Musa; species Musa acuminata. The sequence goes on along the minus strand of NC_088328.1, from coordinate 13,856,855 downwards.
CATTAGAGAGAGATACATGATTCATTTTTAGCAATTTATATTTCTTACCAACTATTTTAAACTTATTATATAATTCATGAGGTGCATCAAATAATTCATTATAAGGTAAAGACATTTCAGTTGAGTCATATACCTCATTGCTGAAGGTAATCAATACGTAGTTCGCTAGTTCATCTTTATTAGTTTGCTCTTCATCTTCTTATGCATTTGATTTACCTTAAGTCATCTTGCATGCTTTTGTCATGCCCCCTCGAATTACTATATTCAAAAGGTGTGACCTTGTCTCAAATCAATAATATTATAATTTCATCAACAAACTAATCCAAGATACAAAGTAATATTTGAGAATACTGAGAAATATTCAATCAAATTTACATCCAAGAAACCTATGTTGTTTATAATCATATACCACAGTACTTGATAATTCACATTTATGGAAACCCAAACCAACTTAATGTTGAATCTCGTATTTTGATGATGAAACTACTTGATATATGTTTATGATTTAATCTACGTTTTAAGTGACGCAGGATGCTTCGATTAGGATGAGACAATTAAAGCAGGAAAATAATGTTGTGCCGGAAGAACATGTCAGAAGATTGGACGTCGGGCCGGTAGATCGGTTGACGTATCGGTAGATCCGTGGACTCGGGCATCGGGCCAAGAAGAGCGGGTATTGTGCCAAGGATATCGGAGTTACAGAGTCAACTGGCCGATTGGGCAATAGGCTGCAGGAGAGGACGATGCACCGAAGAATCAGACGAAGCGTCGAGGGACCAATAACATGTCGGAAAACTTGGTTAATTGCTTAGGATTAATTGTCTCGATCGAAGTTTTGTTTTAAGTGTGTGCAGGATTAACTACGATGGAAGAAAGACATGCAGTAGGAGTTGCGTCAAAGTCAAGACAATGATCACGTTGGGAGTTCGAGAGTTCGACAGAAGTTCGGACAGTCGTCGGAGGTTCTGCGGGAACAAATCCGAGAAGTCCATAAGCTTGCCAAAGAAGCTCATCGGAACTCGTCAAGTGAATCGTCGCAAGTCCAGGAGTTTGCCGGAAGTCCGCAGGAGCATCACCGAGGGTTCATCGGATGATCGACGGAAGTTCGCCGGAAGCTCGCCGGAAGAAGCGATTGACGCACCGGAGCAAGTTACAGTAAATGTCTTAGGAAAAATCATAGTTAGCACAATGATTAAGTTGGAAATGGGAGGTGATCCCATTAACTTAATCTTGGGGCAATTGGGCCCCTTAAAAACCCAAATTGGGCCGAATGGATCAACCCGTTCGGACCCTGATTTCTGCTGGGAGGTGCAACCGCCCTAGCCAGGAGATAGCACCGCCTAGGCTAAGTCTCCGAGCGAGACTGGGTGGTGCAACCGCCCCAGCCAGGAGGTAGCACCGCTTGGGCTCAGTCTCCGAGCGAGACTGGGCGGTGCAACCTCCCCTGACAGGAGGTGGCACCGCTTGAGCTCGGTCTTCAAGCTCTGCCAAGCGGTGCAACCGCCTCAGTCAGGAGGTGCAACCGCCTGAGCTCGCTCTTCGAGCTCTGGCAAGAGGTGCAACCGCCCCTGACAAGAGGTAGCACCGCCCAAAGGCTTAGTCTTCGAGCTCTACTAGGCGGTGCAACCGCTCCAGTCAGGAGGTGCAACCGCCTGATCCCAGAATTTTGGGAATTGACAGTTTTGAGCTCCAAATTTGAACTGGGTTGGGGCCTATAAATACCCCACCCATTCAGCACTGAGAAAGCACAGAATACACACCGAAATCTTGATCTTTTTATGTGATTCTTAAAGCTCAAAATTGTTGTAAAGGCCAAAAGTTCTTCTCCCTCTGTTCTTCCAAGTTCTGAGTTGTAAAGCGAGGAGAGAAAATTCTGTAAGGGTTGTCTCCTAAGCCCGTCAAAAGGAGTGAAAGTGTAAAAGGGTGGTTGGCCTTCGCCTATTGAAGGAAGGCCTCTAGTTGACGTTGGTGACCTCGTCGGTGGAGGAAGCCAAAAGTGGAGTAGGTCAAGATTGACCGAACCACTCTAAATCTCGGTTTGCATTTACTTTGAGCATATTATCTTTACTGTAAACCTCCTCTAAAGCTTACTGCTTTCTGCGCATATATAATCGGGTTTCAAGCTTTGCACTTTTCGAATCAGCGTTTAGACGTAAATCTGTTTTTTCGTACGATCATCATATTTTTAGTTTGCGTTTACGTTTTGATTTCAATCATAACTGCGAACTGCCCTTATATCCTTACTTAAACTGCATCTCGCCTAATCAAGTGATTTACGAATCAGCATTTAGACGTAAATCAGCTTCTTCGTACGAACGTCGTATTTCAGTTTGCGCTTATATTCTGGTTTTCATCATAACTGCAAACTGCTTTCATAGATTGATTTTAATGTCATCTCACTTGATCTTAAGTTGAAGTAATTTTAGAATCGGCTTTCACACCGAAATCGTTTTTATCGTTCGAACGTGTTTTATCGTTGAAAGATTTCCGCTGCACTAATTCACCCCCCCTCTTTGTGCTCTTGATCCTAACAATTGGTATCAGAGTGTGGTTAACTCTCAAACGGATTAAAACCCAAGAGAGATAGCATACGCCGGAAACCAAGACGGCTTATCGGTTGTTCGTCCACCGTTGTTTAACGGATTGGACTACACTTATTGGAAAACTCGAATGAGAGTTTTCTTGATTTCTATAAATTTGGATTTGTGGAATATCGTTGAAAACGGTTTTCAACTTCCCTCTAAACCGATGAACGAATGGTCGGATTTGGAGAGGAAGTATGTTTCTTTAAACGCAAAGGCTATGAATGCCTTATTTTGCGCTTTGGACAAAAATGAGTTCAACCGGATTTCTATGTGCGAAACAGCTTTTGACATTTGGCGAACACTTGAAATCATGCACGAGGGAACTAGTAGAGTCAAAGACTCAAAAGTTAACATTTTATTGCATGATTTTGAGCTTTTTCGAATGCAACCAAGCGAGACTATAGGCGACATGTACACCCGTTTCACAGATGTCGTCAATAGTTTAAGAGCTATTGGAAAATGTTTTTCGGATTTTGAACTCGTAAACAAGATTTTGCATTCTTTTTCTAAGAAGTGGGATTCAAAAGTAACTACAATACAAGAAGCTAAAAACCTAAATAACTTACCATTTGAAGAACTAATTGGTTCGTTAATGACATATGAAATGGTGCACAATGCACATGATGAACATGATGAACAAATTCACCTTCCAAAGAACAGGAAGGATTTGGAACTCCGGACAAATGAATACCACTTGAGCGATGACTCAAGTGAGGAGGATAATGATGAACTTGAACTTCGAACACTAAATCTTAATAAATTTATTAAACAAAAATCTAAAATAAACAATAAACTTGAACGAAGGAAGAGGCCCAAGAAGAAGAACATAAAGTGGGATGAATCGAGCTCCTCCGAAAACGAGGAGAAAATCAAGAAAGGCGAGGTGGCAAACTACACCTTAACGACATTCAACGATGAGGTAATCAAAACCCTCTTAATTTATTTCAAAATTACATGATGCTCTTCATAATGCATTTTCTTTTTTAGTATAGAATTAATTTTCTTGAAAATTACATGTTTAAAAAAAAAAAGATGAAAATGTAAAATTTATGATCATGCTAGTAGTTCTGAAAATAATCATGAAAAATACATATTTTATGATAAACAAACAAAATAATTTTGATTGAAAATATGAAATCATGCTTGATGATATAATGTTTTGATACCATGATTTTATTCTATGCATGAGATTTTAAAAATCATGTTTATTGGTTTTATAATTATGGATGATGAATCTTGCGATTTTCGATTTTCATGATAATGAAAGTGCCTTATTGATCTTTGTCATAATAAAACTTGCACTTTCGATTTTAAAACATGCTATATGTTTGGCATAGATGAAATAAAATCATATGAATTAAAACAACTAAAAAGAGAAAAGTATTTTTCTTGAAAATTTATTTTTCTCTACCTTATTGACTTTTTCACTAAGAGATTAATAAAATTATCTATGCCATTTTGAATCTCTTGAAAGTAATGTTGAGATTTTGATGATTTGAATTTAATAGGTTTTATCGAAATCATGATCTTAATTTCTCATGATTTATAACTTGAAATCATTTATGAATCAAGATCACCTACTTTGTGTTCTTATTGAAATTTATTGAAATGAATCGTGATTTCTTGGAATTATAACTTGAGAATTCTTTTTATAAATCAAAATAACTTACTATGATTCTTTCTTTTTGCTATTTGAGTTATCTAAAAAGAATCATAATATGTCTCTTAATATTCATAATTTGTCTACATGATTCGTAAATCTCATTACCAATTCTTCTTGATATTCCTTATGTGATGATATAAATACATGAAATATTCATTAATTTATTTTAATGTATACAAATGAAAAATTATGATCATGCATGGTAGGATATAATTTGACAAAATTGATACCATCATGATATGAAGCATTTATGATTTGCAATGATGCATGCAATACTTGAGCTTTTTAATTATGATGTGATGTATTGCATATGATGTAAATCATGATTTAAAATGCTATGATTTGTTACTAAAATGATGTATTATAAATATTGATTTAATGTCATGAATACTCTAAATGATGAATGTTTGGTATCATGATCAAAATATTGATAAATAGTTAAAAATTTAAGTATCATGTATAATATGCTCATAATATTGATTGATTTATTCAGTATCATGCATGAATGAAATATAAGGTTTTTGAAATTGTGCATGTTCGAATTTGAAAATATAATGATGCACAAATAAGATTGAAACCTACCTTTATCATGATTTAGAAATTAATGTAAAGGGTCTTCCCTTCTTTTTGCCAATGACATAGGGGGAGAAAGAGTTGCTAATGTGCATATCTCAAAGAGAAAATTGCTAGCTTGCATGTCTTAAAATGTTGAAAATTTTTTGCTAGCTTGTATATTGTAAACTTGCTATCGTACTATCATGATGATGAGCATGTCTTATCTTCATGATTGTATTTGAAAAACTATGGCAAAAATATGTCCGAATGATTGAACTTGTTAAAATTAATTTTCGGACTTTCTTGATTGAATGATCAAATCACTCGACTACCATGATGATTTTACACAATTACATGCCCTGATAACAGGTTGGAAATTATGTGCTTTGGATACAAAAATTTCCATGATAATAAGCATGTTTTGTCCTCATGATTGTATTTGAAAATCAATAGCACAGCCTTGTCCGAATGCATGAAAGTGTTAATTTCATTTTCGGATTCTCTTAACTATTGGTATCCTAACAATTGGATTTTCGAATTATCCTCTTTTAGACTTAATAAGCATATGTCATATCAAGTTTAATTCATATCATTGATTTTTGACATATGGAATCAACTAGCAAATACATCTCTCATACACTTATTATGTGAACAATATTTTGTTTTAAGAAATGGATTTGATGAAATGATTCCTGCTTATAAATTCCTTCTTGAAAAAGGAAGTCATTTTTATGTACAAGGATTTGATTCACATACATATCTTGATACTTGTAAAAATGAAGCGTGCTTTAATATCTTATCAATTTTAACTTCATTCGAGTAAGCTCAGAAATAGCTTTCCTCCTTCATGCAAAAAGCAAATAACAAATAAAATGAAAGAAGTTTTCAAAGCTATCTCCATGTCATGTTTTCCTTGAAATGTTTGAATATTTGGTATCTTATCACTCTTTGTTGAAAAATGACATGAACCTACTTATGGCATCGCACTTATATTTAAAATTTACTTATATCATTATCCTTTTTGTTGACGACAAAGGGGGAGAAATATATGAATTGATGCTATGAACACTGATGCTATGATTGCCAAATTTGCATTATGCCATGTTTGCATCATGTGTTATGATGTTAAGAACTTGTATCGTAATTTTACGCGTTGATATCTTACCATGTGATGAAATGCTACAATTGATAAACACTTGAAATGTTTGCGTTATGATATCAAAAGCTTACATCGCAGCATTACATGTTGATATTTGATAATAGCAAACTTGCATGATGATAAAACTTGATATTATGTTTTTCATGCAATGAGTTGAACCAATATCACAAACGCTTGATTGTGGTACTTCTCCTTTTTGTTGATGACAAAGGGGGAGAAGTATGATGTTATGCATAAGTTCATGATGACGTGTTGCAAGTATTCATGATGAATATTGCAATGACTTGAATTCAGTTTGAATTCAAGATTCTATCAATATGACATATTGATAGGGGGAGTTTGTTTAAACTCCGGGAGTTAAGGTTAACTCCGTCATCAAGTAGTTGTCATCATCAAAAAGGGGGAGATTGTTGAATATCGTATTTTGATGATGAAACTACTTGATATATGTTTATGATTTAATCTGCATTTTGAGTGACGCAGGATGCTTCGATCAGGATGAGACAATTAAAGCAGGAAAATCATGTTGTGCCGGAAGAACATGTCAGAAGATTGGACGTTGGGCTGGTAGATCAGTTGACGTATCGACAGAAGGCTTCGGGCCGTGGACTCGGGCATCGGGCCAAGAAGAGCGGGTATTGTGCCAAGGATATCGGAGTTGCGGAGTCAAGTGGTCGATTGGGCAATAGGCTACAGGAGAGGACGATGCGCCGAAGAATCGGACGAAGCGTCGAGGGACCAATGACATGCCGGACAACTTGGTTAATTGCTTGGGATTAATTGTCTCGATCGAAGTTTTGTTTTAAGTGTGCAGGATTAACTATGATGGAAGAAAGACATGCAGCAGGAGTTGCACCGGAGTCAAGACAATGATCACGTTGGGAGTTCGAGAGTTCGACGGAAGTTCGGACAGTCGTCGGAGGTTCTACGGGAACAAATCCGAGAAGTCCATAAGCTTTGCAAAGAAGCTCGTCGGAACTCGTCAAGTGAATCGTCGCAAGTCCAGGAGTTTGCTGGAAGTCCGCAGGAGCATCACCGAGGGTTCATCGGATGATCGACGGAAGTTCGCCGGAAGCTCACCGGAAGAAGCGATTGACGCACCGGAGCAAGTTGTAGTAAATGTCTTAGGAAAAATCGTAGTTAGCACAATAATTAAGTTGGAAATGGGAGGTGATCCCATTAACTTAATCTTGGGGCAATTGGGCCCCTGAAAAACTCATATTGGGCCGAATGGATCAACCCATTCGGACCCTGATTTCTGCTGCGAGGTGCAACCGCCCCAGCCAGGAGGTAGCACCGCTTGGGCTCAGTCTCCGAGTGAGACTGGGTGGTGCAACCTCCCCTGACAGGAGGTGGCACCGCCTGAGCTCGGTCTTCGAGCTCTGCCAGGCGGTCCAACCGCCTCAGTCAGGAGGTGTAACCGCTTGAGCTCGGTCTTCGAGCTCTGGCAAGAGGTGCAACCACCCCTGACAAGAGGTAGCACCGCCTAGAGGCTCAGTCTTCGAGCTCTGCCAGGCGGTGCAACCGCTCCAGTCAGGAGGTGCAACCGCCTGATCCCGGAATTCCGGGAATTGACAGTTTTGAGCTTCAAATTTGAACTGGGTTGGGGCCTATAAATACCCCACCCATTCATCACTAAGAAAGCATAGAATACGCACCGAAATCTTGATCTTTTTCTGTGATTCTTAGAGCTCAATATTGTTGTAAAGGTCAAAAGTTCTTCTCCCTCTGTTCTTCCAAGTTCTGAGTTGTAAAGAGAGGAGAGAAAATTCTGTAAGGGTTGTCTCCTAAGTCCGTCAAAAGGAGTGAAAGTGTAAAAGGGTGGTTGGCCTTCGCATATTGAAGGAAGGCCTCTAGTTGACGTCGGTGACCTCGTCGGTGGAGGAAGCCAAAAGTGGAGTAGGTCAAGATTGACCGAACCACTCTAAATCTCGGTTTGCATTTACTTTGAGCATATTATCTTTACTGCAAACATCCTCTAAAGCTTACTGCTTTCTGCGCATATACAATCGGGTTTCAAGCTTTGCACTTTCCGAATTAGCGTTTAGACATAAATCTATTTTTTCGTACGATCATCATATTTCAGTTTGCGTTTACGTTTTGATTTCAATCATAACTGCAAACTGCCCTTATATCCTTGCTTAAACTGCATCTCGCCTAATCAAGTGATTTACGAATCAGTATTTAGACGTAAATCAGCTTCTTCGTACAAACGTCGTATTTCAGTTTGCGCTTATATTCTGGTTTTCATCATAACTGCAAACTGCCTTCATAGATTGATTTTAACGTCATCTCGCTTAATCTTAAGTTGAAGTAATCTTAGAATCGGCTTTCACACCGAAATCGTTTTTATCGTTCGAACGTGTTTTATCGTTGAAAGATTTCCGCTGCACTAATTCACCCCCCCCCTCTTAGTTCTCTTGATCCTAACACTTAACAAAATATTAATAACACTTATAAATCCACAAGGTAAATAATTTATACAATCAGAACTCGAACCATTTATCACAAGTTCATGTCATTGTAAACTAAACTTAACATTATGAAATTTCAAACGAGAGTGGTCTTTATATGTTTTAAACCATCAACTAACAAAACATCTTCAATAAAGAAGTTGGATTTGTTACCTATGGTTCCTTTGCCAATGATTTTACCCTTGTTGTTGTCTTCGAAGGTGACATAGCCTTCGTCTATGCTAGTGAGCTTAGAGAATTGAGATGGATCTCCGGTCATATGCCTTAAGCATCCACTATCAAGGTACCATCTCTTGCTCCTAGCTTGCGATGGTATAGGTTTCTACAAGAAAAGATGATCTTTAGGTACCCATTTGCTTTTGGGTGCCTCAAAAATAGATCTACATTGTTTATCATGTTGTATAGAATTTATCATGGTTCCTTTAGGAACCTAAATTAATTTGTTCGGACTAATTTTCTTGAATGGACAATAATGCGTTTTGTGTCCAAGTTTGCAACAAAAGTTGCATTTGCTTTGGTGTCGAACATGTAAGATGGGGCCTTTTATGAAGGTGGTTGGATTTTGGTGAGGACTTCTCACAAATCCGATTCCACTTCTTTTGGGAACGTGACCCTTGTTTGCAAGGATCATGTTCAAGGACTTGCTACCAACCTCGAATTTCTTCAAGGTGTCCTTAAGTAGCAAGTTTTCCTTTTGGAGAGTTTCTAGATCATGACATTTTATGCATGAACCTAAACTATCATGATATTCAGCTTTTAACTTATCGAAATTACAAGTAAGACTATCATGCTCCTTTTTTAGCAATTTATATTTTCTACTAATAATCCTGCATTCATCAAATAAGTCATGGAAGGCATTTAATAATTCATCAAATGATAAATCTGCATCTATTAAATTCGTTACCTCCTCTCTGATGGCCATTAAGGCGTAATAAGCAACTTGCTCGGTGTTGGACTCCTCTTCTTCGGACGCGCTCGAGTCATCCCATGTTGCTTTGAGCGCCTTCTTCTTTGATGTTCTCTTTTTGACTTGGGGACAATCACTCTTGCAGTGTCCCGACTTTTTGCACTCATAGCAAATAACTTGGTCCTTCTTGGGTTCAAGTTTATTTTTTGTGTCATTCTTAAACTTGTTTCTTTTAATGAATTTTTTAAATTTTCTTGTTAGAAGTGCCAAGTCATCGTCATAGTCCTCATCACTTGAGTTTTCTCTCAAGTGGTCTTCTGAAGTTCTAAGTGCCATATCCTTCCTGTTATTTGGAAGGATATCTTCTTGCTCTTCATGAGCTTTACAAGTCATCTCGTAGGTCATTAATGACCCGATTAGTTCTTCAAGAGGGAAGTTGTTTAGATCTTTTGCCTCTTGAATAGCAGTGACTTTAGGATCCCAACTCTTAGGAAGGGATCTTAGAATCTTATTTACAAGCTCAAAATCCGAAAAACTTTTTCCGAGTCCTTTTAGATCGTTGATGACATCCATGAAACGGGTAAACATGTCGCCAATAGTCTCACTCGGTTTCATCCAGAAAAGTTCGAAAGAATGTAACAAAAGATTGATTTTTGACTCTTTCACTCTACTTGTGCCTTCGTGAGTCACTTCGAGTGTGTGCCAAATATCAACTGCGGTTTCACAAACCGAAACACAGTTGAACTCGTTTTTATCAAGCGCACAAAATAAGGCATTCATAACCTTTGCATTAAGAGCAAAAGCCTTCTTCTCCAATTCATTCCAATCAATCATTGGAAGAGAAGACTTAGAAAATCCATTTTCGACAAGATTCCAAAGTTCAAAATCCATAGAAATAAGAAAGATCCTCATTCGGGTCTTCCAATAGGTGTAGTCCGTCCCATTGAACATGGGTGGACGTGTAATAGAATGGCCCTCTTGGTTTTCGGCGTATGCCATCTCTCTTGGGTTTTAATCCGTTTGAGAGTTAACCCCGCTCTGATACCAATTGTTAGGATCAAGAGCACTAAGAGGGGGGGGGGGTGAATTAGTGCAGCGGAAAACCTTCTACGATTAAAAAAACTGTGTTCGTTCGATAAAAGTGATTTCGGTAAGAAAGCCTGATTCGTAAATCACTTTAACATTTGATTAAGTGAGATGCAGCAAAGATATAAATGCAGTTTGCAGTTATGGTTCAAATCAGATAGTAGGCGTAAACTGAAATATGATATTCGTACGAAAAAAACTGATTTACGTCTAAATGCAAATTCGTAAATCACTTGATTAAGCGAGATACAGCTAAAGCAAGGATGTAAAGGTAGTTTGCAGTTATGATTGAAATCAAGACGTAAACGTAAACTGAAATATGATGATTGTACGATAAAACTGATTTACGTCTAAATGCTGATTCAGAAAGTGCAAAGCTTGAAACCCGATCGTATATACGCAGAAAGCAGTAAGCTTTTGAGGAGATTTGCAGTAAGGATAAGATGCTCAAAGTAAATGCAAACCTAGATTTAGAGTGGTTCGATCAATCTTGACCTACTCCACTTTTGGCTTCCTCCACCGACGAGGTCACCGACGTCAACTAGAGGCCTTCCTTCAATAAGCGAAGGCCAACCACCCTTTTACAGTTTCACTCTTTTTGACGGGCTTAGGAGACAACCCTCACATAATTTTCTCTCCTCTCTTTAAAGATCAGAACTTAAAGAAAAGAGGGAGAAGAACTTTTAGCCTTTACAACAATTTTGAGCTCTAAGAATCATAGAATAAGATCAGGATTTCGGTGTGTTTTGAGTGCCCTTTTAGTGCTGAAAGGGTGGGGTATTTATAGGCCCCAACCCAGTTTGAATTTGGAGCTCAAAACTGTCAATTCCCGAAATTCCGGGATCTTGCGGTTGCATCGCCTGACTGAGGCGGTTGCACCGCCTGGCAGAGCTCGAAGACTGAGCCTCTGGGCGGTGCCACCTCTATCAGGGGCGGTTGCACCTCCTGCCAGAGCTCGAAGACCGAGCTCAGGCGGTTGCACCGCTCAGCCAGAGCTCGGAGATCGAGCCCAGGCGGTGCCACCTCCTGTCTGGGGCGGTTGCACCGCCCAGTCTCACTCAGAGACTGAGCCCAGGCGGTGCCACCGCCTGGCTTAAGCGGTTCAACCGCCTAGCAGAAATCAGGGTCCGAATGAGTTGATCCATTCGGCCCAATTTGGGTTTTTCAAGGGCCCAATTGCCCCAAGATTAAGTTAATGGGATCACCTCCCATTTCCAACTTAATCATTGTGCTAACTACGATATTCCCTAAGACATTTACTGCAACTTGCTCTGGTGCGTCAATCACTTCTTCCGGGGAGCTTCCGGTGAACTTCCGTCGATCATCCGATGAACCCTCAATGATGCTCCTGCGGACTTCTGGCAAACTCTTGGACTTGCGATGATCCACTTGGCGAGTTCCGACGAGCTTCTTTGGCAAGCTCATGGACTTCTTGGATTTGTTCCCGTAGAACCTCCGACGACTGTCCGAACTTCCGTCGAACTCTCGAACTCCCAACGTGATCATTGTCTTGACTCCGGCGCAACTCCTACTGCATATCTTACTTTCATCGTAGTTAATCCTGCACATTTATCTCAACATATTAATTAGATAACAAATGACAATTGACTTCATCATCAAAATCTGAGATTCAACACCTTTGTCATTATAAAAAAGAATAGAATAATACAATGTTGTACTTCTTTCCCTTTATATCAATTTTTAAATCATGAAAAATGAGATATCAAGAAAAATTTACATTAATATTTCAATCATAAAAAATAAAAGATCAGGTCATGGATACCGAAAGACCATGAGTCATTTTTGACAGATCTCTTTTTTTATAAATAGAAGTAATGATAAGAAATAATCTTGATTCAGAAAGAAAACTCAAGTCATAAAAATAGATAAATCAAGATCATGATTCGAAAAATGTATAAGAAGAATTTATGTATTTGAGAGATTTAACATACTTAAGTTTAACATTCAAGCTAGCACTTTTGATTTTTTGAGATGTTAGCAATTTTCTTTTTCCCCTTTGTCATTATAAGAAAGAAGAAGAGGGGAATAATACAATAGTGCAAAATCAAAAAAAAATTTTACATCAATGATCTAATCATAACATAAGGTTTACAACCATAAATACAAAGGAATTATACATAATAAAACTTAAGTTATAAACATCAAGAAGTCAAGTGGCATATCATGGTTTATTTGGATATGTCAAACAACGAAAAGAAAGAAATATAGTAAACAACCTTGATTCATAAAAATTCTCAAGTTATAATTCCAAGAAATCAAAAGAAACATAGGAGAACTTGATTCATGCATAAGAAATCTCAAGTTAACAAGACCATGATTCATAAAAAATAAATCTCAATTTATAAAATTTGTAAGTGTTAGGAATGAATCGGCACTAAGAGGGGGGGGAGGGGTGAATTAGTGTAGCGGTAAAAACGTCAATTTTAAAATCTTTCGTTATGAATAAACCCATTTTGGGAAGATATTAACTTTGAAAGCATATTGAAGGGTGTGTAGCAAAAGTAATGAGGGAAGTAAAGCGGTTTTCAATAAAGATAAATAGCAAAACAGAAATACAAACTATTTTATAGTGGTTCAGTCGTCGTGACCTACATTCACTCCACTGATTCCTCTTCCGTCAAGGTCACCGGCATCCACTAATGATCTTCCTTCAATGGGCGAAGATCAACTACCCTTACAACTCAATTATCCTTTTGACAAGTTCATGAGAGAACCTTTATAACCCCTTTTTACAAAGCTTCTCTCACACTCTCCCTTAGAATAGTCTCTAAACTTTAGGAGGAGGGACTCTACACTTTATAAGGGTTTTCAACTTTAGAAACATAGAGTTTTTTATCACCTTTTTGCAACTCCATGCAGGAATAGATGGGGTATTTATAGATCCCAAATGGCTTCAAAACTTGGAGCCAAAATTCAAATCCCCGAGATTTCAGGGTACGGGCGGTACCACCGCCTGATAGCCCTGGAGATCGAGTTTTTTGAGTTTTCTAACTTAGAAATGGTTTCACCACCTGACCCAACTTTTGGGTCACTGAATGCACCTCCCAATGAGTCCAAATCAATCCCAATTAAGGTCCAATCGGCCCCTAATTGAGTTAGCATTATTACACCAAAAGCTAACTCAATTAGCCTCCTAAACTACTTTGATCTTAGACAAATAATTACAAAGCATGAATCATTTGTTCAGCATGTCATTGGTTCATCCCACGCTCGTCCAATCCTTCGATGCATCATCCTCTCCTTCGGCATATTGCCTAATCGACATATTGACTCCTGCAACTTTCGATCTCCTTAGCATAATATCTGATCCTTCAGCCCGATGCTCGAATTCATGGCATAAGCCTTCTGCCGATACGTCAACCAATCCTTCTGCTCGACGTCCAATCTTCTGACATGTTTTCTCCTATCCAACATGATTCTTCCTGCTTTAATTGTCTCCCCCCTGATTGAAGCTTCCTATGTCACTCAAAACATAGATCAAATCATAAAAAATATCAATTGGTTTCATCATCAAAATCCAAGATTCAATAATCTCCCCCTTTTTTATGATGACAACCAATTGATGATGGAGTTTTAACAAACTCCCGAAGTTTAAACAAACTCCTCTATCAATTTGTCATATTGATGAAAACTTTGAAATCATAGTATTTCAACATTGCATGCAACATGAGTATTGAAATAACCAATTTATCACATCATTGCATGCATCATAAAATCATGCATAATTAAATTTTCAATACATCATTCCATACATGATCATCAACATAACTTCTCCCCTTTTCTCATCAACAAAAAGGAGAAGTGCAACTATTCAAGTTTTTTAGATACAATTTCAAATCATTGCAACATAATATAAAGTTTTATCATCTTGCAAGCTAGTAATTTTCTTTACAAAATTTTTATACCTTTTGATATATGCAAGATAGCTAGTTTTTTGCATCTACTTGAAATGTGCAAGCTAACAAATCTAGTAAGTTTTACATAATTTTGGAACATGCAAGCTAACAAATTTTAAACATATGAAAGTTGGCAAAATTTTGAATATTTTAAGATTCGTAAGCTTTTTGCTTCTCTTTATGATGTGCAAACTAGCAACTTTTTACTTCTTCTTGAAGTATGTAAACTAGCTAGCAAGCTAGCAAAATTTGCTCCCCCTATGTCATTGTCAAATAAAAGGGAAGAATACAATGTTGTAATTCTTTTCCCTTTTAGTAACTAACAAAAAGAAACATAGGAGTTCAAAAACAAGATCTTTTCATAGAAAAATCTCATATATCAAATATTGAGAAATCAAGATCATGATTTGGATAAAGAAAATAAATCTTAACCATGCCAAGTCATCATCATTATCACGTTGGGCATAATACTAAATCAATAAATTTTCAAATCAATATTACTTAGGTATGCATGATACTGGTTTCAAGTCTTCAATATATAACATGTATAATTTCAAACCATTACTTTTCATCCTTGCTTCATGCATAATACCAAAAACAAATCAATCATCACTATGAGCATATCATATATGATACTAAGACATTAAAATTTTTAAGCACTTATCACTTAATGCATTAAATCAACATTATCATTATACCAAACATTCATCGTTTCTCTCATGCATGATACTAAGGCATTCATGATACCAATCATTTCTCTCATGCATGATACTAAAGCATTCATGATACCAAACATTAAATCATTTATGAAGGATAAGATCATGTAAATACCAAAAGACATGATTCATATAGTAAATCTCCTCTTAAATAAAATACCAAGAAAAAAATCATAGGAGAACAAATAAGAGATCTTGATTATAAAAAAAACCTCAAGTATTTCCAAGAAATCAAGATCATGATTTGGATAAAACTCATTCAAATTCAAATCATCAAAATCATTTTCATAGTCCAAGAGATCCATAAAAATGATACAAATAGATTTATCAATCTCCCCTTTTGAAAACTCGATAAGATAGGGTTTGAGAAATTTTAAAGAGAAATATATTTCCTTTTTATTTCACACGAGCATGCCTTTGTCATTTATGCCAAATCAAAACATGCATCATATTCAAAACTGAGAAAGTAATTTTTATTACGGCAAGATCAATAAGCCATACATCACAAAGATCAACATGCATAATTTCGAAATATAAACTCGATAAGCATGATCATTATGCATCATTGCATTGGGCATGACATCAAAACATGCTTTCGAGATTTCAAGATATAGCATGCACAATTTCAAACTATAAACTCATTAAGCATGGTTTCATTGCACATAAGGCATCTTTAATTAAAATCGAAAAGCTATACAAAGATCATCAAAAATGCACATTATTGTTTCTTAAAAACATTCATAAGATTAATCTTATTTGCTATACAAGAATTAGATTTAAATCTAACATTTTATTCTTTTAACATAAAACATGCAATTATCATGATTATTTTTTTAAAATAGAAAGAAAAAGAAGTATGATATAATTTTTTGTAATTTTATTTTTATTTTTTTATTTTCTTAACTAATTTAAAATAACTCATAAAAAGTATCATGTAATTTTGAAATAAACTAAGAGGATTTTGATTATCTTATTGTCAAAAGCCATTAAGGCGTAGTTTACCACCTCGCATTTATTGGTTTGCTCCTTGGCTTTGGATGAGCTCGATTCGTCTCAGAGTACTTCCTTCTTCTTGCGTTCATAGTAAGTGGTTGCATTCTTTTTCAGTTTTTTTTTGTTCTTTGATTCTTGTTTTAAGAATTTTTTAATCTTTATAGTCAAAAGTTCAAAGTCATCATCACTTGAGCTTTTGCTCGAGTGGTCTTCATTTGTTCTAAGTGCCAAATTCTTTCTGTTCTTTGAAAGGTTGTTCTCAAGTTCATCATATTCAACATGTGCTATAAAACTCATTTTATAGGTCATTAAAGACCCAATAAGTTTTTCGAGTGGAAAGTTATTTAAATCCTTAGACTCTTGAATGGTCGTTACTTTAGGGTCCTAACTCTTTGGAAGGAATCTCAAGATTTTATTAACAAGTTCAAAATTTGAAAAACAATTGCCAAGAGCTTTTAAACTATTGACGACATTCGTAAAGCGGGTATATATGCCAACAATAGTTTCACTCGGCTTCATTCGAATTAACTCGAAATCATGCATCAAAAGATTAATCTTTGAATCTTTTACTCTACTAGTGCCTTCGTGTGTAATTTCAAGAGTGTGCTAAATATCGAAAGCCGTCTCGCAAATAAAAACTTGATTAAATTTATTTTCGTCTATGGCGCAAAATAATGCATTAATAGCATTTACATTTAAAGATAAAGTCTTCTTCTCCAATTCATTCCAATTGTTCATTGGAAGAGAAGACTTTTAAAAACCAAATTCGACTATATTCCATAAATCGAGATTCAACGAAAGCAAGAAAACTCTCATTCGAGTTTTCCAATAAGTGTAGTTCGTCCCATTGAACATGGGAGGACGAATGAGAGAGTGACCCTCTTGAAAGCCGAAAAAAGTTATTTCTCTTGGGTGTTAAACCAAATGAGAAAAAAACTTGGCTTTGATACCAACTATTAGGAACGAGTCGGCACTAAGGAGGGGAGGGGGGGGATGAATTAGTGTAGCGGTAAAAATGTCAAATCTAAAATCTTTCGTTCCGAATAAACCCGTTTAAGAAAGATATTAACTTTGAAAGCATATGAAAGGGGATGTAACAAAAGTAATGAGGGAAGTAAAGCAGTTTGCAATAAAGATAAGCAGCAAAATAGAAATACAAATCGTTTTATAGTGGTTTGGTTCTGACCTACATCCACTCCACCGATTCCTCTTCCGTCAAGGCCACCGGTATCCATTAACTATCTTTCTTCAATGGGTGAAGATCAGTTACCTTGACAACTTGATTCTCCATTTGACAGGTTCAAGAGAGAACCTTTACAACCCATTTTTACAAAGCTTCCCTCACACTCTCCCTTAGAATGGTCTCTAAAATTTAAGAGGAGGGACTCTACACTTTACAAGAGTTTTCAACTTTAGAAATATAGAGTTTTTTATCACCTTTCGTACTACTCCATGCAGGAATAGTTGGGTTATTTATAGACCCCAAATGGCTTTAAAACATGGAGCCAAAATTCAAATCATTGAGATTTTAGGATACGGGCGGTACCACCGCTTGTAGCTTGACATTGGCGGTACCACCGCCTAACACACTGTAACTGGGCGATACCACCACCTAACTGGCCTGACCCAACTTTTGGGTTACTGAATGGGCCTCTTAATGAGCCCAAATCAGTCCCAATTAAGGCCTAATTGGCCCCTAAATAAGTTAGCATAATTACATCAAATGCTAACTCAATTAGTCCCCTAAACTACTTTGATCTTAGACAAATGATTACAAATCAAGAATCCTTTGTCTGGCATGTCATTGGTTCATCCCGCGCATGTTCGATCCTTCATCGCATCATCCTCTCATTCGTCGTATTGCCTAATCGGCATGTTGACTCCTGCAACTTTCGGTCTCCATATCATAATGTCTGATCCTTCGGCCTGATGCCCAAATTCACAGCATGGGCCTTCTACCGATACGTTGACTGATCATTCGGCTTGACGTCTAATCTTCTGACATATTTTTTTCCGGCCTAACATGATTCTTCCTGATTTAATTATCTCCTCCCTGATTGAAGCTTCCTATATCACTCAAAACGTAGATCAAATCATAAATAGTATCAATTGGTTTCATCATCAAAATCTGAGATTCAATAGTAAGAAGTGCCAAGTCATCATCATCATCACTTTGGGCATGATACCACAACAATAAATTTTCAAATCATCATTACTTGGGTATGCATGATACCAAAATATGGTTTCAAGTCATCAAGGTATAACATGCACAATTTCAAACCATCACAAACCATTATCAAGGTCGTAGTTTGTTTGCATAAGTATCTTCTTTAGAAACTAGTAAGAAAAAATCATTAAAGATAGAAAAGATTTTGATTCTCATAAAAGATACCTCAAGTAGAGAAATCAAAAGAAAATTCATGATTCGGTTGGAAAAATCTCATTCAAATTTAATTTGTCAACTCCATGTTAGGACCAAAATCGGTACTAAGAGGGGGGTGAATTAGTGCTTTCGTAATATCATGTCGGTTTGCAAACTTCGTTCGATGAAATCGTATCAGAAAAATATTTAAACTTAAAATATTTGTAAGAGTACTAATGAGTAGGTAAAGCAGTTGCAAAATAAGTAAACAAGCAGAGAAAGGAAGGCACACCAATTTTATAGTGGTTCGGTTATCGTACCCTACATCCACTCCTGATTTCTCTTCACTCGAGGCCATTGGCTTCCACTACCAATCTTCTTTCCAATGGGCGAAGATAAATTACCCTTTTACACCCCTTTTTCTCATTTTCAAAGGTTTAGGAGATAACCTTTACAGCCACTCACCCCTCTCTTAAACTTCACCTAACACTTAGTGTTAGGATCGAGAGCACTAAGAGGGGGGGGGTGAATTAGTGCAGCGGATATTTTTCAGCGATTAAAAAACGAAAGCTGCGTTCGTTCGATAAAGACTATTTTGATGCAAAAGCCGATTCTAAGATTACTTATGATTAAGTGCAGTTTACGTTTAAACACAGTTAGCGTCTAAACGCAGTTTGCGTCTAAATACAGATTGCGTCTAAACTCAGATTACGTCTAAGCGCAGTTTGCGTCTTAGCGCAGATTGCGTCTAAGCGCAGATTGCGTCTAAACGCAGATTGCGTCTAAGCGCAGATTGTGTCTAAACACAGTTTGCGTCTAGGAGCAGTTTAAGCAGAAGTATAAAGACAATGTGCTGCTGTTGTATAGCTCAAAAAGTAATCTGCAAAAAATAGATTTACGTCTAAACGCAGATTTACGTCTAGACGCAGATTTACGTCTAAACGCAGATTTACGTCTTAAACGCAGATTTACGTCTAAACTTTGAAACTCGTTTGTATACTCGCAGAAGGCAGTATGCAGTTGAAATCAAGATGTAAACGTGAACTGAGATCTGATGATTGTGCGAGGAAAGCCGATTTACGTCTAAATGCAGTTTTACGTCTAAATGTTGAAACTCGTTCGTAAAATTGTAGAGGACAGTTTGCAGTTATCAATAGGATCAAAATGTAAGTGTAAACTGCAAAGAAACTCGTTCGTAAAAGCACGGAAGACAGTTCCGCAGAATCAAACGTAAACGTAAACTGTAATGTACGAAAACACGAATTTACGTCTGAATGCAGATTCGGAAGAACAGCACTTAGAACTTGTTCGTGAAAGCGCAGAGAGCAGTAGTAATGAAGGAGGTTTGCAGTAATGATAAAGTGCTAAAAAATAAACACAAACCAGAGATTTAGAGTGGTTCGGTCAGTCTTGACCTACTCCACTTTTGGCTTCCTCCACCGACGAGGTCGCCGACTTCAACTAGGGGCCTTCCTTCAATAGGCGAAGGCCAAACTGCCCTTTTACAGTTTCTCTCTTTTTGACAGGCTCAGGAGACAACCTTTACAGACCTTTCTCTCCTTACTTTACAACTGAAAACTTGAAGAACAGAAGGAGGAGACTTAAAGGCTTTACAACACTTTTGAGCTCTTAGAATCATAGAAAAGATCAAGATTTCGGTGTAGGTCTGTATCTTTTCAGTGCTGAATGGGTGGGAAATTTATAGGCCCCAACCCAATTCAAATTTGGAGCTCAAAACAATCAAATCCCGGAATTCTGGGATCAGGCGGTTGCACCTCTTGACTGGAGAGGTTGCACCGCCTGGCAGAGCTCGAAGACCGAGCTCAGGCGGTGCCACCTCTCTGCCAGGGAGGTTGCACCGCCCAGTCTTGCTCGAAGACTGAGCTCAGGCGGTGCCACCTCTCTGTCAGGGAGGTTGCACCGCCTAGTCTAGCTCGAAGACTGAGCTCAGGCGGTGCCACCTCCCGGCTGGGGAGGTTGCACCGCCCAGTCTCGCTGGGAGGCTTAGCCCAGGCGGTGCCACCTCCTGGCCTGGGCGGTTGCACCTCCTGGTGCAATCAGGGTCCGAATGGTTCATTCCATTCGGCCCAATTTCAGTCTTTCAGGGGCCCAATTGCCCCAAGATTAAGCCAATGGGATCACCTCCCATTTTCCAACTTAATCAACGTGCTAACTACGATTAAATCTAAGACAACTTCTGCAGCTTTGCTTCGGTGCGTCAATCGCTCCTTCCGGCGAATTTCCGGCGAACTTCCGTCGATCATCCGATGAACCCTCGGTGATGCTCCTGCGGACTTCCGGCAAACTCCTGGACTTTGCGACGATCCACTTGGCAAGTTCCGACGAGCTTCGCTTGGCAAGCTTTTGGACTTCTCGGATCTGTTCTCGCAGAACCTCCGACAACCGTCCGAACTTCCGTCGAACTCTCGAACTCCCAACGTGATCATGAACTTGACTCCGGCGCAACTCCTGCTGCTTGTCTATCTTTCATCGTAGTTAATCCTGCACACTTATCTCAACACATAGATTAGACAACAAATGACAATTGACTTCATCATCAAAATCCGAGATTCAACAATCTCCCCCTTTTTGATGATGACAATCAATTGATAATGGAGTTATCCTTAACTCCCCCTGTCTATATGCCATAGTTGAGATAAGTCAACCTTGAATTCAAGACCTAAGAATTCAAGTGACGTATTGATAAGTTAGATCAGTTAAACTTATCAATACTCCCATCATGATACTCATCATGATGTATCTCTTCAAGGATGATGTCAGGGCTTGACATACATCAACAAGTTTGTATGATTGTGTTTGTAACTATTTATCATGTAGTTTGAACATTATCATATAAAGCTGTGAAACTTATTACATGATGCACACATTTGAAATATTCTAGCAAGTTTTGCATTTTCTTCACATGATAAGATATCAACTCAGGGCATAATGCAAACTTTAGCACATGTTCATATATCTCTTGGTGATGCAAGGATGGCATAATCATAGTAGTGTTTATAGCATCATTCATAGTATTTCTAATCATGGCAGTGTTTATCAATTCATATATATATCTCCCCCTTTGTCATCAACAAAAAGCATAGTAATCATGATACCAGAAAATAATAATAGCAAGCTTATAGGGGAATTTTACATAGATTGCTTTAAATGCTTCTTCCCCTTTGTGTTATAATCCATTGTCTATGTAAAGATTTTGCAGGATGGAATACATACACATGATTTGTTGCAGATTTTCACATATAATCAAGTGATTTTATCATACAATATAGTCCGAAAAAAAATGATTTTAACAAATTTATCTGTTCGGACACATCAACATTCCTAATTCTCTTCTAATGAAATCAAATTGTTCTTCACTTAGAGGTTTTGTAAAAATGTCAGCTAGTTGATGTTTAGTATCAATGAACTCTATGGTTACGTCATGATTGGTGACATGATCTCGTATAAAGTGATGTCTAATATCAATATGTTTTGTTCTTGAGTGTTGTATAGGATTCTTGGTTAAGCATATTGCACTTGTGTTATCACATTTAATTGGAATATTTTTTAGATGAACTTTATAATCTTCTAAGGTATTTTTCATCCATACAACTTGTGCACAGCATGCACTTGCTGCAATATATTCAGCTTTGGTTGTTGATAGTGCAACCGAGTTTTGTTTCTTTGATGACCAGGAAACAAGGGCATGTCCTAAAAATTGACATGATCCTGATGTGCTTTTTCTATCTAATCTACAGCCAGCAAAGTCAGCATCAGCATAAGCAATTAACTCAAAATTCTCTGATTTTGGGTACCATAATCCTAGATTTGTGGTACCATTAAGATATCTAAATATTCTTTTAACTGCTTTGAGATGAGATATCTTAGGGTTTGATTGAAATCTAGCACAAAGTCCTACACTGAACATGATGTCTGGTCTGGTTGCAGTGAGGTAAAGTAAACTTCCTATCATACCCCTATAAGTTTTTTGATCAAAGCTTTCTCCACTTTCATCAATTTCTAACTTAGTGGAGGTGCTCATAGGAGTGTTACTAGCCTTTGAGTTGTTTATGTTAAACCTTTTTAATAAATTCATGGCATATTTAGTTTGACTAATAAAGATGCCATTGCTTAGTTGTTTGATTTGTAAACCTAAGAAGAATGTTAATTCTCCCATTAAGCTCATTTCGAATTCAAGACTCATAGTTTTAGCAAAAGATTCACAAAGAGATTCATTTGTAGAGCCAAAGATGATATCATCAACATAAATCTGAACAATGAGAAAATTATTTTCAAAATTCTTGATAAACAATGTAGTATCAACCTTGCCTTTTATGAAATTATTTTCAATGAGAAAAGAACTAAGTCTCTCATACCAAGCCCTTGGGGCTTGTTTTAAACCATAGAGAGCTTTAGTTAATCTAAACACATGATTAGGGAGGCTATTATTTTCAAATCCAGGAGGTTGTTCAACATAAACTTCTTCGGAAATAAAACCATTTAGAAAAGCGCTTTTAACATCCATTTGAAATAACTTAAAATTATTACAACTAGCGTAGGCAAGGAGCATCCTTATGGCTTCCAATCGAGCCACAGGTGCGAAGGTTTCTTCGTAATCGATACCTTCTTCTTGGTTGAAACCTTTGGCCACTAATCTAGCCTTGTTTCTAACCACGATACCATTTTCATCTTGCTTGTTTCTAAAGACCCATTTAGTACCAATAACTAAATGGTCATTTGGCCTAGGAACAAGCGTCCACACCTCATTTCTCTCAAATTGATTTAATTCATCTTGCATTGCGATAATCCATGAATCATCTTTCATGGCTTCATCAACACATTTGGGTTCAATTTGGGAGAGAAAGGCGGCGTTGGCACAAAAGTTTTTAAAAGAAGATCGTGTTTGAACCCCCTTTGATGTGTCTCCTAGGATTAGCACCTTAGGATGAGCATCTACATACTTCCAATCCTTTGGTAAGGATGTTTCGGAAGTGGATGCATCCAAGTTGCTAGTTGGAGACGGGGTTTCGTTTAAATTCAAGGAATCAAAATTAACATCATCATCAAGATCATTTTTCTTAATTTCTGAAATCTCATTGAAAACAACATGGATGGATTCTTCAATAATTAAGGTTCTTTTATTGAAAATGCGAAAAGCTTTAGAAACCGAAGAATAACCAAGAAAGATTCCTTCATCAGATTTAGCATCGAATTTTCCTAAGTTATCCTTTTCATTCAAGATAAAACACTTACACCCAAAGACTTTAAAATATGAGACATTGGGTTTTTTGTTATTCCATAACTCATAAGGAGTTTTGGTGAGTAAGGGTCTTAGTAGGACTCTATTTAAAATATAGCATGCAGTGTTTACAGCTTCGGCCCAAAAATATTTGGGTAGGCTATGTTCATTCAACATGGTTCTTGCCATTTCTTGTAAATTTTAATTTTTTCTTTCTACTACCCCATTTTGTTGAGGATTTCTTGGAGTAGAGAAATTATGGTTGTATCCGTTGAGTTCACAAAATTCTTGGAAATCATGGTTTTGAAATTCTCCACCATGATCACTTCTAATTGACGAAATCATAGATCCTTTCTCATTTTGAACAAGTTTACAAAACTTGGTAAAATATCTAAAGCATTCATTTTTCTGTTTTAAGAAGTAGGTCCATGTATATCTGCTATAGTCATCAACAATGACAAAGGCGTATTTGCTACCTCCTAGACTCGATGTAGAGATTGGTCCGAACAAGTCCATATGGATCAATTGTAAGGGCCTAGAGGTGCTTATTTGATTCTTAGCTTTGAAGCTACCCTTAATTTGCTTACCTAATTGGCAAGCATCACATACATTATCTTTGATGAACTTGATATGAGGAATTCCTCTTACAAGTTCTCTAGATGATACTTGAGTGATTAGTTTCATGCTAGCATGACCTAATCTTCTATGCCATAGCCAAGCATCCTCATTCATAACGGCAAAACACATTTCATCACATAAGTCATTGATGTCAATAGTGTATACGTTATTTTGTTTTAATGCAATCATAGATATATTTTTGTGTGGTTTTTCAATGATGCAAGCATTAGATTCAAATCTTATAATATATCCTTTATCACATAATTGACTAATGCTCAAGAGGTTATGTTTTAAACCATCAACTAGTAAAACATCTTCAATAGAGAAGTTGGATTTGTTACCTATGGTTCCTTTGCCAATGATTTTACCCTTGTTGTTGTCTCCGAAGGTGACATATCCTTCGTCTATGCTAGTGAGCTTAGAGAATTGAGATGGATCTCCGGTCATATGCCTTGAGCATCCACTATCAAGGTACCATCTCTTACTCCTAGCTTGCGATGGTTTAGTTTTCTACAAGAAAGGATGATGTTTAGGTACTCATTTGCTTTTGGGTGCCTCATAAATAGATCTACATTTCTTATCATGTTGCATAGAATTTGTCATGGTTCCTTTAGGAACCCAGATTAGTTTGTTTGGACTTATTTTCTTGAATGGACAACAATGTGTCTTGTGTCCAGATTTGCAACAAAAGTTGCACTTGGTTTGGTGTTGAACATGTAAGATGGAGCCTTTTATGAAGGTGGTTAGATTTTGGTGATGACTTCTCACAAATCCAATTCCGCTCCTTTTTGGAATGTGACCCTTGTTTGCAAGGATCATGTTTAATGACTTGCTACCAACCTCGAATTTCTTCAAGGTGTCCTTGAGTAGCAGGTTTTCTTTTTGCAAAGTTTCTAAATCATGACATTTGATACATGAATTTAAACTATCATGATGTTCGACTTTTAACTTATCAAACTCACAAGTAAGACTATCATGCATCTTTTTCAGCAATTTATATTTTCTACTTATACTCTTGCATTCGTCAAATAAGTCATTGAAAGCATTTAATAATTCATCGAAAGATAAATCAGCATCTATTGAATTTGTTACCTCATCTTCGATGGCCATTAAGGCGTAATGAGCAACTTGCTCGGTGTTGGACTCCTCTTCCTCAGATGCGCTCGAATCATCCCATGTTGCTTGGAGCGCCTTCTTCTTTGTTGTTCTTTTCTTGACTTGGGGACAATCACTCTTGTAGTGTCCCAGCTTTTTGCATTCATAGCAGATTACTTGGTCCTTTTTGGGTTCAAGTTTATTTTTTGCATCATTCTTAAACTTGTTTCTTTTAAAGAACTTTTTAAACTTTTTTGTTAGAAGTGCCAAGTCATCATCACAGTCCTCATCACTTGAGTTTTCTCTCAAGTGGCATTCTGAAGTTTTGAGTGCCATATCCTTCCTGTTCTTTGGAAGGATGTCTTCTTGCTCTTCATGAGCTTTACAAGTCATTTCGTAGGTCATTAATGACCCGATTAGTTCCTCAAGAGGGAAATTTCGCAGATCTTTTGCCTCTTGAATAGCGGTGACTTTAGGATCCCAACTCTTAGGAAGGGATCTTAGTATCTTATTAACAAGCTCAAAATCCGAAAAGCTCTTTCCGAGTCCTTTTAGACCGTTGACGACATCCGTGAAACGGGTAAACATGTCGCCAATGGTTTCACTCAGTTTCATACGGAAAAGTTCGAAAGAGTGTAACAGCAAATTGATTTTTGACTCTTTTACTCTACTTGTGCCCTCATGGGTCACTTCGAGTGTGTGCCAAATATCAAATGCAGTTTCACAAGTTGAAACACGGTTAAACTCGTTTTTATCAAGTGCACAAAATAAGGCATTCATAGCCTTTGCATTTAGAGCGAAAGCCTTCTTTTTCAAAATCCATAGAAATAAGAAAGATCCTCATTCGGGTCTTCCAGTAGGTGTAGTCCGTCCCATTAAACATGGGTGGACGTGTAATAGAATGGCCCTCTTGGTTTCCGGCGTAAGCCATCTCTCTTGGGTTTTAATCCTTTTGAGAGTTAACCGGGCTCTGATACCAATTGTTAGGATCAAGAGCACTAAGAGGGGGGGGGGGGGGGGTGAATTAGTGCAGCGGATATTTTTCAGCGATTAAAAAATGAAAGCTGCGTTCGTTCGATAAAGACTATTTTGATGCAAAAGCCGATTCTAAGATTACTTATGATTAAGTGCAGTTTACGTTTAAACACAGTTAGCGTCTAAACGCAGTTTGCGTCTAAATGCAGATTGCGTCTAAACTCAGATTACGTCTAAGCGCAGTTTGCGTCTTAGCGCAGATTGCGTCTAAGCGCAGATTGCGTCTAAACGCAGATTGCGTCTAAGCGCAGATTGCGTCTAAACACAGTTTGCGTCTAGGAGCAGTTTAAGCAGAAGTATAAAGACAATGTGCTGCTGTTGTACAGCTCAAAAAGTAATCTGCAAAAAACAGATTTACGTCTAAACGCAGATTTACGTCTAGACGCAGATTTACGTCTAAACGCAGATTTACGTCTTAAACGCAGATTTACGTCTGAACTTTGAAACTCGTTTGTATACTCACAGAAGGAAGTATGCAGTTGAAATCAAGATGTAAACGTGAACTGAGATCTGATGATTGTGCGAGGAAAGCCGATTTACGTCTAAATGCAGTTTTACGTCTAAATGTTGAAACTCGTTCGTAAAATTGTAGAGGACAGTTTGCAGTTATCAATAGGATCAAAATGTAAGTGTAAACTGCAAAGAAACTCGTTCGTAAAAGCACGGAAGACAGTTCTGCAGAATCAAACGTAAACGTAAACTGTAATGTACGAAAACATGAATTTACGTCTGAATGCAGATTCGGAAGAACAGCACTTAGAACTTGTTCGTGAAAGCGCAAAGAGCAGTAGTAATGAAGGAGGTTTGCAGTAATGATAAAGTGCTCAAAAATAAACGCAAACCAGAGATTTAGAGTGGTTCGGTCAGTCTTGACCTACTCCACTTTTGGCTTCCTCCACCGACGAGGTCGCCGACGTCAACTAGGGGCCTTCCTTCAATAGGCGAAGGCCAAACTGCCCTTTTACAGTTTCTCTCCTTTTGACAGGCTCAGGAGACAACCTTTACAGACCTTTCTCTCCTCACTTTACAACTGAAAACTTGAAGAACAGAAGGAGGAGACTTAAAGGCTTTACAACACTTTTGAGCTCTTAGAATCACAGAAAAGAACAAGATTTCGGTGTAGGTCTGTATCTTTTCAGTGCTGAATGGGTGGGGAATTTATAGGCCCCAACCCAATTCAAATTTGGAGCTCAAAACAATCAAATCCTGGAATTCTGGGATCAGGCGGTTGCACCTCTTGACTGGAGAGGTTGCACCGCCTGGCAGAGCTCGAAGACCGAGCTCAGGCGGTGCCACCTCTCTGCCAGGGAGGTTGCACCGCCCAGTCTTGATCGAAGACTGAGCTCAGGCGGTGCCACCTCTCTGTCAGGGAGGTTGCACCGCCCAGTCTAGCTCGAAGACTGAGCTCAGGCGGTGCCACCTCCCGGCTGGGGAGGTTGCACCACCCAGTCTCGCTGGGAGGCTTAGCCCAGGCGGTGCCACCTCCTGGCCTGGGCGGTTGCACCTCCTGGTGCAATCAGGGTCCGAATGGTTCATTCCATTCGGCCCAATTTCAGTCTTTCAGGGGCCCAATTGCCCCAAGATTAAGCCAATGGGATCACCTCCCATTTTCCAACTTAATCAACGTGCTAACTACGATTAAATCTAAGACAACTTCTGCAGCTTTGCTTCGGAGCGTCAATCGCTCCTTCCGGCGAGTTTCCGGCGAACTTCCGTCGATCATCCGATGAACCCTCGGTGATGCTCCTGCGGACTTCCGGCAAACTCCTGGACTTTGCGACGATCCACTTGGCAAGTTCCGACGAGCTTCGCTTGGCAAGCTTCTGGACTTCTCGGATCTGTTCTCGCAGAACCTCCGACGACCGTCCGAACTTCCGTCGAACTCCCAACGTGATCATGAACTTGACTCCGACGTAACTCCTGCTGCTTGTCTATCTTTCATCGTAGTTAATCCTGCACACTTATCTCAACACATAGATTAGACAACAAATGACAATTGACTTCATCATCAAAATCCGAGATTCAACACTTAGAGCTTGAGAGGATTTCTCACAATATTACAATAGAGTTTTTTTTTTTCTTTTTTGCTCTCAATTCTTATGTCAGCTAAGCAGGGATGAGTGGGGTTTTTATAAGCCTCAAATGGATTTAAATTTGGAGTCAAAAATTTGAATCCTTAGGATTTCGAGGTACTAGAAGTACCTCCGCTAGTACTTTCTAACACTGGGCGGTACCACCGCCCAGTTTGGTAGTATCACGACCTAACACAATCTGGGAGACTATGTCTGGGAGGTACCATCGCCCAATCTGACGGTATCACTGCTTGACATAGTCTTGAAAACTATATCTGGGTAGTACCATCGCTTAGTTTGGGCAGTACCATCACCAGACCCTACTATAGGACATTGAATGGGGCAAATAATAAGTCCAATTCAGCCCTGATTCAAGCCCAATTAGCCCCTAATTGAGTTGATATTGTTTCATCCTAACACCAAATCAATTAGAACTAAACTAACTCGATCTAGACAAATTATTATAAAGCACAAATCATATGTTGTTTGATATGTCATTGGTTCTTCTAGCGCTTTGTCCGATCCTTCGGCGCATCGTCCTCTTCTTCAACATATTACTTAATCGGCATATTGACTCCTGCAACTTATGATCTCCTTACTGCAATGTTAGATCCTTCGGCCCGATGCTCAAACTCATGGTATGAAGTTCTTCTACCGGCACGTCGGCCGATCCTCCAACTCAACGTCCAATCTCCTAACATGTTCAACTCTGGCCCAATGTCTGATTCCTCCTACTTTAATCAATTTGCCTCTCCTTGATCAAAACTAGTCCTATGTCATTCAAAACATAAATTAGATCACAAACTTATCAATTGATTTCATCATCAAAATTCGAGATTCAATAATCTCTTCCTTTTTTTAATGACAATCAATTGATGACGGAGTTTAAACTAAACTCCCCCTAGAAATATGTCATAACTATAATCATGAATTATATGCAATACATCATATTATTACTTACATCATAAGTTCAAGTATTGCATCCAAACCATCATATATAATAAAATTTCATTTTACCATGCATGATCATCATCATACCTTCTCCCCCCTTGTCATCAACAAAAAAGAGAAGTACAACTAGCAATTTTTGAAACATGCAAGTTCTACTACATTATAGAACATACAAGCTTAGCAAGTTTTAGATATATGTTAGCTTTGCATGTTTGCTTTTCTTTGCGATGTTCAAGCAAGTTTTTGAAAAAGAATACAAGATAGTAAATAGTAAGGTTTATATCATTTTAGAACATTTAAGATAGTAAGTTTTTTGAGATATGCAAGTTAGAACATACATCATGGGTATTGCCTCTCTTGAGATATGCAAGTTTTCCTTCTCTTGTGATGTGCAAGATAGCTTCTTGCTTCTCTTTTGAGATGAGCAAGCTAGCAAGTTTTGTCTTTCTTTGTAAGCTAGGAATTTTTGCAAGTTTACAAGTTTTTGCTTCTTCTTGAATTATGCAAGCTAGCAAATCTTTCTCGCCCTTTATCATTATCAAAAAGAAAAAAGAAGAGGGGAATAATACAATGGTGCAATTCATTTCCCTTTACATCAATTATCAAATCATCCCATAAAATATAATAAGAAAAATTAACTTGATGATGAGATATACAATTCATAAATACAAAGGAATTATACATAATAAAAATCATGTCTTGAAAGATAATATCAAAGATCATGTGAATACTAAAAGACATGATTCATTTTGATTAATCTCCTCTTAAATAATCATAAAGAAATATTAGGAGATCAAATAGTAAAAGATTTTCAAAATAAATTTTAAGTCATGAATTATGAGAAATCAAGAGAAAAATCATGATTCATTTGGATAAATATTTTCTTTAATAAAATGCAAGAATCATTCGAGAATAAAAAGTAAGGGATCTTGATTCATATAAAGAAAATCTCAAGTTATGATTATGAGAATTCAAGATCATGATATAAATAAAACTCATTCAAATTCAAAACGTCAAATCATCAAAATCATTTCTTAATTCAAGAGATAACATAAAATAGATTCATCACTAAGAATCACTTGTTCAAAAATCAAAAAGCTTTAGAGATATTTTCAAGAAAAAAATACATTCTCCCATTTTTGTTTCAATTTAAGTGATTGATTTCATACAAGCATGCCCAATTTTATTTTAGTTTTTTATGTTAAAACCATGCATCATGTTTAAAAACGAAAAATAAGATTTATCACAAAAATCATCAAGATCAATAAACCATAAATCAAAATAATTATTATTACTTCAAATCATCATGCATAATTTCATCATTAAATCATCAAGCATGATTTCAAATCATCATTACTTAAAACAATCATACATAATATAATATCATCAAGCATGATATCAAAACTTTTAACATTTTCATTACACCATTACATCATTAAATCATCAAGCATGATTTCATAAAGCATCTTTAATTAAAATCATTTTGTTATCAATAGTTATAATTCTAATGATATTTCCTTTATTGTTTTAGCTAGTGAGTTTTATGAAGTATGTTGGATCTCTAGTCATAAGTCCTTGAGCATCCACTATCAAAATTTTATTTTTGCTCCTAGCTTTCGATCATAGATATTTCTACATGAAAGATGGGTTTATTCTAGGTACCCATTTAATTTTGGGTCCCTCATATTTTGATCTACTACTCTTAGCATTTGGTATTAATTCATTTATAGTTCATTTAGGAATCCAAACCAATTTATATGAGCCATACCTTTTGAATAGACATTTATATGCAAAATGGCAATGTCTACCACAAAAATTACATTTGTTTTCAAGGGAAACATGTAATGTGGGTCCTTTAACAAAAGTGGGTGGCTTTTGTTGAGTGTTACTCACAAATACCTTCTTTTCTATGAACATGACTTTTATTGGCAAGAATCATGTTTAAAGATTTGCTACCAATTTTAAATTTATCTAACGTTTGTTGTAAAAATAAATTTTCTTTTTTAAGTGAGGCTAACTCTTCACACTTAATGCAAGGAGTTAAAATACAATTATCATGCTCATTTTTTAATTTTTTAAATTCACTAGCAAGAGAAGTATGATCCTTTTTTAACAACTTATATTTTTTACCAACTAGCTTACATTCATCAAATAGATCATAGAAAGCATCAAGCAATTCATTGTAAGATAAATGAGATTTGATTGAGTCATTTACCTCATCGTCGAAAGCCACCAAGGTATAGTTCGCCATCTCTTCTTTGTTGGTTTGCTCCTCATCTTCGGATACACTCGGATCGTCCCAAGTTGCCTTAAGTGCTTTCTTCTTCTTTTGTAGCTTCTTCCTCACTTGCGGATATTCGTTTTTAAAGTACCTCAACCGATTACATTCATAGCAAGTTGTTTTATCCTTTTTAAGTTTATTTTTATTCTTAGATTCTTGTTTAATGAGCTCCTTTAATTTTATTGTGAGGAGTTCAAAGTCATCATCACTTGAGCTTTCACTCAAGTGGTCTTCTTTTGTTCTAAACGTTAAATCCTTCTTTTTTTTGGAAAGTTGTTCTCATGTTCCTCATATGCCTTGTACGTCATTTTATATGTCATCAATGAACCGATGAGTTCTTCCAATAGAAAATTATTTAAGTTCTTTATATCTTATATTGTAGTTACTTTCGGATCCTAACTCTTTGGAAGGGATCTTAGAATCTTGTTTACAAGTTCAATATTAGAAAAACATTTGCTAAGAGTTTTTAAACCATTGACGATATTCGTAAAACAAGTGTACATGTCAATAATAGTTTCTCATGGCTTCATTTGAAACAATTTAAAATTAAGCAACAAAAAATTTATTATAGATTTTTTTACTCTATTCGTGCCTTCATGAGTTACTTCTAGTGTGTGTCAAATCTCATGTGTAGTTTTACATAAAGAAATATAATTAAACTCATTTTTATTCAAAGCATAAAATAGAGTGTTCATAGCTCTAGCATTCAAAGAAAAAGTCTTCTTCTCCAAATCATTCCATTCATTCATTGGTTTGGAAGACTTTTGAAAACCGCTTTCAATAATATTTCATAAATTGAAATCTATAAAAAGCAAAAAAACTCTCATTTGAGTTTTTCAATACGTATAGTCCGTCCTATTGAACATAGAAGAACGAACGATAGAAAGACCCTCTTGGTTGTCGATAAAAGTCATTTCTCTTGGGTGTCAAACAAAATAAGTAAAACATAGCTTTGATACCAACCGTTAGGACTGAAATTGACACTAAGAGGGGGGGAGGGGGGGGGTGGAAAGGGTGGGGTGAATTAGTGCTTTCATAAAATCATGTCAGTCTAAAAACTTTGTTCGATGAAATCGTATCAGAAAAATGTTTAAACTTAAAGCATTTGCAAGAGTAGTAATGAGTAGGTAAAGTAGTTGCAAAATAAGTAAACAAGCAGAGAAAGGAAGGCACACCAATTTTATAGTGGTTCAGTCATTGTGACCTACATCCACTCTCGATTCTTCTTCACTCAAGGCCATCGGCTTCCACTACCCTTTTACACCATTTTCCACTAACGTTTTTTCAATGGGCGAAGATCAACTATCCTTTTACACCCCTTTTTCTCCTTTTTATAGGTTTAGGAGATAATCTTTACAACCACTCACCCCTCTCTTAAACTTCACGCAATACTTAGAGCTTGAGAGTTCTCACAATATTACAACTGAATTTTCTTTCTTTTTTTGCTCTCAGTTCTTGTGTCAACCAAGAAGGAATGAGTGAGGTTTTTATATGCCTTCAATGGATTCAAATTTGGAGTTAAAATTTTGAATCCTCGGGATTTCGGGGTACTGGCGGTACCACCACTAGTATTGTGCGATACCACTGGTAGTACTTTTTGACCCTAGGCAATACTATCACCTAGTTTGGCGGTACCACTACTTGACATAATCTAGGAGACCATGTCTGGGTGGTACCACCGCTTAGTCTAGTAGTACCACTATCTGACACTGTCTTAAAGACTATGTCTGGGCGGTACCACCGCCAAACCCTACTACAAGATACTGAATGAGCCAAACAATAAGTCTAATTTAGCCTTGATTCAGGCCCAATTGTCCCCTAATTGAGTTGCTATTGTTTCACCCTAATACTGACTCAATTAGACCTAAATTAACTTGATCAAGACAAATTATTACAAAGCACGAATCATATGTTGTCTGGCATTTCATTGGTGCTTATAGCGCTTCGTTTGATCCTTCGGCGCATTGTCCTCTCCTTTAGCATATTGTCCAATCAGCATATTGTCTCCAGCAACTTTCGATCTCCTTGGCACAAGTCTGATCCTTCGGCCCGATGCCCGAACTCATGACACGAAGTCCTTCTATTGGCATGTCAACCGATCATCCGACCCGATCTCCAATCTCCTAATATGTTCAACTCCCGCCCAATGTCTGATTCCTCCTACTTTAATTAATTTGCCTCTCTTTGATTGAAGCTAGTCCTATGTCACTCAAAATATAGATTAGATCATAAACTCATCAATTGATTTTATCATCAAAATTCGAGATTCAACGCTCCAAACTCATCATCAAAATCACTTTTTACATTTGAAAAATTCATTCAAAACAATGTACATTGATTCCTATGAGATTAAAAATAGCTAAAATTCTTTAGTTTCAATTTGTGTGATTAATTTTATACTAGCATGCTCTAGTCTTCCATACAAAAGCATTGCATCATCATTTAAAACCAAAAAATAATACAAAAATCATCAAGATAAATATATTATTGTTTGTGTAACCATAAACCATCTTCAATCAAAAGATTTATTATAACAAAAATCATAACTATCAATTGTGATCTTTCCTTTATTATTGTTTGTTGTAGTAGTACATTTTTCTTCTTTAAGTTAATCTAACTCTTCATACTTAGTGCAAGGAGTTAACATGTAATTTTCATGCTCAATATTTTTTTTTTAAATCACTAGAAAAAGAAGCATGATCCTCTTTTTTATATTTTATATACTAATTTAAAAATAACTCATGAAATGCATCAAGTAATTTTATAGTAAAGTAATGGAGTTTTCGTTAAGTCACTTATCTCGTTGTCGAAAGCTACCAAGGCATAGTTCGCCACCTCTTATTTGTTAGTTTGCTTCTCATCTTCGGATACACTCAAATCGTCCTGAGTCATCTTGAGTGTTTTTTTCTTCTTTTGTAGCCTCTTATTCACTTGTGAATATTCACTTTTGAAGTGCCCCATCTGATTATATTCATAGCAAGTTGTTTTGTCCTTTTGAAGTATATTTTTATTCATAGATTTTTGTTTTATTAGCTTCTTTAATTTTATTATAAGGAGTTCAAGGTCATCATCACTTGAGCTTTCGCTTGAGTAGTCTTCTTTTGTTCTAAGTGTCAAATCCTTCCTGTTATTTGGAAGGTTATTCTCATGTTCATCATATGCAATACATATCATTTCATAGGACATTAAAGACCCGATAAATTCTTCAGTTGAAAAATTGATCAAGTCACTCTCTCATTCGTCCTTGTTGAATCTTGGATTTTGATGATGAAGTCAATTGTAATTTGTTTGATCTAATCTATATTTTGAGAAAAGTATGCAGGATTAACTATGATAGTAGTAAGACATAAAGCAGGTGTTGTGCCAGAGTCAAGATCGAGATTACATTGGGAGTTTGAGAGTTCGTCGGAAGTCCGGACGTTCGTCGGAAGTTCTACCAGAACCAACCAAGAAGTCCAGGAGCTTGCCAAAGAAGCTCATCAGAACTTGCCAAGAAAATCGTCATAAAGTTCAGGAGCTTGCTAGGAGTCCGTCGGAGCATTGCCAAGAGTTCGTTGGATGTTCGTTGGAAGTACGTCGGAAGCTTGCCGAAAGAGCAATTGACGCACCAGAACAAGAAGTGCTATGATCATGTCTTAATTATCATAGTTAGAGCATAAATTAAGTTAAGATTGGGAGGTAATCTTACTAACTTAATTAGGGGTCAATTGGGCCCTTAATAGGGCTGATTTGGGCTAGATTGAATAGCCCAATCAGCCCCTGAAAACATGGCTAGCGGTGGCACCGCCTAGAAGACCCAGTCTCTCAGGTGTTCTGGGCGATGGTACCACCAGCAGTTATTGTTGCCATCAGTGGTACCGCCCCTATCAAATGGTGGTACCGCCAGAGCTCGATCTCCGAGCTCTATCAGGCGGTGGTACTGCCTAATGTCAGGTGTCAGGTGGTAGTACCGCCAGTACCCCGAAAATCCGGGATGAGACACTTTTTAGCTCCATTTTTGAAGCCATTGGGGCCTATAAAAACCCTACTCTTTTCTGCATAAAAGGGCATGAAAAGTATTGAGATAATCCTGAGTTATTGTGGTGTAAAAGTATTGTAAATAAGTGCTAGAGTCCTCCTCCCTTTCTAAGTTTTGAGATCATTCAAGAGAGGTGTGAGACTTGTAAGGGTTCTCTCCTAAACCCGTGAAATGGAGAAAGTGCTGTAAAAGGTGGTTGGTCACCTATTGAAGGAAGGCCTTTAGTGGACACCAGACACCTCGTCGGAGGAGGAATCCGAAAGTGGATGTAGGTCACGTTGACCGAACCACTCTAAATCATGGTTTGCTTTTCATTTGAGCAATTTACATTACTACAAATCTCCTTAATATTCTCTTGTACTTTTGTGAAAGCTTTCAAATTCAATTCATCTTTGAAACGGATTGAATCAAAACGATTTTCGTCGGAATCGGTTTTAATCGAAATGAAGACTTTTGAAATCGGGAAAGTTTTTCCGCTACACTAATTTACCCCCCCCCCCCCCCCCGCCCCCCCTCTTAGTGTTGCTCTTGATCCTAACAATTGGTATCAGAGCAAGGCTCACTCTCATTTGGTTTTAAACCGAAGAGAGATGGCGTTTGCCAGCAACCTAGAGGGTCATTCAATTACACGTCCGCCCATGTTCAATGGGGCGGATTACACATATTGAAAGACTAAAATGAGGATCTTCCTAATTTCAATGGATTTTGAGCTATGGAACGTTGTCAAAAATGGTTTTCAAAAGTCTTCTCTTCTAATAAACGATTGGAATGAGTTGGAGAAGAAGACTTTCACTTTAAATGCCAAGGCTATTAAGATTAACTCCTTCACCAATTGGTTGTCATCATCAAAAAGGGGGAGATTATTGAATCTCAGATTTTGATGATGAAATCAATTGATAAATTATTAGATCTAATCCATGTGTTGAGATAAGTTTGCAGGATTAACTACGATAGCAATAAGGTGTAAAGCAGATGATGGGCCGGAGTCGAAGATTCGGACGATATATCAGGAGTTCGCCGAGAGTTCATCGTGAGATCACTGGAAGCACACTGGAAGACTTGTTGAAACCTCATCGGGAGATCGCCGGAAGCACGCCGGAAGACTAATCGAGAGTTCGTCGGGAGTTCACCGGAAGCACGTCGGAAGACTCACCGAGAAGTTCGCCGGAGGATTGCCGAAAGAGAAATTGACGTACTAGACTAATTGCTTGTCTTAAATGTAGTTAAAATAGTAAATTAAGTTAGGATTGGGAGGTGATCCCAATAATTTAATTAGAGGCCAATTGGGCCCTTAACAGGGTTGAACTGGGTCGGATTGAAAAAGCTCATTCATCACCTGAAGTCATGGCCGACGGTGGCATCGCTTGGTGACTCAAACTCCCAAGCGGTCTGGGCGGTGGTACCGCCGATAGTTATTACCTGCCAGTAGTGGTACCACCCCTGTTAGGTGGTGGTACCACCAGAGCTCTATCTCCGAGCTCTGTCAAGCAGTAGTACCACCCAAATTAAGTAGTGGTACCGCCCAGTGTCAGACTGCAGGTGGTAGTACCGCCCAGTAATGGCGGTGGCATCGTTAGTACCCCGAAAATCCAGGATGAGACACTTTTTGACTCCATTTTTGAAGCCATTATTGTAATCAAATCAAATATTTAAGTTAGGAATTGATTTTATTTCCTTACTTGTTATTATAACTTAAGGAAATCTTAATCTACTTCCTTGTTTGTTGATATGAATTAAGGAAATAACTATTAAGTATTCCAAATATGATGATATCATATTTGTTAGTATATTAAATGGAAATAATTTATATAAAAATTAAAATAAATTTCCCTTAATAGAGGCTCACCTTCTCCTATTTAAAGGGGAGGGATCTCTCTCCTTCGTTCCTCACCTAGTCGAGCCTGGCAGCGAGAGGAACGAGGAGTTACACCCTGTTGACAAGAGAACAAGGAGTTACACCCTGTTGACAAGAGGTAGGTTTCCCTGCCTTTCTTAAATTTAAAAGTTTTAGTTTTTATTTTGATTCTTTGAATGTTGAAAGCTTGTAGTTTGAAAAAAATGTTTATCAATTCTTTAAATGTTAAATTTTTTATTATTACATTAAAGTAATCACTTGTATAATGTTGACCCATGATTAAGTTTTTATTGTAGATTTAAAGGTATAAAAAATTTATATGCTTTATATGATATTTCCTGATATTACTGTTTATCTTTAATCTTATCTAGATTAAAATATTATTAGATTAAAATATGTTATCTAAAATCTTTTATGATATTCATTAATTTGAAATTTAAAATATGCTATTCTGAATGATTTAGAATTTGACTAGAATATGTTGAAATTTTATATGTATTGAAAGCATGATTTTTATGTGAATTTAGAAGGTTATTTCATTATATTAAAGTTTATGTCTTTTAATGTATTATGATTTCCATTTAAATTAGAATGTTATTTCCTTGTTTTAAAGCTTATCTCCTTGTCTATCATTCAATGCGTTATTATGTTTTTTATTTATATTGCTAATGAATATATGTTGCGGTATGAAATTATATATTATTTGGATTGAAATTGCTCACAGGCCAGGCCCAACCCATAGGTCAGGCCACAGCCTATTGGCTAGGCCTAATCAGTAGACTAGGCCCAGCCCGTAGTCCAGGCCCAACCAACGGATCAGGCCTTGGCCCGTAGGCTAACCCAGCCTAACCATCATGGGCGGTCACATGCGATGCACATGACCAGTCCATGGGCCAAGGTTGGGCCAGCTTTGTATGATGCATGCCCAGTCATGTATAATGCACATGACTAGTAGATGAGCTGGCTTAATCTAGCCCAAGTATTGATTGAACTAAACTAGGCTTGATTAGTCTAAATCAATTCAGGGTGATTCCAAATTGATTGACTTATTCAAGTTAGTTTAACCTAAATTGAACCTAATCTAATCCAAATTATACTAGTCTAGGGTGGTTCCAGACAAGTTAAATAAGGATTAGAGATCAGTTCAGTTAGGTCCTAGTAAATTGAGTTCAATTGGATCAATTGAACTAGAGTTCAAGTCAATTGAGGGCTAATTTGTATTATTTGGTATTGATGATATTTGAAAGAAATGTTTAAATGTGTTATTTCATCCCTATATGGACATGACTAGTGTGAGATTATGTTATTTCCCTGCCAAGGGCAGGTAGGGCGATTCCCTTCGGGGATTAGCGGGTCGTCAGACGTGGCGGCTGGACGGTTCCTCCATCCGCTGTTGGGAGGAACATGTCTCCACTTTGGAGGGTGTGGGACACCACTCCATCCGCTGTTGAGAGTGTGATATGAGTTTGCCTCCATTCGCTGTTGGGAGAACACAAACTCATCCCGTAGGATAAAGCCTCTCCATCCGCTGTTGGGGGAGTGCTCCTTCGGGTATTTGATATACGCCAATGGGATGATTGATTGAATTTTGATCATGTATTCATCTTGATTTGACTTTTGGGGTTCCTACTCAGCGTTGCTGAATTTTCTTTGTTTTTGATTTTCAGAGCAGCCTCCCTCTAGTACTAAATCAGATTCCAGTGGAGAGCGGACCTTCCTCTACCGCTAGGTAGAGCCACTTGGATGACTCTTGAAGTTAACATCACTATGTTTACTTTTCTATTTGTAATTTGATGAATAAATGAATTGTAATAAATGGTTATAGATGATGAATAAAGTGATGTTTATCTATTTGGCCTGTGTGGAAATAATAAAAAAAAAATTTCAGGATGTGACATCTTTTTATGGTATCAGAGCATGGTCTAGGGCCTGTAGGTGTATTAGGTCTCTTGATTGACTCTAACCGATGATTGTCTTTAACATATTATAGGAGTAATGGAGCCAATTCCAGAGATTAGTGGTCCTGTCACTCGGGGTGCTCATGGTCGCAATGCTACTGGAGTACGCACTCGGAGAGGTGTTCAAACAAATAATAACTTGGAAGCTCCACGTATCGTAGAACAAACCCAATCCTCACGTACACCTGTCACTGATTATAGACCAGCTTCTCCGACTTTGCAGAATGCCCCTCATGCCCCAGCACCCGTCAATGCTCAAGGTGACGTACACGGAGTCCTCAATGCTATTAGAGGATACTTTGAGCGTCAAGAGGAACGAGATGAAATTCCACGGGGTAGGAATAATACTTTAGATCACTTTATAGATTGGGACCACCGGTTTTTGAAGGCAAGCCAGATCCAATCTTTGCTGAACGTTGGATTCGTCAAGTGGAAAAGACATTTGAAGCTATCGAATGTAGGGAAAATCAGAAAGTGCCTTTTGCTTCTTTCATTTTGGAAGGGAAGGCAAACACTTGGTGGACCTCAAAAAGGAGGATGTTAGAGGCTGGAGGTAATGTAGTAACTTGGGAGCAGTTTAAAGATGCATTTTATGAGCAGTTCTTTCCTGATTCAGTTCGTTTTGAGAAACAACAAGAGTTCCTTAGCATCCACCAAGGAAATAGAACTGTAATGGAATATGATCATCATTTCACTGAGTTGGCTCAGTTCTCTCCACATATTGCTTTTAATGAAAGTCAAAGAGCTCATCATTTTGAGAGGGGACTTCGATCATCAATTAGAAAGAATGTTGCAGTACTGATTTTACCAACATATGCTGAAGTGTTAAATCGAGCTTTGGTGATAGAGAAATTGGATAATGAATTACAACAAGCAAAGGATCGAAAGCGACCTTTTAGTACTACACCATTTACGTATGGGAGATCACATTCTGGACCCTCAAAGAAAGGAAAAGGCAAACAATTTGGGCATCAACAAGCAGGAGCT
Source organism: Musa acuminata AAA Group (assembly GCF_036884655.1). Lineage (NCBI taxonomy): Eukaryota > Viridiplantae > Streptophyta > Magnoliopsida > Zingiberales > Musaceae > Musa > Musa acuminata. The sequence goes on along the minus strand of NC_088328.1, from coordinate 13,816,329 downwards.
CCTAGCAATCAAGTTGTTATAAGATGTTATTTCTGTGGGAAGACAGATCATGTTTCCACCTCATGCCCCTTGGGACAACGCGTATGTTTTTATTGTCAACAACCGGGGCACATGTCGAAGGATTGCCCACAGAAGCAATATCAACGCCGAGCTCCACCCCAAACAACTGGACAACAACAGCTACGACCCAGAGAGGAAGGACAGGCAATAGTCTATGCACTGACTCATCAAGATGCTGAAGCCTCGGGATCTATTATTAAAGGTATCATCACACTCTGTGGTATGCCAGCATCTGTGCTTATTGATTCTGGTTCTACACATTCTTTTATATCACCCTATTTTGCTATGAAATTACATAAGAATCGTGAGACAATGAATAATGCATTAATGGTAGTAACACCGGTTGGAAACTCTTTGATAGTTGATCAGATATATAGAAACTGTGTTATTACTATTGAAAGTCACGATTTGCTAGTAGATCTTATTCTACTAGAATTTCAAGATTTCGACGCTATCTTGGGTATGGACTGGCTTTCAGCAGACCATGCAAGTGTCGATTGTTTTCGGAAGACTGTTACTTTCTCACCTCTAGATCAACCACCTTTCAAGTTCATTAGGATTCAAGAAAAGTTCCCTTCTATTATTTCAGCCTTGAGTGCTACCCAACTATTACTGAAGGGATGTCAGGGATACTTAGCCTTTATTTCTGGAGAAGAATCTAAGAAGCCAGTATTAAAGGACATCCCCATTGTACGAGATTTTTCAGATGTTTTTCCTGAAGATCTACTTGCACTGCCACCAAATAGACAGATTGAATTTACAATTGATCTTCTACCTGGTACTGCACCTATTTCTAAACCTCCATATAGAATGACACCAATTGAGTTGGAGGAGTTAAAGAAACAGATCCAAGAGCTTTTGGACAAGGGTTTTATTCGACCTAGTGTATCACCTTGGGGTGCCCCTGTCCTATTTGTGAAGAAGAAAGATGGATCTATGCGATTATGCATCGATTATAGACAACTTAACCAAGTGACCATAAAGAATAAATATCCTCTTCCTCGAATAGATGACCTATTTGATCAACTTCAAGGTACTCAGGTATACTCAAAGATTGATTTGAGATCCGGGTATCATCAACTAAAGATAAGGGAAGGAGACATACAGAAAATTACCTTTAGAACAAGATATGGTCATTATGAATTCTTAGTAATGCCTTTTGGACTCACAAATGCACCAGCTGCCTTCATGGATCTCATGAATAGAGTGTTCCACCCTTATCTCGATAAATTTGTAATTGTGTTTATTGATGATATCTTGATCTACTCCAAAAGCATAGCAGAGCATGAACACCATCTTAAGACAGTTCTGGAAGTCCTAAGGCGAGAGAAACTATATGCTAAGTTAAGTAAGTGTAACTTTTGGCTCAATGAAATTATGTTTCTCGGTCATGTAATTTCGAGCGCTGGCATATCTGTTGACCCTCACAAGATTGAAGCTGTGATAAAATGGAAGCAGCCTTCTAATGTTTCAGAGATTATAAGCTTCTTGGGTTTGGCTAGATACTATAGAAGATTGGTATAAGGCTTTTAAAAAATAACAGCACTATTGACCAAGTTGACACAAAAGAATATAAAATTCATGTGGGATTATAAATGTCAACAAAGTTTTCAAGAATTGAAGAAGAAATTAACCAGTGCTCCTATCTTGGTGATTCCTTCAGGGGGAGAAGGTTTTGTAGTGTATAGTGATGCCTCACTACAAGGGCTTGGTTGCGTTCTAATGCAAAACGAGAGGGTAGTTGCTTATGCATCGAGGCAATTAAAGCCTCATGAAAAGAACTATCCTACTCATGACTTAGAGCTAGCAGCTATCATTTTTGCACTGAAAATTTGGAGGCATTATCTCTATGGATAGACTTTCGAAATCTTCACAAATCATAAGAGTCTCAAATATATTTTCACACAGAAAGATTTAAATATGAGACAAAGAAGGTGGTTGGACTTTCTAAAGGATTATGATTTTAATATCAACTACCATCCTGGAAAAGCTAATGTAGTTGCTGATGCCTTAAGCAGAAATACCTACAGTCTTGTAGCCTATATGAATATTCAAAGGAATTCTATGATGACGGAGTTAGCAGACTTAAAACTTAAACTTTTATCGGAGACAAATAAAGGTTTTCTTGTGTGTTTGATGACACAATCATTTTTGATGGAAAAGGTTAAAGAAGGTCAAAAGGAAGATACATATCTTCAAATGATAGTTAAGGAAATAGCTCAAGGATCTAGACCTGAATTCCTCCAAGCCGAAGATGGTTCTATTACATTCCACAATCGACTTTGTGTTCCCGAAAGCCATCCAGTAAAGATGCAATTATTAGAGGAGGCACATAGATCAAAATTTAATATCCATCCCGGGACTACTAAGATGTATCGAGATTTACGCCAAAACTATTGGTGGCGTGGTATGAAGAGAGATATAGCAGAGTTTGTTTCTAAATGTTTGATATGTCAACAGGTGAAGATAGAACATCGAGTACCTGCGGGAAAGTTACAAAGGATTTCGATTCCTGAATGGAAGTGGGAGCAAGTCACTATGGATTTTGTGACAGGATTACCCAAGACTGTGAAAGGATATGACGGAATTTGGGTAATAGTAGACAGACTTACTAAATCTGCTCACTTCCTTCCTATTAATAAGAAGTATTCATTGGATAAACTAGCAAGCTTATATATTAAGAAAATCATTCGATATCATGGGGTGCTAGTTAGCATTATCTCAGATAGAGATCCAAGATTCACCTCTAAATTTTGGGGAAGTCTACAAAAATCTTTGGGCACGCAGTTAAAATTTAGTACAGCTTTCCACCCCCAAACTGATGGCCAATCTGAAAGGACAATACAAACTCTTGAAGATCTCTTAAGAGCATGTGCTTTAGACTTTGGTGGGAGTTGGGATATGCACTTGCATCTAATTGAGTTTTCTTATAATAATAGTTACCACTCTAGCATACAAATGGCTCCATTTGAAGCTCTTTATGGAAGAAAGTGCAGATCACCTGTATATTGGGATGAGGTGGGAGAACGGAAGCTTTTGGGGCCTCAATTAATTCAAAAAGATGCTGATAATATTCAAATTATACGCCAAAGATTATTAACAGCTCAAAGTCATCAGAAAAGTTATGCAGATCGAAGGCGAAGAGATCTAGAGTTCGAAGTTGGTGAGCACGTCTTCTTAATGGTGTCGCCAACCAAGAGAGTTATGAGGTTTGGTCAAAGGGGAAAGTTAGTCCCAAGATTTATTGGCTCATTTGAGATCTTACAAAAGGTTGGGTCTGTAGCATACAGATTGGCATTGCCCCCGACTTTGGCTAGCATCCATGATGTATTCCACGTGTCAATGCTTCGAAGATATATCAGGGATCCATCACATGTCATATCTTACCAACCTCTACAATTACGAGATGATGCCACTTTTAGAGAACAACCAACCCATATCTTGGAAAGAAAAGAACATGTTCTAAGGAACAAAATTATACCTTTGGTAAAGATTTGTTGGCAACACCATTCAGACCAAGAGGCAACGTGGGAAAGAGAAGAAGATATGCGAGAGCAGTATCCTCACCTATTCTATTAAGGTAAGCTAAATTTGGGGACCAAATTTCCTATAGGAGGGGAGAAATGTAATCAAATCAAATATTTAAGTTAGGAATTGATTTTATTTCCTTACTTGTTATTATAACTTAAGGAAATCTTAATCTACTTCCTTGTTTGTTGATATGAATTAAGGAAATAACTATTAAGTATTCCAAATATGATGATATCATATTTGTTAGTATATTAAATGGAAATAATTTATATAAAAATTAAAATAAATTTCCCTTAATAGAGGCTCACCTTCTCCTATTTAAAGGGGAGGGATCTCTCTCCTTCGTTCCTCACCTAGTCGAGCCTGGCAGCGGGAGGAACGAGGAGTTACACCCTGTTGACAAGAGAACAAGGAGTTACACCCTGTTGACAAGAGGTAGGTTTCCCTGCCTTTCTTAAATTTAAAAGTTTTAGTTTTTATTTTGATTCTTTGAATGTTGAAAGCTTGTAGTTTGAAAAAAATGTTTATCAATTCTTTAAATGTTAAATTTTTTATTATTACATTAAAGTAATCACTTGTATAATATTGACCCATGATTAAGTTTTTATTGTAGATTTAAAGGTATAAAAAATTTATATGTTTTATATGATATTTCCTGATATTACTGTTTATCTTTAATCTTATCTAGATTAAAATATTATTAGATTAAAATATGTTATCTAAAATCTTTTATGATATTCATTAATTTGAAATTTAAAATATGCTATTCTGAATGATTTAGAATTTGACTAGAATATGTTGAAATTTTATATGTATTGAAAGCATTATTTTTATGTGAATTTAGAAGGTTATTTTATTATATTAAAGTTTATGTCTTTTAATGTATTATGATTTTTATTTAAATTAGAATGTTATTTCCTTGTTTTAAAGCTTATCTCCTTGTCTATCATTCAATGCGTTATTATGTTTTTTATTTATAGTGCTAATGAATATATGTTGCGGTATGAAATTATATATTATTTGGATTGAAATTGCTCACAGGTCAGGCCCAACCCATAGGTCAGGCCACAGCCTATTGGCTAGGCCTAATCAGTAGACTAGGCCCAACCCGTAGGCCAGGCCCAACCCACGGATCAGGCCTTGGCCCGTAGGCTAACCCAGCCTAACCATCATGGGCGGTCACATGCGATGCACATGACCAGTCCATGGGCCAAGGCTGGGCCAGCTTTGTGTGATGCATGCTCAATCATGTATAATTCACATGACTAGTAGATGAGCTGGCTTAATCTTGCTCAATATTATTGTTGGATTTGAGCCCAAGTATTGATTGAACTAAACTAGGCTTGATTAGTCTAAATCAATTCAAGGTGATTCCAAATTGATTGACTTATTCAAGTTAGTTTAACCTAAATTGAACCTAATCTAATCCAAATTATACTAGTCTAGGGTGGTTCGAGACCAGTTAAATAAGGATTAGAGATCGGTTCAGTTAGGTCCTAGTAAATTGAGTTCAATTGGATCAATTGAACTAGAGTTCAAGTCAATTGAGGGCTAATTTGTATTATTTGGTATTGATGATATTTGAAAGAAAAGTTTAAATGTGTTATTTCATCCCTATATGGACAAGACTAGTGTGAGATTATGTTATTTCCCTGCCAAGGGCAGGTAGGGCGATTCCCTTCGGGGATTAGCGGGCCGTCAGACGTGGTGGCTGGACGGTTCCTCCATCCGCTGTTGGGAGGAACGTGTCCCCACTTTGGCGGGTGTGGACACCACTCCATCCGCTGTTGAGAGTGTGATATGAGTTTGCCTCCATCCGCTATTGGGAGAACAAAAACTCATCTCGTAGGATAAAGCCTCTCTATCCGCTGTTGGGGGAGTGCTCCTTCGGGTATTTGATATACGCCAATGGGATGATTGATTGAATTTTGATCATGTATTCATCTTGATTTGACTTTTGGGGTTCCTACTCAGCGTTGCTGAATTTTCTTTGTTTTTGATTTTCAGAGCAGCCTCCCTCTAGTACTAAATTGGATTCTAGTGGAGAGCGAACCTTCCTCTACCGCTAGGTACAGCCACTTGGATGACTCTTGAAGTTAACATCACTATGTTTACTTTTCTATTTGTAATTTGATGAATAAATGAATTGTAATAAATGGTTATAGATGATGAATAAAGTGATGTTTATCTATTTGGCCTGTGTGGAAATAAAAAAAAAAAAAAATTCAGGATGTGACAATTATGGCTTATAAATACCCCACCCTTTTCTGCATGAAAGGGTACCTAAGTGTGATTATAATCTTGAATCTTTAAAGCGTAAAAGTGCTAAAGTTTTCCTCCTTCCTCTCTTAGCTTTGTAACCATTCAAGAAAGAGGAGTAAGTCTTGTAAGGGTTATCTCCTAAAACCGACAAAAGGAGAAAGTGCTATAAAAGGTGGTTGGTTATTGCCTATTGAAGGAAGGCCATTAGTGGACGTCGGTGATCTCGACGGAGGAGGAATCCGAAAGTGGATGTAGGTCTCATTGACTGAACCACTCTAAATTCTGGTTTGCTTTTCATTTATGCAATTTATTTTACTGTAAACCTCCTTGAGCTTCTCCTTACATTCTTACGAAATTTTTAAGTTCAACATCTCTTCGAAACGATTTGAATCGAGACAAATATTTTATGATATCGAAGAAATTTTCACCATACTAATTCACCCCCCCCTCTCTTAGTGCTATTAGTATCGGGGTCGACACTAAGAGGGGGGGTGAATTAGTGCAACGGTAAAAATTATGTCTTCAAAACTTTTCATTTCGATTAAAACCAATTCCTATGAAAACCAATTTCGTAAACTTAACTTTAAAAGAGTACGTTTATGAAGTGAATACAGTAGGCAAGTAAAGATTCAGTTTGCAGTATGTAAATGGCAAGAAGTAAATGCAAACCAGAGAACATGCCAATTTTACAGTGGTTCGGTCGTCATGACCTACATCCTCTCTATCGATTCCTCCTCCGTCGAGGCCACCGGCATCCACTATTGATCTTCCTTTAATAGGCAAAGATCAACCTCTTTCTTACACCCCTCTTCTTCTTTTACCGTATTTAGAAGACAACCCTTACAAGCATTCACTCTCCACTTACATAATTCTAACACTTAGACTAGAGGAGGATTCTCACAAGGGATTTCTACAATGTTTTTCTACTTTTGAACTCTCTGTGCTTGCTTGCTTTAACCAGGGATGAGAGTGATCTTTATAGGCTTCAAGTTGATTTAAACTTGGAGCCTAAAACTTCCCATCCCAGGTCCCCTAGGCACGGGCGGTACCATCGCCCAATGTCAGTCTGACACTAACACTGCCCTAGGTGGTACTACCGCTTGGGGGGCAATGCTAGGCGGTACCACCACCCAGACTGACGGTACCACCACCTGACATCATCTTGAAGATTGTGCCATGATAGTGAGACTTCTTGGGGCATTGTTTGGGCCTCTCATTAGGCCCAACACAGTCCTTACATGGGCCTAGCGGACCCCTAATTGGGTTGGCCTAAATCAAAATCCAATTACATGCTAACTATGATTCCTAAGACATTTGCCAAGCTAAATAAGTCCCTATGTCTTGGTTTCTTCTAGTGAGCTTCCAGCGATCTTCCGACGATCTCTCGGCAATGTTCCAGTGGACTCCCAACAAGCTCCTGGACTTCACTACGATCTTCTTGGTGAGTTCCGATGAGCTTCTCTGGCAAGCTCCGAGACTTCTCGGCTGGTTTCGCCAGAACCTCCGACGAACGTTTGGACTTCCGACGAACTCTCAAACTCCCAACGAAATCACATCCTTGACTCCGGGACTTCATTTTGCTTCATGCCTTGCTATCGTAGTTAATCTTGCACATGTAAAAAATACTTCAATCTAGACAATTAATACTAAGAATTAATCAAGTTGTTTGGCATATCATTGGTCTCTCGACGCTTCATCCGATTCTTCGGCGCATCGTCCTCTCTTGCGGCCTATTACCCAATCGGCCTATTGACTCCGCAACTCCGATATCCTTGGCGTAATATCCGCTCTTCTTGGCCTGATGCCCGAATCCACAGCCCGAAGCCTTCTGTCGATACGTCGACCGTTCCTCCGGCCCGACGTCCAATCTTTTGACATGTTTTCCTCCGGCAGAATATGATTTTTCCTACTTTAATCATCTCATCTTGATCGAAGCATCTAGCGTCACTCAAAATACAGATTAAAACATAAACACATATCAATTGGTTTCATCATCAAAATCTGAGATTCAACAATCTCCCCCTTTTTTATGATGACAACCAATAGATGACGGAGTTAACCAAACTCCCGGAATTTAAACAAACTCCCCCTATTAATATGGCATATAACTCTTGGATTCAAAAATACAATCAACATATCATGATCAAATTATGCATGACATCAACATACTTCTCCCCCTTTATTATCAACAAAAAGGAGAAGTTCCAACTATCAAGTGTTTGAGATATAATTTCAACACATTGCATAATTAACATAATCTCTAGTTTTATCATAATGCAATTTTGCTATCATCATAGATATGCACGGTAGTAAGATAGCAAGTTCTACAACATACAAGCTAGCAAATTTTATAAAATTTTAGAACATGCAAGCTAGCAGTTTTGAGATATTCAAGAAGGCAACTCTTGCTTCTTGAAATATGCAAATTTGTCAATTTTGCTAGATGTGCAAGTTAGCATGTTTTTCTTCTTGAGATAGGAAAGATAGCACTTTTGCTTGAGATCGCAAGATAGCATTTCTTGCTTTTGTTGAGATAGCAACTTTTTGCTTCTTGAGATTGCAAGCTATCAAGTTTGTCTCTTTTCGTGATGTGCATGCTAGAAATTCTTTCTCCCCCTTTGTCATTGGCAAGAAGAGGGGAATAACAAAAACAATAGTGCAATTCATCATTTTTCAAATTATGAAAAAAATAAAGTATCATTCTTATTGCAATATATCATAATTAAGATAAACCTTGAATTTAAATTTAATTCAAGTCAATGCAATTTTAATTATGATTCTCATACATGATATGTAATACATCAAATACATTATCATAATAAACTCATAAGTATTGCATGCATCGTTTTTGAATAAGCTAGCAACTTTGTATCCTAGAAAGTTTTTCTCCTTGCAATTTGTGAGCTAGCAAATTTCATACATGAAAGTTGGCAAGATTTTTGTATCTTTTTTTTTATGAGCAAGCATTTTGCTTCTTCTTGAAAGATGCAAGCTAGCAAATTTACTTTCTAGCAAGTTTTGCTCCCTCTTTGTCACTGTCAAAAGGAAGGGAAGAATATAATGTTGTAATTCTTTTCCCTTTTCAACAATTTTTAAATCATGACAAAGATAAGTATCAATCTTATTTGTGCATCATTATATATTCAAATTAAAATATGCATACTTTTAAAACTTTACATTTTATTTTTCATGCATGATACCGAAATATAAAATCATCATTACATGCATGATTCCAAATCATCATTCTAGAGTATTATTTCATAAAATGATAAATATTAATTTTTATATTATTTCAAAAAATCATAGTGTTGCATGCATTTTTATCTAAAGGAACAATTATATTGTTCCATGCATCATTCCAAAACATTTCAAGCCATACAAGCCATAAATATAAAGAAATCATGTCATGAAGGATAAGACCAATTAAATACTAAAAGACATGATTCATATGATAAATAATTTTTTTAATAAAATGCAAGAAGTCATGGTGAACGATCTTGATTTACATAAAGTTTCAAAACATAATTATCAAGATCACGGTTAGTTTTATAGATCTCATCTTTAGTAAATGGTAAAAGGAAACGTAGGAGATATAAGATTTTGATTCATGCATATAAAATCTTGACTTAAGCATAAGAAATCTCAATTTATAAATCTCAAAAGAAAAAAAAAACTCATTCATATTCAAATCATCAAATCAAAATCATTTTCAAGAGATTCATAAAAAAATAGATAGATTCATTAATCTCTCCTTTTTGAAAAATCGATAAAGTAGAGAAATTTTTCTAAGAGAAAGCTTTCCTCTTTTTAGTTTGTTTCATACAAGTATGCCTTGTCCTTTTTATGTCAAAAAATATATATATCATCAATCATTTAGGATCAAAAAATAAATTCGTTATAAAAACCATCAAGATCAATAAACCATAAATTACTTAAAAATCATCATGCATAATTTTGAAATTTATTAAACATGATCATTATGCATGACATCAAAATATGGTTTCAAAATATTTAATATTTTCATTACATAATTACATCATTATGCATCATCGAAATTGATTTCATAGAGTATTTTTCTTTTTAGGTGAATCAAGTTTTCATGCTTAGTTTTCCATACAAAAGCCATACATCATCATTAAGCATGATATCAAACTTCTTAATATTTTCATTAAGACATCATGGTTTTACTCAAATTCGGAAATCACCAAAATACACATTATTTATTCTTGAAAAAAACATACATAAGATCATTAGATTTAAATCTAACATTTTGTTAATTTAACATAACACATGCAATTTTCATGAAAATTTTCAAAATTACTAGCATGATAAACATGATTCCTAATTTTTTACATTTCATGTCATTATAAACATGCAATTTTCAAGAAAAATAATTTTTTTAAACTAAATAAAAAAAATAAAATGCATCATGAAAAGTATTATGTAATTTTAAAATAAATTAAGGGAGTTTCGATTACCTCATCGTTGAAAGTTGTTAAGGCGTAGTTTGCCACCTCGCCTTTGTTGATTTTCTCCTCGTCTTCAGAGGAGCTCGATTCATCCCAATTTGTGTTCTTCTTCTTGAGTTAAAAGCAAGTAGTTGCGTTCTTTTTGTTCTTTAATTTTTGTTTCATTAACATTTTAAATTTCTTAGTGAGTTCAAGTTCACCATCACTTGAGCTTATGCTCGAGTGGTCTTCATGTGTACTAAGTCTGAAATCCTTCCTGTCATTTGGAAGGTAGTTCTCATGTTCGTCAAGTGCTGCATTAGTCATTTCATAGGTCATCAAAGACCCAATTAGTTCTTCAATCGGAAAGGTATTCAAGTTTTTTGATTCTTGAATTGCCGTTACTTTTAAATTTCAACTCTTATTAAGAGAATGCAAAATCTTGTTGACAAGTTCAAAATCCAAAAAATATTTACCAAGAGCTTTTAAACCATTGACGACATCCGTAAAACGGGTGTATATGTCAATAATGGTTTCGCTATGCTTCATTCGAAAAAGTTCAAAATTATGTATTAAAAAATTAACTTTAGAATCCTTAACTTTGCTAGTGCCTTCGTGTGTGATTTCAAGAGTGCGCCAAATGTCGAAAGTTGTTTCGCACATAGAAACCCGATTAAACTCGTTTTTGTCTAAGGCGCAAAATAAGACATTCATAGTCTTTATTTAGAGAAAACATCTTTTTCTCCAAATTATTCCAATTATTAATTGGAAGAGAAGAAATTTTAAATCTATTTTCGACTATGTGCCATAAGTTCCAATCCAAAGAAAGCAAGAAAACTCTCATTCGAGTTTTCCAATATGTGTAGTCCATCCCATTGAAAAAAGGAGGACGAATGAGAGAGTGACCCTCTTAAAAGCCGAAAAGAGCTATTTCTCTTAGGTGTTAATCAAATGAGAAATACGAGGCTCTGATACCAATTGTTAGGATCGGGGTCGGCACTAAGAGGAGGGGTGAATTAGTACTGCGGTAAAAATTACGTCTTCAAAACTTTTCGTTTCGATTAAAACCGATTCCGATGAAAATCGATTTTGGAAACTTAACTTTGAAAGCGTACATTTATGAAGTGAATACAATAGGCAAGTAAAGATTCAGTTTGCAGTATGTAAATGGCAAGAAGTAAATGTAAACCAGAGAACACGCCAATTTTATAATGGTTCGGTCGTCGTGACCTACATCCACTCCGTCAATTCCTCTCCCGTCGAGGCCACCGGCATCCACTATTGATCTTCCTTTAATAGGCAAAGATCAACCTCCTTCTTACACCCCTCTTCTCCTTTTACCGGGTTTAGGAGATAACCCTTACAAGCACTCACTCTCCTCTTACAGAATTCTAACATTTAGACTAGAGGAGGATTCTCACAAGGGATTTCTATAGTGTTTTTCTACTTTTGAACTCTCTGTGCTTACTTGCTTTAACCAGGGATGAGAGGGGTATTTATAAGCTTCAAGTTGATTCAAACTTGGAGCCTAAAACTTTTTCATCTCGGGTTCCCCAAGCACGGGCGGTACCACCGCCCAATGTCAGTCTGACACTAACACTGCCCAAGTCTAGCGATACCACCACCCAAGTCTAGCGGTACCACTACCTGGGGGGCAGTGCTGGGTAGTACCACCGCCCAAACTAGCCGTACCACCACCTAACACCCTACCAAGGGCGGTAAAACCACCCAGACTAGCCGTACCATCGCTTGACATAGTCTCGAAGACTATGCCACGATGGTGAGACTTCATGGGGCACTGTTTGGGCCTCTCATTGGGCCCAACATAGTCCTTACATGGGCCTAGCTAACCCCTAATTGGGTTGGCCCAAATCCAAACCCAATTACATGCTAACTATGATTCCTAAGACATTTGCTGAGCTAAATAAGTCCCTATGTCTTGATTTCTTCTAGCGATCTTCCGGCGATGTTCCAACGATCTCTCGGCAATGTTCCAACAAACTCCTGGCAAGCTCCTGGACTTCATGACGATCTTCTTGGTGAGTTCCGATGAGCTTCTTTAGCAATCTTCGAGACTTCTCGGCTAGTTCCGCCAAAACCTCCGACGAACGTCCGGACTTCCGACGAACTCTCGAACTCCCAACGAAATCGCATCTTTGACTCCAGGACTTCATTTTGCCTCATGCCTTGCTATCGTAGTTGATCCTGCACATGTAAAACATACTTCGATCTAGACAATTAATACTAAGCATTAATCAAGTCGTTTGGCATGTCATTGGTCCCTTGATGCTTCGTTCGATTCTTCGGCGCATCGTCCTCTCTTGTGGCCTATGTTAGGATCGAGAGCACTAAGAGGGGGGGGGTGAATTAGTGCAGCGGAAATCTTACAGCGATTAAAAACGAAAGCTGCGTTCGTTCGATAAAAAAAAATTATTATGATGCAAAAGCCGATTCACAGTTTGTATCTAAGTGCAGTTTGCGCAGTTTGCAGTTTTGCGTCTAAATGCAGTTTGCGTCTAAATGCAGATTGCGTCTAAGCGCAGTTTGCGTTTAAACACAGTTTGCGTCTAAACACTGTTTACGTCTAAGTGCAGTTTGCGTCTAAACACAGTTTGCGTCTAAGTGCAGTTTACGTCTAAACGCAGTTTGCGTCTAAACGCAGTTAGCGTCTAAGCGCAGTTTGCGTCTAAGCGCAGTTTACGTCTAAACGCAGTTTGCGTCTAAACACAGTTTACGTCCAAACACAGTTTACGTCTAAACGCAGTTTGCATCTAAACGCAGTTGGCGTCTAAGCGCAGATGACAGTTTGCAGTTATAAATGGAATCAAGACGTAAACGTAAACTGCACAGAAACTCATTCGTGAAAGTGCAGACGACAGTTTGCAGTTATAAATAGAATCAAGACGTAAACGTAAACTGCACAGAAACTCGTTCGTAAAAGGGCAGAAGACAGTTCGCAGTTATAAACAGATTCAAGACGTAAATGTAAGCTGCAATGTAAAGATCGTACGAAAACACCTTTTTACGTCTGAATGCAGATTCGGAAAGATTAGAACTTAGAAACTTGTTCGTAAAAGCGCAGAGAGCAGTAGCTATGTAGGAGGTTTGCAGTAATGATAAAATGCTCAAAATAAACGCAAACCAGAGATTTAGAGTGGTTCGGTCAGTCTTGACCTACTCCACTTTTAGCTTCCTCCACCGGCGAGGTCACCGACGTCAACCAAAGGCCTTCCTTCAATAGGCGAAGGCCAACTACCCTCTTACAGATTCACTCCTTTTGACGGGCTTAGGAGACAACCCTTACAGAAGTTTTCTCTCCTCTCTTTACAACTCAAACTTGAAGAATAGAAAGAGGAGAACTAGCAGTTTTGAGCTCTAAGAAACACAGAAAGATAGCAAGATTTCGAGTGTGTGTTCTGTGCTTTCAGTGCTGAATGGGTGGGGTATTTATAGGCCCCAACCCAATTCAAATTTGGAGCTCAAAACGATCAAATCCCGGAATTCCGGGATCAGGCGGTTGCACCTCCTGACTGGAGAGGTTGCACCGCCTGGCAGAGCTCGAAGACCGAGCTCAGGCGGTGCCACCTCTTGACTGAGGCGGTTGCACCTCTCTGCCATAGCTCGAAGACCGAGCTCAGGCGGTGCCACCTCTCTATCAGGGTGGTTGAACCGCCCAGTCTTGCTCGAAGACTGAGCTCAGGCGGTGCCACCTCCTGGCTGGGGAGGTTGCACCGCCCAGTCTCGCTGGGAGGCTTAGCCCAGGCGGTGCCACCTCCTGGCCTAGGCGGTTGCACCTCCTGGTGCAATCAGGGTCCGAATGGTTAGCTCCATTCGGCCCAATTTCAGTCTTTCAGGGGCCCAATTGCCCCAAGATTAAGCTAATGGGATCACCTCCCATTTTCCAACTTAATCAACGTGCTAACTACGATTAAATCTGAGACAATTTCTGCAGCTTTGCTTCGGTGCGTCAATCGCTCCTTCCGGCGAGTTTCCGGCGAACTTCCGTCGATCATCCGATGAACCCTCGGTGATGCTCCTGCGGACTTCCGGCAAACTCCTGGACTTTGCGACGATCCACTTGGCAAGTTCCGACGAGCTTCGCTTGGCAAGCTTCTGGACTTCTCGGATCTGTTCTCGCAGAACCTCCGACGACCGTCCGAACTTCCGTCGAACTCTCGAACTCCCAACGTGATCATGAACTTGACTCCGGCGCAACTCTTGCTGCTTGTCTTTCTTCCATCGTAGTTAATCCTGCACACTCAAAACAAAAAACTTCGATCGAGACAATTAATCCTAAGCAATTAACCAAGTTGTCCGGCATGTCATTGGTCCCTCGACGCTTCGTCCGATTCTTCGGCGCATCGTCCTTTCCTGCAGCCTATTGCCCAATCGGCCTGTTGACTCCGCAACTCCGATATCCTTGGCACAATACCCGCTCTTCTTGGCCCGATGCCCGAGTCCACGACCCGAAGCCTTCTGTCGATACGTCGACAGATCCACCGGCCCGACGTCCAATCTTCTGACATGTTCCTCCAGCACAACATGATGTTCCTGCTTTAATTGTCTCATCCTGATCGAAGCACCTTGTGTCACTCAAAACGCAGATTAAATCATAAACATATATCAAGGAGTTTCATCATCAAAATACGAGATTCAACAATCTCCCCCTTTTTGATGATGACAACTACTTGATGACGGAGTTAAACTTAACTCCCGGAGTTTAAACAAACTCCCCCTATCAATATGCCATATTGATAGAACCTTGAATTCAAACTGAATTCAAGTCATTGCAATATTCATCATGAATACTTGCAACACGTCAACATGAACATATGCATAAACTTATGCATCACATGTCATGTCATCAACATACTTCTCCCCCTTTGTCATCAACAAAAAGGAGAAGTACCACAATCAAGTGTTTGTGATATTGGTTCAACTTATTGCATGAAAAACATATTATCAAGTTTTATCATCATGCAATTTTGCTAGAAAATATAGCAAGTTTTGAATCATGCTTAGAATATTCAAGCTATCAAGTTTTAGATATGCAAGTTTTATAGCATACAAGATAGCACTTGGTATGAAAATTAGAGATGTTCAAGATAGCAAGTTCTACATCATGCAAGCTAGCAAATTAGAGATGTTCAAGAAGGCAACTCTTGCTTCTTGAAATATGAAAATTTTGTCTACTTTGCTAGATGCGCAAGTTAGCATGTTTTGCTTCTTGAGATAGGCAAGATAGCACCTTTGCTTCTTTTGAGATAGCAACTTTTCGCTTCTCTTTAGACTACAAGCTAGCAATTTTTTTTACGATATACAAGTTAGCAAAAACTTCGAAAGCAAATGCAAGATAACTTTCTTGTGTAGGCTCATGATTATTGCTTCCTATTGTAATGTGCAGGTTGCAAGTCTTGCTTCTTGAGATATTCAAGATGGTGATGTTCAAGAAGACAACTTTTGCTTCTTGAAATAAGCAAGTTAGCAATCTTTGCTACTTAAGATAGGTAAGCTAGCAATCAAGTTTTTGCATCTTCTTGACTTGTGCAAGCTAGCTATCTCCCCCTTTGTCATTGTCAAAAAGAAAGGAAGAATACAGTTTTGTAGTTCTTTTTCCTTTTACAACGATTTCAAAATCATGACAAAGGATGAATAATCAAGTTATGAATGTCAAGATAATTTTTCATCATGAATATTTTATCATTGCATTATCATAAGTTGAAGTATTACATGCATAATATCATATCATCATTCATAATTACATTAATGTTTTAATATAGCAATTTCTTCTCAAAATGTGTAACTTAGCACTCATCATGATTTACATCATTTGCAATACATCACATCATAATTAGAAAGCACAAGTATTGCATGCATAATTGCAAATCATAAATGTTTCATATCATGATGGTATCAATTTTGTCAAATTATATCCTACCATGCATGATCAATAACTCCTCATTTGTATTTCATGCATTATTTCATTTCATCTCATAAGGAATATCAAGAAAAGTTATTGGATGAGGAGATAAATATTTTATAAATACACGGAATATCATAAGTGTTTCATGTATTCATATTATCACATGAAGCATATTATCATTTTTAAGATTTGAATAACGTTATTACTATTTCATCAAAATCAATTTCGAGATTCACACAATATCATGAAATCATTAATCTCGATAAGATGGAAAAAACATTTTCTTTTTAAGTGATTCTTTTAACACATCATAAAAAACTCATTCATAATTCAAGTGATTTACAAGATATCATAAATGAATTTATCACTTGTATTTCATCAAAATCGAGAACTCTAGAGATAGAAAATGATTGAAGCATTTAACATGATTGATGCATGATTCATATTTAAAGTGTATCTTATGTCGTAAATACGAATCAAGCATTTGTCAAATCTGAAATCATCCTCAAAATTACATTCAATAAATTCATGTATGACAAGCATAGATTTATTGAAAAATCAATAAGATAGAGGATTACAATTGTAGCATTTCATCATATGGTAAGATATCAGCTCGTATGATGCAATTTTTGTTTGATATCTTGATACAGAGCATATAGCAATGATAGCAATCATATATTTCTTGGTGATGCAAGCATGGGATAATCATAGCATAGTGTTTATAGCATCAATTCATATATTTTTTCCCCTTTTTTTTTTTAAGTGTTTCATCTTAAGTGATCGATTTCATGTTAGCATGCCTTTTCATTTATGTCAAATGAAAACATGCATCAACGTTTAGGATCGTGAAATGAATTTCATCATAAAACCATCAATCACAAAAATCATCATGTATAACTTTAAAATCTCAAATCTTTATTCTTATGTCAAAATCATACATCATATTTAACAAACAAAGACAATGAAAAATATCAAGCCTTTCAAACAAAAGCCATATATCGTAATTGAAAAGCAATATGAAAATCTTCAAAATATACATTCTTGCTTCTCAAGCACATAAATAAGATTTAATCTCACTAGGTGTACAATCATTAGATTTCTATCTTGCATTAACATAAGACATGCAATTTTCATTATCATTTTCAAAATTACAAGCATGATCATTTTTTTTTTTTTAACATGTAATTTTTAAGAAAATTAATTCTAAACTAAAAGAGAAAAATATATCATGAAAGCATCAAGTAATTTCAAAATAAATTAGGGGGATTTCGATTACCTTATCATTGTAGGCTGTTAAGGCGTAGTTTGCCGCCTTGCTTTTGTTGACTTTCTCTTCTTCGGAGGAGCTCGATTCATCCCAATTTTTGTTCTTCTTCTTGCGTTTAAAGCAAGTAGTTCGATTCTTTTTGCTTTTTAATTTTCGTTTCATTTGTAGTTTAAGTTCACCATCACTTGAGCTTATGCTCGAGTGGTCTTCAAATGTTCTATGTCCCAAATCCTTCCTGTTCTTTGGAAGGTTGTTTTGTTCATCATTGTCCTCATCACTTGAGTCATCGCTCAAGTGGCATTCATTTGTCCAGAGTTCCAAATCCTTCCTATTCTTTGGAAGGTGGTTCTCAAGTTCTTTACGTGCATTGCACGTCATTTCATATGTGATCAATGAACCAATTAGTTCTTCAAGTGGAAATTGGTTCAAGTTTTTTGATTCTTGAATAGCAATTACTTTTGAATCCCAAGTTTTAGAAAGTGAGCGCAAAACTTTGTTAACGAGTTCAAAATCCGAAAAGCTTTTACCAAGTGATTTTAAACCATTGACGACATCCGTAAAACGGGTGTACATGTCAACAACGGTTTCGCTTGGTTTCATATGAAAAAGCTCGAAATCATGCAGTAAAATATTAACTTTCGAGTCTTTGACTCTACTAGTTCCCTCGTGCGTGATTTCAAGAGTGCGCCAAATATCGAAAGCCGTTTCGCACAAAGAAACCCGATTGAATTCATTTTTGTCCAAAGCGCAAAATAAGGCATTCATAGCCTTTGCGTTTAAAGAAAAATACTTCTTCTCTAAATCCGATCATTCGTTCATCGGTTTAGAGGGAAGTTGAAAACCATTTTCAACGATATTCTATAAATCCAGATTTAGAGAAATCAAGAAAACTCTCATTCGAGTTTTCCAATAAGTGTAGTCCAATCCGTTAAAGAACGGTGGACGAAAGATCGAAAAGCCCTCTTGAAGAGCCATTTCTCTCGGGTGTAAATCCGAAATGAGAAATACCCTGCTCTGATACCAATTGTTAGGATCGAGAGCACTAAGAGGGGGGGGGGTGAATTAGTGCAGCGGAAATCTTACAGCGATTAAAAACGAAAGCTGCGTTCGTTCGATAAAGAAAAATTATTATGATGCAAAAGCCGATTCACAGTTTGTATCTAAGTGCAGTTTGCGCAGTTTGCAGTTTTGCGTCTAAATGCAGTTTGCGTCTAAATGCAGATTGCGTCTAAGCGAAGTTTACGTTTAAACACAGTTTGCGTCTAAACACTGTTTACGTCTAAGTGCAGTTTGCGTCTAAACACAGTTTGCGTCTAAGCGCAGTTTACGTCTAAACGCAGTTTGCGTCTAAACGCAGTTAGCGTGTAAGCGCAGTTTACGTCTAAGCGCAGTTTACGTCTAAACGCAGTTTGCGTCTAAACACAGTTTACGTCCAAACACAGTTTACGTCTAAACGCAGTTTGCGTCTAAACGCAGTTGGCGTCTAAGCGCAGATGACAGTTTGCAGTTATAAATGGAATCAAGACGTAAATGTAAACTGCACAGAAACTCGTTCGTGAAAGTGCAGACAACAGTTTGCAGTTATAAATAGAATCAAGACGTAAACGTAAATTGCACAGAAACTCGTTCGTAAAAGCGCAGAAGACAGTTTGCAGTTATAAATAGAATCAAGACGTAAACGTAAACTGCACAGAAACTCGTTCGTAAAAGCGCAGAAGACAGTTCGCAGTTATAAACAGATTCAAGACGTAAATGTAAGCTGCAATGTAAAGATCGTACGAAAACACCTTTTTACGTCTGAATGCAGATTCGGAAAGATTAGAACTTAGAAACTTGTTCGTAAAAGCGCAGAGAGCAGTAGCTATGTAGGAGGTTTGCAGTAATGATAAAATGCACAAAATAAACGCAAACCAGAGATTTAGAGTGGTTCGGTCAGTCTTGACCTACTCCACTTTTGGCTTCCCCCACCGGCGAGGTCACCGACGTCAACTAGAGGCCTTCCTTCAATAGGCGAAGGCCAACTACACTCTTACAGATTCACTCCTTTTGACGGGCTTAGGAGACAACCCTTACAGAAGTTTTCTCTCCTCTCTTTACAACTCAAACTTGAAGAATAGAAAGAGGAGAACTAGCAGTTTTGAGCTCTAAGAAACACAGAAAGATAGCAAGATTTCGAGTGTGTGTTCTGTGCTTTCAGTGCTGAATGGGTGGGGTATTTATAGGCCCCAACCCAATTCAAATTTGGAGCTCAAAACGATCAAATCTCGGAATTCCGGGATCAGGCGGTTGCACCTCCTAACTGGAGAGGTTGCACCGCCTGGCAGAGCTCGAAGACCGAGCTCAGGCGGTGCCACCTCTTGACTGAGGCGGTTGCACCTCTCTGCCATAGCTCGAAGACCGAGCTCAGGCGGTGCCACCTCTCTGTCAGGGAGGTTGAACCGCCCAGTCTTGCTCGAAGACTGAGCTCAAGCGGTGCCACCTCCTGGCTGGGGAGGTTGCACCGCCCAGTCTCGCTGGGAGGCTTAGCCCAGGCGGTGCCACCTCCTGGCCTAGGCGGTTGCACCTCCTGGTGCAATCAGGGTCCGAATGGTTAGCTCCATTCGGCCCAATTTCAGTCTTTCAGGGGCCCAATTGCCCCAAGATTAAGCTAATGGGATCACCTCCCATTTTCCAAATTAATCAACGTGCTAACTACGATTAAATCTGAGACAATTTCTGCAGCTTTGCTTCGGTGCGTCAATCGCTCCTTCCGGCGAGTTTCCGGCGAACTTCCGTCGATCATCCGATGAACCCTCGGTGATGCTCCTGCGGACTTCCGGCAAACTCCTGGACTTTGCGACGATCCACTTGGCAAGTTCCGACGAGCTTCGCTTGGCAAGCTTCTGGACTTCTCGGATCTGTTCTCGTAGAACCTCCGACGACCGTCCGAACTTCCGTCGAACTCTCGAACTCCCAACGTGATCATGAACTTGACTCCGGCGCAACTCCTGCTGCTTGTCTTTCTTCCATCGTAGTTAATCCTGCACACTCAAAACAAAAACTTCGATCGAGACAATTAATCCTAAGCAATTAACCAAGTTGTCCGGCATGTCATTGGTCCCTCGACGCTTCGTCCGATTCTTCGGCGCATCGTCCTTTCCTGCAGCCTATTGCCCAATCGGCCTGTTGACTCCGCAACTCCGATATCCTTGGCACAATACCCGCTCTTCTTGGCCCGATGCCCGAGTCCACGACCCGAAGCCTTCTGTCGATACGTCGACCGATCCACCGGCCCAACGTCCAATCTTCTGACATGTTCCTCCGGCACAACATGATGTTCCTGCTTTAATTGTCTCATCCTGATCGAAGCACCTTGCGTCACTCAAAACACAGATTAAATCATAAACATATATCAAGGAGTTTCATCATCAAAATACGAGATTCAACAGCCTATTGCCCAATCGGCCAATTGACTCCGCAACTCTGATATCCTTGACGTAATATCTGCTCTTCTTGGCCCGATGCTCGAATCCATGGCCCGAAGCCTTTTGTCGATACGTCGACCGTTCCTCCAGCCCGACGTCCAATCTTCTAACCTGTTTTCCTCTGGCATAACATGATTTTTCCTGCTTTAATTGTCTCATCTTGATTGAAGCATCCCGTGTCACTCAAAACGTAGATTAAAACATAAACACATATCGATTGGTTTCATCATCAAAATTCGAGATTCAACAAGTGCCGCTCTTGATCATAACACAAGGATGGTATCAATCCTCCATAGATGATCTTAAGTGAACAATAGATATATTAATATTTCACCAGAAGGTGAAATATAAATGATATCAATAGTTCATCATATTTTTGAAAGACTTAAAGCCTTAATGTTATTTTATATTTTATAATGGTACTTCCGTCCATACATTCTTATGCTTCTAGTGTCCATATACTCTTTAGATCCAATTATTCAAATGGTTAGAGTATGTGCAATTCACACTAAGCATATTAGATCTTGATTTAGCATTGTTTATTGAAAAGCCAACAAACTTAACTGATTAAAGTACTACGGAATAAGTTAATGAAATGAAAGCTTAGGAAAGATCTAATAGGCTTAGTTTAATGTTCATAAGAATGACAGTTGTAAATAATATAAAGACTTCATTACTGATTACAACTAGCGCACAGGAATATTTAATGGTTATTGAAGACAGATTTAAATATGCTGATAAGTCATTGGCCGGTATACTAATAAAAAAACTGACTACGACTCAATATGATGGCACTTGAAGAATTTAATATTACATCCTCAATATGGCTAATAAAGCTACAAAACTTAAAATGTTAGGTTTGAATGTTGATGAGTCTTTCCTCATGTAGTTCATTCTCAATTCTATTCCTTCTCAGTTTGGCCCATTTAAGATTCACTATAATACAAATAAGGATAAGTATGACTTATATGAGTTAACTAGTATGTGTGTTCAGAAAAAATTGAGATTAAAACAGGAAAACTCATATAATGTCATGACTACTACTCAATGAGTTGATAACAATAAAAGAAAATTGAAGCATCATCCATCAAAGAAATTTGTCGGGTTTGAAAATATTATATGAACTAATGAAAAGAAAGCTTCTATAGTAAATTGTTTCTTTTATAACAAGAAAGGACATGTGAAGAAGGACTGCATTAAACACAAGAATTGGTTCGAAAAAAAAAGTATAAACTTGACATTTGTATATTTTAACTCAAACATTACAAAAGTTTCTTCTAATACTTGGTGGATTGATTCTAGTGCTTCAACTCATATTACCAATAATATGTAGGGATTTCTTTCAATCCAAAAACCAAAAGAACATGAAAGATTCATCATTATAGGAAATTGTCTCAAAGCGAAAGTGATATCAATGAGGACTTATCGTCTACGCTTAGAGATGGGTCATCTGATGGTCTTGTTGACTCATGTTATATTTTTACTATTTCTAAAAATTTAGTTTCTCTATCTAGAATTCATGAGTTAGAATATTATCTTTCTTTTGGTAATAGTAAACTTAGTATATTTTATAATTTAATCAAAGTTTGTTCTGGAATTCTATGTGATGGTTTGTATAGAATTAATTTGAATCTTAAGTTTCAAAGATATTATTGACCCTGCGATCAAGTGTTGGATAGAAACATAATTTTAATAATAAAAGATCTTCTATATTACGGCATAGATGATTAAGGTATATCTCCAAGGAAAGAATAGAAAGATTAGTGAAGAATAATATTTTGGAACATTTAGACTTCACTAATTTTGATGTTTGTATAGATTGTATAAAGAGAAAGCAAACTAAACATATAAAGAAAAATACCACAAGAAGTAAAGAACTTCTTGAGATATTCATATTGATAATTACAGGCCATACCATATTTATTGTTTTAGTAGAGAAATGTATTTCATCACATTTATTGGTAACCTGTCCAGATATGACTATGTTTACCTAATACATAAAAAGCCTCAGGTCGTTGACACTCTTGAAGTATACATAAATGAGGTCGAGAGACAACTAAATAGAAATGTTAAAATTATCAGATCTGATAGGGGTAGTGAATTTTATGATAGATATGATGAATCCAGTCAGAATATTAGTCTTGTTAGGATCAAGAACGACACTGGGAGGGGGGGGGGGGGGGGGGGTGAATTAGTGCAGCGGATAAAAATGATCAATTTAAGTGATTTTGAAAACTTTGTATGGTGAAAAAACCTCAGTTCAACGAGAACCATTTTAAAAAGAAGTTTAGCTCTAATAAATTTATAAGTGAGTAGAGATTAGGGGATTAGATAATTTGTAATGAAGTAAAGTATAATGCAGCACAAGTAAAGAAAATAAGCAGTAAGGAAAAAACACACCAAAATTTATAGTGGTTTGGATGTTATAACCTACATCCACTTTCAATTCCTCCTCCATTGAGATCACTGACATCTACTAATGGTCTTTCTTTAATAGGCGAAGACCAACCACCTCTTTATAGTGCTTTCTCTTTTTCATGGGTTTAGGAGATAACCCTTACAAGCCTCACACGTCTTCTTGGATGATTACAAAGCTAAAGAGAGGGAGGAGCACTCTTTGCACTTTTATAACACTTTTACACCCCAACACTTCAATATTTTTTCACATTATGATTGTACTTTGTTGCCCTTTTATGCAGAAAAGAGTGGAGTATTTATAGGCCCCAATGGCTTCAAAATTAGAGCCAAAATGTGTCTCATCCCAAGTTTCTAGGGTACTAGCAGTACCATCGCCTATGTTGGGCGGTACCACCACCTGCAACACTAACACTAGGCAGTACCATTGCCTAGTCTAGTGATACTACCACCTACTTGAGCCTCGGAGACTAGGCTCTAGCAGTATCACCGCCTGGCAATAATAACTATCAACGGTACCACCACCTAGACCATGTGGGAGGCTGAGCCTCAAGTGGTTCCACCGCCCACCCTAGGTAGTGCCATCGCCTGACAAGGTTTAGCAACCTATTTGGGCCTTGAATCCAGCCCAAACTAGTCCAATTACAGGTCCAGTTGGCCCTTAATAGAGTTAATGGGATTACCTCCCAAACCTAACCTAATTATGTGCTAACTATACTTTTTAAGGCAGACACTAAACAAAATAAGCCCGGTAAGTCTAGGTTTCTTCCGGCGAGCTTCCGATGATCTCATGGCAATCTTCCATTGGACTTTCGGCAAGCTCCTAAACTTCACAACGATCTTCTTGGTGAGTTCTGATGAGCTTCTTCTCGGTCAATTCTGATAGCATTTCCGACGAACCTCCAGACTTCCGATGAACTCTCGAACTCCCAATGAAATCTCAATCTTGACTCCGGTACTTTGTTTTGCTTTATGCCTTGATCGCTATTGTAGTTAATCCTGCACACTTTTCTTAATATATAGAATGGATTAAATAATTTGCCAATTGATTTCATCATCAAAATCTGAGATTCAATAATCTTCCCCTTTTTTATGATGATAATCAATTGATAACGGAGTTAACCTTAACTCCCCCTATCTATATGCCATACTTGAGAAAAGACACTCTTGAATTCAAGAAGTTTGAATTCAAGCATCAAACCAATAAGTTATATGTATTTAAACTTATCGACATACACATTATGATGCCAATCATGATTTACCATCTCAAAATATGATACCATGTATTTATCATAATACAAATGATGTCAAGGCATCACATCCATTTTTAAGTCCAATATAGAATGATGATCGATAATCATTAATTTCAAGTATGATACGAATTTTAAATATAAAATTTAGCAAGATTCAAATTTCGATAAAAGATGACAATTTATCAATCCGAGGCATGATATCAATTGTAAGTAGGAAATTAAACATGATAATCACAATGATAGACATTTATCATATTGATTTAAAATCAAGTATGATTTTAAGAATGAAACATTTTCAAGTATTCATGCCACATTACGATACGTATGATGCATATGCAATATATTTTGATATTTTTCAAGTATTTGCGATGTATTTGACGATTCCAATCATATTTCAAGCAATTGTAAAACATTCAAGCATTTACAAAAAGATACATTTGATATACTATTTCAATCATTCATAATGCTAATTTATCATCAATTTGCTATATTTCTCTCCCTTTGTCATCGACAAAAAGGAAATGGGCAATCGTCTCAAGCAAAGAGAAGGAAAGGTTCATGAATAGTGCATTTATAAAAAAGAATCGAAATATTGATAGTTCATGAATATCCATCAATAAAATCCATTTCTCATTAAAAATTTACAAGAGTGAAATCCGTGAGAGATATATTTGTCAATGAAATCCTTTAGTGAATGGACTAAGTGTATAAAAAATCATTAAGTGATGGAGCAAGAGTATAAAGTAAATTTGATAGCAAGTAAATTAAAATTTTGGATTTCATGAAAGCTTTATTTATAATATAAAATAAATTCATGAAAGCTTTATTTATGAAAAATCGAGAAAGTCTAGAAAAGATATACAATAAACTCATGCATTCAGATAGTTTAACATCCATAACTCTCTTCTATTGAAATCAAATTGTTCTTCATTTAAAGGTTTTGTAAAGATATCGATTAATTGATGTTTCGTATCAATAAACTCTAAATATATATCATGGTTATTAATATGATCTCTTATAAAATGATGCCTAATGTCAATATGTTTAGTTCTAGAGTGTTGAATAGGATTTTTTATTAAACATATTACATTTGTGTTATCATATTTTATCGGAATATTCTTAAGGTGAATTCTATAATCTTCTAATATATTTTTTATCCATATAACTTGTGCACAACATGCACTAGGTGCAAAGTCATTTTCAAAATTTTTAATAAATAACATAGTATCAACCTTGCCTTTAGAGAAATTATTTTGGATAAGAAAGGAGTTAAGTCTCTTATACCAAGCCCTAGAGGCTTGTTTTTATCCATATAGAGCTTTAGTTAACTTAAACACATAATTAGGAAAAAGAGAGTTCTCAAATCTGGGTGGTTGTTCAACATACACTTCTTCATAAATAAAATCATTTAATAAAGTACTTTTAACATCCATTTGAAATAACTTAAAATTATTACTACTAGCATAGGCAAGAAGCATCCTTATGGCTTCTAATCTTACCACAGGAGCAAAGGTTTCTTTATAATTGATACATTCTTCTTAGTTGAAACTCTTGGCTACTAATCTAGCCTTGTTTCTAACCATGATACCAAATTCATCTTGCTTGTTTCTAAAGACTCATTTAGTACCAATAACTAAATGGTCACTAGGTCTCGAAACAAGCTTCCACACCTCATTTATCTCAAATTAGTTCAACTCTTCTTACATTGCGATAACCCATGAATCATCTTTCAAGGCTTCATCAATGCATTTTGGTTTAATTTGAGAAAAAAAAGCGACATTAGCACAAAAATTTTTAAAAGAAGAAGTTTGAACACCTTTCGATATGTCTCCTATAATTAGCTCCATAGGATGAGCATCTACATACTTTCATTCCTTAGGTAAGGATATTTCGGAAGAAAATATATCCAAGTTGCTAGTTAGAGGAGAGGTTTCATTCAAATTCAAAGCATCAAACTTAAGATCATCATCAAAATTATTTTTCTTAAATTTAAAAACTTCATTAAAGACAACATGAATAGACTCTTCTATAACCAAGGTTCTTTTTCTAAAGACACAAAAGACTTTAGAAATAGAAGAATAACTAAGAAAAATGTCTTCATCAAATTTTGCATCAAACTTTCCTAAGGCATCTTTTTCATTCAAGATAAAACATTTATAATCAAAAACTTTAAAATATGAAACATTGGGGGTTTTATTATTCCATAGTTCATAAGGAGGTTTGGAAAGTAATAGTCTTACTAGAATTCTATTTATGACATAGCATGTCGTATTAACAGCTTTGGTTCAAAAATATTAGGATAGGCTATGTTCATTTAACATGGTTCTTGTCATTTCTTGTAAACTCCTATTTTTTCTTTCTACTACTCCATTTTGTTAAGGATTTCTCGGAGTAAAGAAATTATGGTTGTATCCACTAGATTTATAAAAGTTTTAGAAATCATAGTTTTGAAATTCACCACCGTGATCGCTCCGAATTGATGAAATCATAAAGCCTTTTTTATTTTAAACTAGTTTATAAAACTTAGAAAAACACTTAAAGCAGTTACTTTTGTGTGCCAAGAAGTATGTCCAAGTATATCTACTATAATTGTCTATAATTACAAAGGTGTATTTGCTACCTCCTAGGCTTGTTGTATTAATTGGTCCAAACAAATCCATATGGATCAATTGCAATGGTCTAGAGATGCTTATTTGATTCTTTGATTTGAAACTATATTTTATTTTTTCTTAGTTGATATGCATTACACACATTATCTTAAAAAAACTTAATGTTAGGAATACCTCTTACAAATTCTCTAGATGAGATTTGAGAAATTAATTTTATGCTAGCATGACCTAATCTCCTATGCCAAAGCTAAGTATCATCATTCAAAATCGAAAAATATATTTTATTATAAAGATCATCAATGTCAATAGTGTATATATTATTTTGTTTTAGAGCAATCATAGATGTGTCTTTGTGTGGTTGTTCAATAATGCAAGCATTGGATTCAAATCTAATGATGTATCCTTTATCACACAATTGACTAATGCTCTTTAAGCTATCAACCAACAACACATCTTTAATCAAAAAGTTTGATTTATTACCTATGGTTCCTTTGCCAATGATTTTATCCTTGTTGTTGTCTCCGAATGTGACATACCCTTCATCTAGACTAGTGAGCTTAGAGAATTTAGATGGATCTATGGTCATGTGCCTTGAGCATCCACTATCAAGGTATCATCTCTTGCTCCTAACTTGTGATGATAAATATTTCTACAAAAAAGGGTAATTTTTAGGTAACCATTTGACCTTGGGTACCTCAAAAATTGATCTACTCAACTTATCATTTTGTATAGAGTTCTTTATGGTTCTTTTAGGAACCCAAATCAATTTGTGTGGACTATATCTCTTAAACCGACATTTATATGCATCATGTTCGAGTTTGCAACAAAAGTTGCATTTGGTGAGGGGTGATACATGCAAGGTAAGACCTTTAACAAAGGTGGTTGGATTTTGGTGAGAGCTACTCACAAATCTGATTCCGCTTCTTCTATGAATGTGACCCTTATTGGTAAGGATCATATTCAAGGACTTACTACCAACCTTAAACTTTTCTAGAGTTTCTTTGAGTGGCAAATTTTCCTTCTCAAGTGCCTCTAAGTGTTCACACTTAGTGCATGGAGGCAATGAAAGATTATCTTGCTTAAGTTTTTTAAATTCATCATTTAAAAGGGCATGCTCCTTTTTTAAACAATTAAACTTTTTGCTCATTATTCTACATTCATCAAACAAATCATGAAAAGCACTTAAAAGTTTATTAAAAGATAAATTTACATCTAATGAACCACTTACCTCATCTCCGATAGCCATTAGTGCATGGTTGGTGATTTCCTTATTGCTTTGTTCTTCATCTTCGGAATCACTCGAATCATCCCACGTTGCTTTGAGTGCATTCTTCTTCTTTAGTTATTTCTTCTTCATTTGGGGACATTCGCTTTTGAAATGTCCAGGCTTTTTACATTGTAGCATATAACTAGTTCTTTCTTGGGTTCAATTTTATTTTTAGTATCATTTTTAGATTTATTTCTTTTTATGAAATTTTTAAACTTTCTTGTCAAGAGTGCCAAGTCATCATCATAGTCTTCATCACTTGAACTTCTTTTCAAGTGGTCTTCATGAGTTCTCAGTGTCATATCCTTCCTGTTCTTTAGAAGGTTGTTCTCAAGTTTTTCATAAGCATTGCAAGTCATCTTATAGGTCATTAACGACTCGATAAGTTCTTCGAGAGGAAAATTATTTAAATCATTGGCCTCTTGAATAGCCGTTACTTTAGGGTCCCAACTCTTTGGAAGGGATCTAAATATTTTATTAACAAGTTCAAAGTTAGAAAAACTTTTACCAAGCGCTTTTAGACCGTTGATGATATCTGTAAACTGGGTGTACATGTCTCCAATGGTCTCAATTGGTTTCATCCGAAATAATTCATAAGAATGGAATAAAAGATTTATTTTGGACTCCTCTACTCTACTAGCACCTTCGTGAGTGATTTCAAGTGTGTGCCAAATATCGAAAGTTATTTTACAAATAGACACTTGATTGAACTTATTTTTATCTAAAGCACAAAATAAGGCATTCATAACCTTGGCATTTAAAGAGAAAGTCTTATTCTCCAACTCATTCCAATCATTCAATGGAAGAGAAGACTTTTGAAAGTCGTTTTCTACAATGTTCTATAACTCAAAATCCATAAAAATTAGAAAAAATCTCATTCTAGTTTTTCAATAGGTATAATCCGACCCATTGAACATGGGTGGACATGTGATTGAATGACCATCTTGGTTGTCGGCAAATGTCATCTCTCTTGGGTTTTAAACCAAAATAAGAGTGACCTTGCTCTGATACCAATTGTTAGGATCAAGAATGACACTAAGAAGATGGTGAATTAGTGTAGCAGATAAAAACAATCAATTTAAGTGATTTCGAAAACTTCATACAAAAAACCTTAGTTCGATGAGAACCATTTTGAAAAGATGTTTAGCTCTAATAAGTTTGTAAGTGAGTAGAGAAGATGAGATTAGACAATTTGTAATGAAGTAAAATAGAATGCAATACAAGTAAAGAAAATAAGCAGTAAGGAAAGAACACATTGGAATTTATAGTGGTTCAGTTATTGTGACCTACATCCACTTTCGATTCCTCCTCCGTTGAGGTCACCTCTTTACAGTATTTTTTCCTTTCCACAGGTTTAGGAGATAACCTTTACAAGCCTCACACCTTTTCTTGGATGATTACAAAGCTAAAGAGAGGGAGGAGGAGGACTCTTTGCACTTTTACAACACTTTTACTCCCCAACACTTGAAGATTTTTTCACACTATGATTACACTTTATTGCCCTTTCATGCAAAAAAGGGTGGGGTATTTATAGGCCTCAATGGCTTCAAAATTAGAGTCAAAAAGTGTCTTATCCCGAGTTTCCAGGGTATTGGCGGTACCATTGCTTGTAGCACTGACACTAGGTGGTACCACCACCTAGTCTCGCGGTACTCTTGCTTGACAGAGCCTCAAAGATTGAGCTCTATCAGTACCACTGCCTGACAGGGCGATACCACTACCAAGACCACCTGGAAGGCTGAGCCTCAAGCGGTTCCACCGCCCATCCTGGGCGATGCCACCGCCTGACAAGGTTTAGCAATATGTTTGGGCCTTGAATCCAGCCCAAACCAGTCCAATTATAGGCCCAGTTAGCCCTTAACAAGGTTAATTGGATTACCACCCAAACCTAATCCTAATTATGTGCTAACTACGATTTTTAAGGCATACACTAAACAAAACAAGCTCGGTAAGTCTAGGTTTCTTCCAATGACTTCCGGCAGACTTTCAATGATCTCTCGACAATCTTCTAACAGACTTTCGACAAGCTCTTGGACTTCACGATGATCTTCTTGGCAAGTTCTAATGAGCTTCTATTCGGTCAATTCCGGCAGCATTTCCAATGAACCTCTGGACTTCTAACGAACTCTTGAACTCGCAACGAAATCTCGATCTTGACTTTGACACTTCATTTTGCTTTATGTCGTGATCGCTATCGTAGTTAATCCTACACACTTTTCTCAACATATAGATTGGATCAAATAATTTATCAATTGATTTCATCATCAAAATTCGAGATTCAACAGGTCTTTTTGCTAGATTCCTAGAACAACGGGGTGTTTGTGCTCAATATGCATTACCAAGTGTACCATAGTAGAATGGTATTATTGAAAGGTGAAATCGTACTCTTATGGTTATGGTTAGGAGCATGATGAGTTATTCCTATGTACTTGAGTCAATGTGGGGTGAAGCTCTTAGGACAGCTATGTACATCTTGAATAGGGTTTCTAGTAAGTCGGTTTCATCAACTTCATTTAAGTTATGGACTTGTAGGAAGCCTAGTTTGAGACATTTATATATTTGAGGGTGCCCTGCAGAGATAAGAATATTTAATCCACATGAAAGAAAATTAGATCCAAGAACTATTTCTGGATATTTTATTGGTTATCTAGAAAAATCTAAAGGATATAGATTTTATTGCCCTAATCATAGTACAAGGATAGTAGAATCTAGTAATGTAAAATTCCTAGAAAATGATAAAATTAGTGGGAGTGAAAAGTCTCGAATGATCAATTTTAATATTAAGGAGATTCAGGTTAATTCTCTCATATCATACCGTATTCGAGAAATTATTGTTCCTAGAATTGACGAGGGTAAACAGCAAAATAACATCGATTAACTCTCACATGACGTTAATATTGTCACTAATAATCTTGTAGAAGAATCAAAATTGACAACTTTGAGAATATTTCAAAGAAAAAGGAAACATGTCATTTCTGATAATTATGTGGTATATCTATAAGAATCAGATTATGATATAGGGATAAAAAGAGACCCCTTATCATTTTCATAAGCCATAGAAATAACAATTCTGAAAAATGATATGATGCAACGAAAGAAGAGTTAAAATCAATGGTCTAGAATAATGTTTGGAAACTCATTGAATTACCCAATACTTATAAAAAAATTGATTGTAAATGAGTCTTTAAGGCAAAACGTGACTCAACAAACAAATATCAAACAATATAAAGCTAGACTTATGGCCAAAAAATTTTCTCATAAAGAAGGTATTGACTACAACAAGACTTTTTCTCTAGTTTCTAGAAAGGACTCATTGAGAATCATCATAGCATTAGTAACTCATTATGATCTTGAGTTACATCAGATGGATATGAAAATAGCATTTTTGAATGGGGATCTAAATGAAAAAATCTATATGGAACAACCTGAAGGATTCATATAAAGGAGAAAAGAAAGTTGGGCTTATAAACTTAAATTAATCCATTTATGGCCTTAAATAAGCTTCCAAATCATGGTATATAGAGTTTCATGATACCATTACTTCCTTCGGATTTAAAAAAAACTCTATTGATCAATATATATATTTAAAGGTAAGTGAGAGTAAGTTTATTATATTAGTATTATATATGGATGATATTTTACTTGCCAATAGTGATCTTGGTTTATTGCACGAAACCAAGATATTTCTCAACAAGAACTTTAAGATAGTTGATATGAATGAGACAATCTATATTATTGGCATTGAGATATTTAGGGATAGATCTCAAATATTATTATGATTGTCTTTGCTTAGTCAATGATATACTTATTACTAGAGGTGAAAAATTCAGCCAAAACTAATGCCCAAAAAATGACTTAAAAAAATTCAAATAAAAAATATTCCTTATTAGTGTACAATTGGAAGTTTATTATATGCTCAAACCTATACAAGACTATATATCAGTTTTACGATTGTAATGCTAGGAAGATATCAGAGCAACCCAAGAATAGAACATTTGAAAGGTATAAAGAAAGTAATGAGATATCTGTAAGGGATGAAAAATTATATGTTCACATACAGGAGATCAGATCAGCTTAGAGTGATGGGATATTCAAATACTAATTTTATAAATTACCTTAACAGTAGGAAGTCCACTTCGGGATTTGTATTCATGTTAGCTGGTGGAGCAATTTCTTGGAAAAGTATAAAGTAATCGCTTATTGCATCATCAACAATGGAATTTAAATTTGTGGTATACTTTGAGGCCATAAATCAAACTTTATGGCTGCAAAATTTTATCTTAGGACTTAGTATGGTCGACTCAATTGCTAGGCTGGTGAAAATGTTTTGTGACAATACCATATCAGTTTTCTTCTCTAAAAATGGCAAGTATTCTAGTGGCTCTAAGCACATCGAGATAAAGCACTTTATGATTGGAGAAAGAGTCTAGAAACAACAAGTGTTAATTAAAAAACTAAGCACCACTATAAAGATTGCTGATCCATTTATTAAAGCTTTATAGTGTAAAATATTTAAAAAACATGTTCTTAGAATGAAGCTTTTGAGCAAGTCATAAAAGATATGGTGATGCATGTTTAGGTGGATATTATTATTAATATTTTTCTTACTTAATTAAAGTTATTTGTTTCTGCTATCCTGTTTACATTTATGTTTATGCATATTATAGTTGAATGTAATAACAGGACTGCTTTGACAAGATAAATTATAGGGGTCATTATGGACTATATTAGGAAAGACTAATAATGTTGTGATACATAAAAGGAAGTATGATATTGATGATATACAACCGCTATGACTCGCATTGATAGTTGGACTTAATATAGTATTATTGTGTTTATTGAACTTATTGGCTTGTTTTTAAAATTCATGACCATGTATAAAATACTTTTAAAAAATTTTGGGAATCAAATTAGGTAAAATCATTTTCAAACAAATTTTATTTTATTTATTTTGATTTTGAATATCTTTTATATTTTATCAATTAATGGGCCAAGTGGGAGAATGTTAGATTTTGTAGCCCTTTATAATTGGATAAGATATATAATGAAACTAATTGAATTTTGATAACAGATATTGACAAATAGAAAAGAAGTTCATATTATAGCAGGATTCTTTAGGAGATACCCTTGATGGAAGGAATTCTCCTAATAACTTATTCTAAATCGTTTGCTCTCGCATATAAATAGACAAGACCTCTAGGGACTGGATGAGGCATGTTACACATCTCATAGAGGATGCAGTTGAGGGATTATAATTTCTCTCTCAACTTTCCTAAACCATCAATCTAAATAGTTTTGTGAAAGGATACGAAGAGACGAGAATGAGAGTCTAGTTCTACTTCTAGATTGACAACGATTTTGGATCTAAAGACTTTTAGATGTCAGTACAAATCGTAAAACCAGATCTAATATTATTTGATTTCAAGGTATAAAATATTATTTTCGTATTTCATACAACATATTATAGATTTTATGCTTACCGTTGTTTTATATCCCCGATTTAACATATAATTTCATGATCTATTGATAGTCAAATGATATGCATAATTATTCCTGATATTTATTATGATCTCAACCTAATGATTAACTACCGCATTATAAAAAAATATTATATATGCATTCTTAAGAATGAACACTCTATATCTATATACTTACTTTAGCACTTGATCGAAATTCTTTGAATATTTATTAAGTATTGAAGGAATTTTACCAAGTATGCCCTTAATACACCTTATCCTAAAACAACTACGAAAGTAGAACTTAGTTAATTCTTTCTCTACATATAAAACAATCAAAATCTGTTCCAACATGTACATAGACTCAACTAGACAGTTTAGTCTAGTTCTGGTGAGATGGATTTGATCTCTCTTTTGTTAAATAACAAGTTTAATTACCAGTATTAATTTCACCTGCTAACATTGGGTTTAGCATAGGTTGGCAAGTAGTTTTATTTGAGTCAGGTTTACGTTCGGGTACTAAATCAGATTCAAGTTTAAGACCTTTAAGTCATATGCCAAGTTATGTTCAAATAGGATGGCATTTGTCCGTGCAATTTCTGTTGTCAGTCCATTGTGAAATGATAATGGTAGCAAAGTCTCAACATTTTTAGATATCAATATTTACCCAAACCACTTAAATCAGGTTGGTATGGAAGTAGTTGGCTGGGTTTGAGTCAGATTCAAGTAGGATTGCAATGACTTTATTATGTTTTTTTTCAAAAATTAAGAAAATTGACCTTGAACAAAAGATTTTGTTTGATGGTTCGACTTGACCTGAAGTCTAGTTGATCAATATCTGAACAAAAGATTGTGCTGAAAAATGAGAAAACACTTCAAGATTTTTTTTCTTTTTTTTTTTTCTTGATCGAGGACATTAACCAGAGGTGTACAAGAAATGGAACATTTCATACGTAAGCACTATGTTTGCAACCGGCCACAGCACCCACTTGACAGCATCAACCATCGCGCTTTTTGGGAAAGACTCCTCCCACACCCCAAAGAACAAAAGATGAGCCCTTCTTCCACGGTGGAGATCTTTGGAAGCATGTGGTTAGGTCAAATCATCCGAGTCATTCCACTAAATGCCTTGCCAAAGGCGGTGGTCTTCTCTGAAGACATGCAGAGAATCATATCACCATTATCGTCATCCTCGTCATTATGGTTGCCGGTGATGGCCCCTTCCCTACTAAAACGTTTACCGCCTGGTCCTACATAAACTCGATCGCATGTCACCCACCACTTTGATCAGTCCACCTTCGGTTGCTGGACTTCAATGTCCTGGAAAGCTTGCTTATCAGAGCCTACACATATGATGAGCCTTTACCATTTCAGAATCAGCATTTCTAGCTGATTGATTCCGGACACATTATTTCCTGTGTCGGCGGTGTTGTTTGTAAAGCGGCTACCGAAGCTAATGCATAGTTGCTGAAGCCTGTCGCTATCTCTTCTTCCAAGGCGCCATCTAACACTGGTATTAATCGCGCTCAACAGAGAACAAAAGTCGCGATGAACGCATATATAGACCTGTGCAGCCGTGAACATGGTGATTTCAAAGAATAGGAGATCCAAATCAATACAACCAACCACAAATGTCGACTAAGCCATCATGATATCATGCACGTATGGGGTCAAACTGCTACAGAGGATTCTAGCTGGAAAGATACATCCCCGACGAATCCCATTATTGAGATTAAGATATGAAGTCCGCAAGCCTCTTCAGATAAATATATACAACTGATACAACGTCAAATTCTTATTGAAGATCTTGAACATGGGTTGGCGAGGAAGCATCAGAACTCATCCCTCCCACCATTATTTAACATACTACTAATTAACAGAAAGGCCTTGAGCAGTTCACCATCACGTATGTACAGGGAGGGCCACGTCTCTATTGTTCGACAGCCTTTGTTTCGGATCAACCCAAAGTTCCACACACTCTATCTATCTTCTCTTGCTGTTTCATGATCACAACATGCTACAAGAATTTGGATTCTCCTCTGAGCTCTGCGCATAGTAGTGGTGGTAATGCCTGGTCATGTGAGGATTGTGGTACACGTGAGGATTGTGGTAGGCTCTGTATGCATTGACTAGCTCTGCCATAATTTGCTCATGGGGCTCCTTCTCCTCCTTCGCAGGCTCCTTCCTCTCCTCCTCCTTGGGCTCTTCCTCCTTCTTGGTCTCCTCTTTCTTCTCTTCCTCCTTCTTGGTCTCCTCTTTCTTTTCTTCCTCCTTCTTGGGTTCCTCTTTCTTCTCTTCCTTCTTCTCCTCCTTGGTTTCTTCTTCCTTGTTTACTTCCTCCTTCTTTGGCACCTCCTTGGGCTCTTCCTTCTTCTCCTCCTTGGCTGCCCCAATAGAGACTACATCCGTCTGCAACTGTTTTCTTAATTTGCTCACCACGTTTATGGGATCGACAGATCCGATCACCGTCATTTTCTTCTCTTTTATATCTATTGCAATCGAATTAATCCCTGCTCACTCCAACATGATAGTACGGAATAGAATGATCACGACGTCTTGACAGTTGTGATGTTTGAAGCAATGGAGATTGGTCTCCGAGAACCAAAATCGCGGAAAAAGAAACAGGGGGATATGATACATACCTCGAAGGGTGGAGACAGCCTTCATGGCCTTCTGTTTGTCCTTGTAATCATGTAGTTCCAACTTCAACACAATCTTCTGCAAGTGATGCAAATCATGAAGAAGAAGAAGAAGAAGCAAGTCCAGGACAGAAAATTGAGGATGAACAGACACCATCATTTATTATCATCAACCTAAACCTGAAGCCTAAGAGTAACAAACACGCAACCTCCGTTTCACATTTATACACATATCACATAAAATGAGACGCAAAGTTAATTGGTAAGAAAAGATAAACAGAGATTCACTTTTCAGTGAGTTACTAAGCTAGCAACAAGTGGATAAGAAAGAAAGAAAGTTAAAAGGAAACTTAAAAATATCACTAGTTGATTGGATCTGATCCATAATACAGCCAGCCTCTCTGATCAAGCAAAAAAAAAGAGAGAGTGAGAGAGAAAATCTAAGAAGATCAAGCACCACAGTGATTGTCAGACTAAAGATCTGTAATAATAAAGACAGGATTACAACCAAACCCAATTAAGAAAAGAAAATGAAGAAGAAATTCTATCATAATAATTCTGCAAGGTTTGAAGGGATTTTTTTCTTAATCACTAAGTCCATTCAATAAAGGAAAACATTGAACACATAAGCAAACAAGATCTCACCTTCATTTCCTGAATGACCAGCGGGGGAAGGAGAGGATGGAAATATTTGATAGGAGGAAGGAGGAAGGCGTGAGATGAACACGAGAGAATTATAGTGCGTTGGCTGTCTTTTCCATCATATAGGAGACTAACAGGGGGAAGGCAGAAAGAGAAAAAGTGGTCGGTGTATCTCAACTCGTTTGTCGTATTTCTATAGAAAGAAGAAGAGAGATCTTTTCGCATGGGTGACGAAATTTTACTCCTTTCCTTTCCTTTCCTTTTTTTTTTTAATTCCTCTTTTTCAAACAGAGCAGAGAAAGGGAAATAATATCTCAATCATTCATCTTCTTGTTCATCTTTCCCATTCGTCATGCAGTCGAACAGCTTCAGTTGTCACGTCTTCATCTCCATCCTTTAAAGTGTGTCAATATAAATTTGAAGTTGTCACCATGTAATTCTACACGAGGACACAATCAGTAGTGTGCAGCAGCAGCAAATAAGCTTGACAATTAAATTCTAGTCTGGGCGTTACATCTAAAGGTAACGTTATCTATCCTTCATGCTCGGCGCTCGGAACTAGGAAGTATATAATGAGGTGTTCTTCCAATCTCTGTTGGGGCGGGGGGTGGGGCTCAGTTCTATTCACATGATATCACTCAAATATTGATCAAAAATTAATTTGTTATAATATTTTTAGCTATCACAATAAAAATATTATAAAATCTATTAAAAATAAGATAAATAATCCAAATAGAAACTTAACTTAAATCAAATCAAAATATATAGTAATATAATGAGCAATGACAACTAAAGATATAGTATGATATCACTTATAATATTTTTTGGTAACTTTATAATGATTTTTTACACCTCCATAAAAATATTGTAACGTCGTTGGAGAACATCGTAAATGAGCCAAATAAAAATACTATTGTGATCCAAAAATAATAGAAAAACTATCAAAACATGTAACATTAGAGATGGCGAAGTATTTTCGATATTATTGAGGCACTATTTGAAAAAAAACGAAAACAAAAGAGGGCACCTTTTGGGAAAAAAATAAAATGAGAAACATTTTCAAAAAAATCATCTAAATATTTTTAAAAATTATATATTTTTATGTAGATTAATTTGAATGTTTTATCTAAAAAGACTTTATTGGGCTTCTACCAAATAATGCATCCTAATTAATTTTTACCTAAAATATTTTTTATTAATTTAATTAAAATATCCCTTCATCCTTCGTCAGCTGCCCACCATGTGCAACACTACCCGCGACCTTTGCCCATTACAAGTATCGATATCTATTGTCTCCATTCTATGCTCCCATCGCAAGTGGCCTCACCCACTTCACCTTCATTATGCCCTCCACCCTGAGAGCAGATAAGATTTCCCTATGAGAAAATCTTGTTGTTTTATTGAGGGAAATCCTCCCTCCTAACCTGTATAAATTTGAAGAATATCTCAATGAGAAACATAACTTCTAACTTCTATATTCTATCTTCTATTTTCTATTATAGTATTGTCGAATCTCGTATTTTAATGATGAAACTAATTAATAAGTGTTTATAATTTGATCTGCATTTTAAGTTATGCATGATGCTTCGATCAGGGAGAGACATTTAAAGAAAGAAGAATCATGTTGGGTGGGAGAAACATGTTAGAAGTTTGAACGTCGAGCTAGAGGATCGGTCAATGTATCGATAGAAGGCTTCGTGCCATGAGTTCGGGCATCGGGTCAAGAAGAGCGGATATTGTGCCAAGGATATCGAAGTTGCAGAGGTCAACTAGCCGATTGGGCAATAAGCCGCAAGAGAGGACGATGCGCTAAAGAATCGAACGAAGCATCGATGGACCAAGGACATGCCGGACAACATAATTCATGCTTAGTAATAATTGTCTAGATCGAAGTATGTTTTATGTATACAGGATTAACTACGATAGCAAGCCATAAAGCAAAATGAAGTCCCAAAGTTAAGAACATGATTTCGTTGGGAGTTCGAGAGTTCGTCGGAAGTCCAAACATTCGTCAAAAGTTCTGCCAGAATTGATCGAGAAGTCCAGGAGCTTGCCAAAGAAGCTTGTCGGAACTCGCCAAAAAGATCGTTGTGAAGTCCAAGAGCTTGTCGGGAGTCCACTAGAACATTATTGAGAGATCGTCGGAAGTTCACTGGAAGATGGTCGGAAGCTCGCCGGAAGAAACTAGATTTACGAACTTGTTTAGCGTAGTAAATATCTTAGAATTCATAGTTAGCACATAATTAGGATTAAAATTGGGCCAACCCAATTAGGGGCTAGTTGGGACCATATATGGACTATGTTGGGCCCAATAAAAAGGTCCAAACAATGACCCAAGAGGTGGCACCATCCTAGTACAATCTCTGAAACTGTGTCAGGCGGTGGTACCACCAGTCAGACACAGTCTCCGAGAGGCTGCAAGCGGTGGTACCATCCAATGGCAGGGTGTCAAGCAGTGGCACTACCCTTGTCAAGCGGTGGTACCACCCAATGTCAAACTAACACTGGTGGTGGTACTGCCCGTACCCAGGAAACCCGGAATGAGATATTTTTAGGCTTCAAGTTTGAATCAACTTGAGGCCTATAAATACCCCTCTTATCCCTGGTTAAGAATCACAAGCATGAAGAATTTAAAAAGTAAAAATTACTGTAGTAATCTTTTGTGAGAATCCTCCTCTTCTAGTCTAATTGTTAGAATATTTTGAGAGAGGAGTGAGTGCTTGTAAAGGTTGTCTCCTAAACCTGTGAAAAGGAGAAGAGGGGTGTAAGAAGGAGGTTGATCTTCGCCTATTAAAGGAAGATCGATAGTGGATACCGGTGGCCTCGACGGAAGAGGAATCAACGGAGTGGATGTAGGTTCTTTCTTCTTTGTTATTTTCATTTATTGCAAACCGCCATACTCCCTCTTTACTCTAACTACACATCCTTACGAACGTATTTCAAGTTATCTTCCGAGTTCGGTTTTTATTATACAAAACATTTTTAGAACCGACGTTTTCACCGTTGAATTTATCTTTCAAAATTATACATGATGATTTGAAGTAATGATGATTTTTTGGTGATTTATGCCTTATTGATCTTTGTCGTAATAAATCTTACACTTTCGGTTTTAAACATGATACATGTTTTTATTAGGCATAAATGAAATAAATCATATGAATTGAAATAACTAAAAAGAGGAAAATATTTTTTTTGAAAATATTTTTTCTCTATCTTATTGATTTTGATGAATCTATTTGTATCATTTTTATAAATCTCTTGGACTTTGAAAATGATTTTGATGATTTAAAATTGAATAAATTTTTATTCAAATCATGATCTTGATTTCTTGATATTTACAAATTAAAATTTATTATGAATCAAGATTTTTCATTAATCGTTCTCCTATGATTCTACTTGGTATTTTCTTAAGAGGAGATTTTCTAAAATGAAACATGATTTTTCTTGTGAGTTCTTGGATTTATTACTTGAGATTTTCTTTTAATTAAGATCTCTTCTTTGTACACCTATAATTTTTTGTTCTTGGTATTTTATTTAAAGATATTTACTATATGAATCATGTCTTTTGGTATTCAAGTGGTCTTATCTTTCATGACATGATTTCTTTGTATTTATGATATGTATGCCTTGAAATGATTGAAATATTTTACACTATTATGTTCTTCCCTTATTCTTTCTTATTTACAATGATAAAAGGGAAAATAATTATGATCATGCATGGTTGGATGTAATTTGACATGTAATTTAATAAATTGATACCGTGAAATATTTATGATTTAGAATGATGCATGCAATACTTATGCTTTTTATTATGATGATGTATGTGATATATTGCATATGATGTGAATCATGATTAAAATTGCTTTGATTTGAATTCAAGGTTTATCTCAATTATGACATTTTGAAATAAGAATGATTTCTTATCTTTGTCATGCTTTGAAAATTATTGTAAAGGGAAAAGAGATACAAATTTGTATTCTTCCCTTCTTTTTTACAATGATAAAGGGGGAGATAGCTAGCTTGCACAAGTCAAGAAGATGTAAAAACTTACTTGCTTGCTTGCACATCTAAAAGAAGCAAAAATTACAAATGTACATATCGCAAAAAGAGGTAAAACTTTTTAGTTTGCTCATCTTAAATGCAAAGGTGCTATCTTTCCAATCTCAAGAAGCAAAACTTGCAACTTGCACATTGCAAAAGGAAGTAAGAATCACTAGCTTGCACACTTTAATAAGAATGCTATCTTGCATTTGTTTTTGAAAACTTGCTAGGTTGTATGCTCTTAAATGATATAAAATCTACTAGCTTGCATGTTCTAATATGATGTAACACTTGCTAAATTTGCTAGCTTACAAATTATATGGTGATAAAACTGAAGATTATGTTTAGTATGTGATGATTTGAACTAATATCCAAACACTTGAAAGTTACAATTATCCTTTTTGTTGATGACAAAGGGGGAGAAGTATGATCATATTATGCATGATAGCGTGTTGCAAATATTTATGATGAAATTTGCAGTGACTTGAATTCACATTGAATTCAAGGTTCTACCAATATAACATATTGATAGGAGGAGTTAAGGTAAACTCCGTCGGATATCATCATAAAAAAGGGAGAGATTTTTGAATCTCATATTTTGATGATGAAACCAATTGATAAGTGTTTATGATTTGATCTACGTTTTGAGTGACGTAGGATGCTTCGATCAGGGAGAGACATTTAAAGAAGGAAAAATCATGTTGGGCCAAAGAAACATGTTAGAAGATATGACGTTGAGCCGAAGGATCGGTCGACGAATCAACAGAAGGCTTCGGGCCATGAGTTCGGGTATCGAGCCAAGAAGAGCGGATATTGCGCTAAGGATATCAGAGTTGCAGAGGTTAACTGGCCGATTGGGCAATAGGCTGGAAGAGAGGATGATGCGCTGAAGAATCGGACGAAGCGTCGATGGACCAATGACATGCCGGACAACATGATTCATGCTTAGTAATAATTGTCTAGATTGAAGTATGTTTTACATGTGTAGAATTAACTACGATAATAAGGCATAAAGCAAAATGAAGACCCGGAGACAAGAACGCGATTTCGTTGGGAGTTCAAGATTTCGACGGAAGTATAGATGTTCATCGGAAGTTCTGTCGGAATTGACCGAGAAGTCCAAGAGTTTACCAAAGAAGCTCATCAAAACTCGCCAAGAAGATCGTCATGAAGTTTAGGAGATTGCCGGGAGTCCATTGGAACATTACCGAGAGATCGTCGGAAGTTCACCGGAAGGTCACCGGAAGCTCGCCGGAAGAAACTAGACTTACGGACTTGTTTAGCTTAGTAAATATCTTAGAATTCGTAGTTAGCACATAATTGAGATTGGAATTAGGCCAACCCAATTAGGGGCCAGTTGGGCCCATGTATGGATTGTGTTGGGCCCAATGAAAAGGTCTAAATAGTAACCCAAGAGGTGGCACCGTCGTGGCATAATTTCCGAGACCGTGTCAGGCGGTGGTACCACCCAGACACAGTCTCCGAGATGTTGAATCTCGGATTTTGATGATGAAGTCAATTGTCATTTGTTGTCTAATCTATGTGTTGAGATAAGTGTGCAGGATTAACTACGATGAAAGTTAGACATGCAGGGAGGAGTTGCGCCGGAGTCAAGACAATGATCACGTTGGGAGTTCGAGAGTTCGACGGAAGTTCGGACAGTCATCGGAGGTTCTGCGGGAACAAATCCGAGAAGTCCATAAGCTTGCCAAAAGAAGCTTGTCAGAACTCGCCAAGTGGATCGTTACAAGTCTAGGAGTTTGTCGGAAGTCCGCAGGAGCATCACCGAGGGTTCATCGGATGATCGACGGAAGTTCGTCGGAAACTCGCCGGAAGAAGCCATTGACGCACC
This sequence comes from Musa acuminata AAA Group, assembly GCF_036884655.1. Taxonomy (NCBI): domain Eukaryota; kingdom Viridiplantae; phylum Streptophyta; class Magnoliopsida; order Zingiberales; family Musaceae; genus Musa; species Musa acuminata. Next base: position 13,773,200 of record NC_088328.1, on the reverse strand, counting down.
GGAGCAAGCTGCAGAAATTGTCTTAGGATTTATCGTAGTTAGCATAATGATTAAGTTAGAAATGGGAGGTGATCCCATTAGCTTAATCTTGGGGCAATTGGGCCCTTGAAAAACCCAAATTGGGCCGAATGGATCTACCCATTCGGACCCTGATTGCCGTGGGAGGTGCAACCGCCCAAGCCAGGAGGTAGCACCGCCTGGGCTAAGTCTCCCAGGGAGACTGGGCGGTGCAACCACCCCAACCAGGAGATAGCACCCCTTGGGCTCAGTCTCCAAGCGAGACTGGGCGGTGCAACCTCTCCTAATAGGAGGTAGCACCGCTTGAGCTCAGTCTTCGAGCTCTGGCAAGCGGTGCAACCGCCCCCAGTCAGGAGGTGCAACCGCCTGAGCTCGGTCTTCAAGCTCTGGCAGAGAGGTACAATCGCCCCTGACAGAGGTGGCACCGCCCAGAGGCTCAGTCTTCGAGCTCTGCTAGGCGGTGCAACCGCCCCAGTCAGGAGGTGCAACCGCCTGATCCCGGAATTTCGGGAATTGACAATTTTGAGCTCCAAATTTGAACTGGGTTGGGGCCTATAAATACCCCACCCATTCAGCACTGAAAGAATATAACTAACACTCGAAATCTTGACATCTTTTTGTGATTCTTAGAGCTCAAAATTGTTGTAGAGGCCAAAAGTTCTCCTCCCTCTGTTCTTCAAAGTTTTGAGTTGTAAAGAGAGGAGAGAAAATTTATGTAAGGGTTGTCTCCTAAGCCCGTCAAAAGGAGTGAAACTGTAAAAGGGTGGTTGGCCTTCGCCTATTGAAGGAAGGCCTCTAGTTGACGTCGGTGGAGGAAGCCAAAAGTGGAGTAGGTCAAGATTGACCGAACCACTCTAAATCTTGGTTTGCATTTACTTTAAGCATTTTATCTTTACTGCAAACCTCCTAAATAGCTACTGCCTTCTGTGCTTTTACGAACGAGTTTCTAAGTTCAGAACTTTCCGAATCTGCGTTTAGACGTAAATCGACTTTTTCGTACGATCATTACATTTCAGTTTACGTTTTGATTTCAATCATAACTGCAAACTGCCTTCTGCGCATTTATAAAACAAATCTCAAAGTTCAGTATCTTCAAAATTGACATTTAGACGTAAACCGGTGTTATCGTACGAACGTTGCATTTCAGTTTGCGCTTGCATTCTGATTTTTATCATAAACTGCAAACTGCCTTTGTAGATTTACTTTAACGTCATCTTGATTAATCTTAAGTTAAAGTAATCTTAGAATCGGCTTTTACATCGAAATCGTTTTTATCAAACGAATGCAGCTTTCGGTTTTAATCGCTGAAATATTTCCGCTGCACTAATTCACCCCCCCCCCTCTTAGTGCTCTTGATCCTAACACGAGAGGCTGTTGGTAGTGGTACCGCCTAGTGGTAGGGTGCTAGGCGGTGGCACCGCCCTTGTCAGGCAATGGTACCGCCCAGTGTCAGACTGACATTGGCGGTGGTACCGCCCAGCATAGGCGGTGGTACCACCCGTGCCTAGGAAACCCAGGATGGGATATTTTTAGGCTCTAAGTTTAAATTAACTTGAGGCCTATAAATACCCCTCTCATCCCTGGTTAAGAAACACAAGCACATAAAATTTAAAAAGAGAAAAACACTATAGTAATCTCTTGTGAAAATCCTCCTCTTCTAGTCTAAGTGTTAGAATAGTTTAAGAGACGAGTGAGTGCTTATAAAGGTTGTCTCCTAAACTTATGAAAAGGAGAAGAAGGAGGTTGATCTTCACCTATTAAAGGAAGATCGATAGTGGATACCGGTGGCCTCGACGGAAGAGGAATCAGCGGAGTGGATGTAAGTCATGACGACCGAACCATTATAAAATTTGGTTTACATTTCCTTCTTTGCTATTTATATTTATTGTAAACTATCATACTTCCTCTTTACTCTAATTGCACATCCTTATGAATGTATTTCAAGTTATCTTCTGAGCTTGATTTTTATTATACGAAACATTTTTAGAACCAACGTTTTTACTACTGCAATAATTCACCCCCCGCCTCCCCCCCCCCCCCCCCCCCTAGTGCTAAATCATTCCTAATAGGTATCATAGACATTCTTGTCTTAGCAAGATGTACTCTCCCATCCTTAGACTTATCACGGGCTTGGGCGGCCACAGCTTGTTATCGTCGGAGCAAGGCATGCTAAGGGCATCATGAAGCATTTCTATACCTGACCTCCAACGAATCCCATCACCATGAACTTGATTACCGTGCGGACCGCCACCTTCGAGAACTCCTCGCGATCGGGCTTGTGGCAATGCTTGACGAGGCGGACACTATCCTTAGTGAACTCCTTCAAGGAATTGACATTGATTTAAGGCATTTCTGTGCTGTCCACTCACTACAGCTGCATCTTGCCGTCGAACACCTACACTGCACTACAATAGCCCCCTAGGCGTGGCCTTTAGCAAAGTTGCACCAAGGTGAATGCAGCTCAGTCGTGTCCTACTCCACCTGTTCCACCGAGCTAACGCCGAGAACCCTCTCTCCTCTACCTCGACACACCTCTAGCGATATTGATCCTGCTGCCATCGCTTTCTGCGGCCACTACAACACTTAGCGAACATCACCTGTCTTCTCTCGCTACCACTCTACGCCGGTGCCTCTAGCGCTGCCTTCACCGACACTTCTTTCCTCACCAGCACTGGCCTCCATCCTCATAGATCTGCAACCATCACTACGGCACAATAGATTTGGGTTATACGCCCCTTCTAAATTCTTCATCGTGTAGACTTCCCCTATGTCAAATTGTTGCAAGCTAGTGATATGCTGTGACTGCCATCCAACGGAAGCATAGTGGATCCTCAACCACCGGCTCCTATGCCCTCAACCAACCAACATCCTGTTTCGAAGTTTGTCCATGACATTCTCCCCCACTTATTCCTTCGACGTCCTCATCGAAGCTTTTGTCGACACTACAACTCCTCACCTTTGCTGAATCTTCAATCTTCTGCTCCAACTGCAATGCACCTCTTGGCTCCCAGCTGCTCTCCGCTGCTGTTTTTGAGTAGTCGAACCTTTGATCCGCCATACTGCTTCAACTCACCAATGACTCTGACTCTGGTGTGGGATTGGCTGAGTTGTGTTGATCCTTGTTGATTCCTGCGGATCCCCCAGATGAAGGAAAAGGCCATCCTTACTACGCCAGTCTCTCAAATTCCTCATGCTGCTTGAACTGGGTGGATACTTGTTGGAGCTTTAACGAGCATCGTCTCGCAAACTTCTGAAGTTTTGGGTCCTTCCTCCATAAAATTTATTCATTGACTCTTCTTTAACTTAGTTGTCACATCCAAGTAGGTTCGCATCACTTCCGCTTTCGATTGGCATTTCGTTGGGAAATGAAGCGGACAATCTACTCTCAATAGCGCTGATCACCGTTGGTGAGGATTTGACAACTATTGTCTTTCATTATCTTCGAAGGGTCTTTGAACTTGTGCAGAGCTCCTCTGCTGGATAGATAAGAGAATTGGGGTACTTGGTTTCGCCCATTCTCTTAAGAGTTGAGAAGGCAAAGGTTACTTGACTTCGCCCGCCTCCTCGAAGTTGTACTTCATGCATTGAGCTGGTTACTGGCCTTCGCCTGCTCTTTGCTCACACTTCTAAAGCACTTGAAGTGTTTGCACTCCTTGCGTTGAGTTAGTTACTGTGATTCACCTTCTCAATGCCATCGAACTTCTGGAATGCAGGAAGTTTTCACCCTAACTTGGAGTAATTCTCTCATAGGTTTGGTCACCTTTGGGATTGTACCGTCTTCTCCATCAACCCTGCCGCCTACTCCACTGAGTAGCAAAGGTACATCACCGCGTACTGCCTGCTTCGTTCCTTGGTTATGTACTCTTGCATGACCCGAAGTCCTTCACTTTCGGCTATCTTGATGAGAAGCTCATTGACACCGGTCTTACGAAGTTCCTTGGCCTCTGCCCTTCAGCCTTGTCTCGGTACTTGGAGTTTGCCTCTGTATGCTTTGCCTCCTCGGCCCCTTTTACGAGCAAGCGCTCTCCCTCTATGAGAGCAAGGGATCAATGCCTTTCACGGAAGTCCCGCCTCTGCGGTACCATGGCGCTGCCATGCCCATGGCCCTACTATCCGTCGCCTCGCATCTGCATCCCTTTTCTTCACGATCAGTAGATATGTCTCCATGGCGCTCCTCTGAGTCCACCTCCAGTCTAACTGATACTTGATTTTGGGTAGCTAAGTCCCTTTGGACTCGTCATCGCTTCCTCGCCCCTTTCGACCCCCTGCTTCAACACCTCTGTGTTATCCAAGTAGCTCCCTTTGGTCGATGGAAAGACAGACTGCAACTCCCTTGCATGGCCTCTGCCATCACATTGTAGGGTTTGCACCGATTTTATTCTCCTTAGCTTCCTTGGTAGCAACGTTCGCTTACTCGACCTAGTCCTCTGACTTGATGGGCTCCCTTAAGCGAATATGAGCTCTGGAGCAATCCAACTCTCCAGCTGCTTTGATCATACCTCTGTATGATCAAGTCCCTCCCATGAGACTCACAGGTACTTGCATACGAACTTTTCCCTTGGTGGAACATAGCCCTCATATGCTGATGACCAAGGCTTTCATCCGATGCAAAAATCCGATGCACGCACGAAAGACCCGCCTCTGCGGTACCATGATCCATGATAGTAGGTTGTCATTGCTACTCGGTGACCTTCTTTTTTCCTCCGATGGCTGCTCTCTGCCATCGCCACCGGCTGATCGATCTCCTTGCTTGCTCTTAATCAAATTGCTTCCCATCACTATCGTTGCTGCAACAACAATAGCATCCTTCGTCGCCAACTCCTGTCCTTCGCTCCTCAATAAGGAAAAACAATGGTTCTCCTTATCGGTAACAGGGGCACAAGACTCAGTGGTCTTCCTCCTCTAAAGGCCTCTTCAAGGACATCAACTTCTATGCTATCCACGCCAAGTGGGACACAAGAAGATCCCTCAATTTTGTCTCTCCTCCTGCACTTTCCGGTGACATCAAAGTTCCTAAAAAGCACATTAGCACCCCCACCTTCTTCCTGCATAGGTAGAGTCGAACCTTCTCCCTGCGATTCACTGGAGTTGCAGCCACAACATTTGCGACAAAAACTATAGATATCTCACAGATCCATAGCCGTAGCCCAGTTCCTCCACTAATAGATCTCTTCCTTAGATCAACTAAGATCTCCTGCTTCTCTTCCTTCAGCAATTGTGCTTCTTCGATCACAGGCCTCACCTTTAACACATCGACAACTTGACTAAAACTCTCATCTTGAGCCTCTCGGATCAGTATACATCCTCAGAATATCTTTGTTATCTTCCTCTGATGTTCCAGTTACTGTTTCAGTAGGGAATCATAGTACTTCTCCACATACAGTACTTATCTCCATCAATGCTGCCATGCTAATCCTTTTCAAGTTATCAAAAGTGGCAACTGCGTATCATGACGGGCCTAATTTTCTAATCTCCTATTTGGATATGACTTACTAGGCTATATTAACGGCTCTCTCAATTGTCCACTAGCCATAATTAACATCCCTGGAGTACCCAATCCAGTGCCAAATCCAACTCACAAACTATGGCTACGTCAAGATCGTCTCATCCTCTAAGCTATTCAAGCCTCAGTTGCTGGATCCGTCACTGCATTTATATCTTCATGCGCGACTATTACGGAAGCATGATATAAGCTACAAATCTTGGCGAATTATTCATGTACTCGCAAGCTCAGTCTTCTATCCAGTCTAATAAAAACAAAACTGTTAAGAAAGAGGTCAGGACTAAAGGGAGGGGGGTGAATTAGTGCAGCGGTAAAATAATGTCGGTTTAAAAACTTCGTTACAATAAAACCGATTTCGTAAAGATGTTAACTTGAAATTGTATGGAAACTTAGTGAAGGAGGAATTCAATTTGCAATAAAGATAAATTGCAAGAAGTAAATGCAAACCAGATTTTAGAGTGGTTCGGTCGTCGTGACCTACATCCACTTCGTCGATTCCTTTTCCATCGAGGCCATTAGCATCCACTATCGAACTTCCTTTAATAGGCGAAGATCAACCTCCTTCTTACACACCTCTTCTCCTTTTACCGGGTTTAGGAGATAACCCTTACAAGCACACACTCCTCCTAAACAGAATTCTAAACTTAGACTATAGGAGGGGATTTCTCTAGTGATTGCAACAGTGTTTTCTCACTTTTAAATACTTTGTGCTTATGTGTGTTAACTAGGGATGAGAGGGGTATTTATAGGCCTCAAGTTGATTCAAACTTAGAGAATAAAAACATCTCATCCCTGGTTTCCTAGGTCCGGGCGGTACCACCGCAAGTGTCAGTCTTTCACTAACATTGCACTGGGTGGAACCACCGCCTAACACTGTCTCGGAGATTATGTCACGATGGTGTCATCTCTTGGAGCACTGTTTAGGCCTTTTCATTGGGCCCAACATAGTTCTTACATGGGCCCAACTGCCTATAATTGGGTTGGCCCAATTCCAAATCTAATTACATGCTAACTATGAAATCTAAGATATACTTAAGCTAAACAAGTCCGTAAGTCTTGGTTTCTTCCGGCGAGCTTTCGACGATCTTCCGGTGAACTTCCGACGATCTCTTGGTAATGTTCCAGCGGACTCCCGGCAAGCTCCTAGACTTCACGATGATCTTCTTGGCGAGTTCCGATGAGCTTCTTTATCAAGCTCTAAGACTTCTCCATTGGTTATGATAGAACTTCCAACGAACGTCTGGACTTCCGATGAACTCTCGAACTCCTAACGAAATCACATTCTTGACTCTGAGACTTCATTTTGCTTCATGCCTTACTATCATAGTTAATCCTGCACATGTAAAACATACTTCGATCTAGGCAATTAATACTAAGCATTAATCATGTTGTCCGGCATGTCATTGGTCCCTCAACGCTTCGTCCGATTCTTCGGCGCATCGTCCTCTCTTGCGGCCTATTGCTCAATCAACCAGTTGACTCTGCAACTCCGATATCCTTAGCACAATATTTGCTCTTCTTAGCCCGATGCTTGAATCCATGGCCCGAAGCCTTTTATCGATACGTCGACCGATCCTTCAGCCCGATGTCTAATCTTCTAATATGTTTTCCTCCGGCTCAATATGATTTTTCCTGCTTTAATTGTCTCTCCCTGATCGAAGCATTCTATATCACTAAAAATGCAGATCAAATCATAAACACTTATCAATTGGTTTCATCATCAAAATCTAAGATTCAACAAAAATAAGAGGGAAGTACTATAACTGATTATCTATAAGATGTCAAAGTTATCATCGATGACTTAGTTTTGATAAGTCATTCCCTATGTGATGAAGAAGTCATCATCCATACCCTTAATGACCTTAGAGATGAGTACAAGGAATTGATAACCATAATTCAGGCACGTGACTCTCCAATGTCATTTGAAGAATTCTATGACAAGTTGACTGACTATAAGATGTATTTGCAACACGATGACAAATTGCTTGGACCGACAATCACAGCTCAAGTCAATCACAAGTCCAAAAGGAAGAGCAACCAGTACAATATAAACATCACTAAAGGTTTGGCCAAGATATCTCTTGACCCTATGGGCCCCAAGCAAACCCCCCCTTATCCTCATCATCATAATTTCTCGCAAAGTGGCAACTTCAATAACCATTAGCCTTGGCGTCCTGCCCTCACAAGCCAACAAAGAGTCGTATGCTAACTGTGTGATAAAATTGGACACTCCGCTAAAGTTTGTTGGTCTTGACCTCGACTCCCTACTTCGTCATAATGGTCTCAAGTGAATCTCATAACTACTTTGACTACTAACCAACCCAATTGGATTGTGGACTCTAGCGCCTCCCATCACATCATCTTTGATCTTCAGAATTTGTCTATTCACAACAACTATGACGGGAATGAAGATATCATTATCAGTGATGGTAAAGGACTTCTTATAACTCATACTGGTTCTACAACGCTTAATTCTAATACTACAATCTTTACACTCGATGATGTTCTATGTGTCCCTCATATTAAAAGAAACCTCATCACTGTTTCTTAATTTTGCAAACACAATAATACTTCAATTGAATTCTTTCCTAATTCATTTCTTGTAAGGAATTGAGCACGGGGGCATCCTTGGTCCAAGGCCCAAATAGAGGCAACATTTACGAATGATTGTCAGCTCCACAAATAACCCAGCCCACTGTTCACTCTTTAGTTGCAGCTCCAATTGATGTATGACATCATCGTCTTAGTAATCCCTTGTCTCTTATCCAACAAAAGTTACTTTCTCGTTACTCTCTTCCTATTTTTAAATCAAGTAGTTCTATAATGCATTGTGATAATGGGATATAAAGAGAAATAAACTTATATATATGAACAAATATTATAAGGCCATAATACATAGCGGAATTAAATAGAATCACAATCAAATAGAATACCAAGATTTACGTGGAAAACCCCTCCAACGTGAAGGGTAAAAACCATGGGGCAAACCAGAGATAATCCACTATAAGAATAATGAATATATAAATCTCAAAGTCTTTTGCACAAAACCCAAGCAATAATCGTAAGAGAATAACTATGATACAAGGATTATATCACTATGCATAATATCCAAATTTTTCCTAAGTAATTATAGCAAGAATCTACTATAGGCTATGGGCTGAACTTATGGGTTGTCAGTCCAACAACCTCCCCCTTCAGCCCATAAGGGAGGCTGTCCCATGACTCCTTAATGTGAAGCCATGTCGACTAGCTATTGGCATATCTTCTTCTTTCTTTAGGTAAGGTCTTTGTCAACATGTCTGCTCTGTTATCATCTATATGAATTTTCTAAAGTTGTAACTACTTCTCTTCAAGTATATTTTAAATCCAATGGTATCTGACATCTATATGCTTTGACTTAGAATGAAAAGTTGAGTTGTTATACAAATGGATGGCACTCTGGTTGTTACAATTCACAACATAGTTTTCCTATTTCAATCCTAATTCTTTTAAGAATTCTTTTATTCATAATATTTCTTTGCAAACCTCTATAGCAGCAATATATTCTACCTCTATGGTAGAGAGAGCAATACGCCTTTACAATCTAGATTGTCATGACATAGGCCCCCCTGCAAAAGTAAGTACAAAACCTGATGTGGACTTCCTCGTATCTATATCTCTCGTCATATATGTATCTATGTAACATGTGTGGTCCACCTCTGAGATATCTAAAGATCTACTTCACTATTTCCCAGTGCTCTTTGCTTGGATTTGCAAGAAATCTGCTAGTAACACCCACTGCATATGCGATGTCTGACCTCGTACATACCATCGTGTATATTAAACTTTCAACTACTGAAGCATAAGGAACCTTTTGCATTTTTTCTTTCTCCTCATCACTTAACGAACTATGTTCTAAGTATAACATGAAGTGACCTACAAGAGGAGAACTAACTGGCTTTGCATTGCTCATACTGAACATTTACAATACCTTCTCGATGTATTTCTCCTGTGATAACCAAATCTTCTTGTTTTCTCTGTCATGGGAAATCTGCATGCCTCGTATTTGCTTTGCTGGCCCCATATCCTTCATTGTAAAAGACTCACTCAGTTTCTTCTTCAACCTTTCAATTTTAGACATATCTTTCCCAAGAATAAGCATGTCATCAACATAAAATAAGAGAATAATAAAATCCTTACCAAATTGTTTGATGTACACACAATAATCTAAAGCTATTCTTTTGTATCCATTTTCAGTCATAAATGAATCAAACTTTCTATACCACTATCTTGGAGCTTGCTTCAGCCTATACAACTTCTTCCTCAACTTGCAAACAAAGTTCTCTTTACCTTTGACTTTGAAGCTTTCTGGTTGCTCCATATAAATTTCCTCCTCTAAATCACCATGAAGGAAAGCTATCTTCACATCTAACTGCTCAATCTCCAAGTCCTAGCTAGTAGCAATACCAAGAGCAATACGAATAGAAGATATTTTAATAGATCTCTTTAATGTCAATACCTTTCTTTTGACCAAAGCCTTTCACAACCAATCTAGCTTTGTACCTTGGCTAAGAATAATATTCTTGAGTCTTCAACCTGAAAACCCATTTATTTTTCAAGGCCTTCATTCCCTTTGGTAGTTGCACCAAATCATATGTGTGGTTCTTTTAAAGAGCATTCATATCTTCCTGCATAGTAATTAATTATTTCGTTTTTTGCTCACTTCCAACTACTTCCTGGTAACTCTCTGGTTCACCTACATCAGTAAGCATCACATACTCATCTGTAGAGTATATTTTGGAAGGTTGACATTGTCTAGAAGATCTTCTCAACCGAGGTTCTACGGGAAGTTGCTCTCCAACTTCTTCTTGCTCAATATGTCTTACGGGTAGATCAACATCAGACTCTACACCATCTTCCTACACATCTTCCCCATCACCTTGATATATTGGAGGAGTAACTGGGTCACAATCTGCTAATCCTTCTATAGAAGTCTTTGCTGGTGCATTCTTCTTCAAATCCTCAAAGGTTTGATCCTCAAAGAAGACCACATCTCTGCTTCTAAACACTTTCTACTTTTCTAGATCCCAAAGCCTGTAACCAAACTGATCTTGTGAGTAGCCAAGAAAAATATATTCTTTTATCTTACCATCTAGCTTGGACCTCTCATTGTCTGGAACATGTGCAAATATATGATAACCAAAAACTCTCAAATGCTTATAGGAAACATCTTTCTCTGACCATACATGCTCTGTAACATCACCATCTAGGGTTGTACATGGTGACAAGTTGATCACATCAACTACAATCCTCAAAGCCTCATCCCAAAACTTTTTAGGTAGCTTGGCCTGTGAAAGCATACAGATCTTTTCCATAATGGTGTGGTTCATCCTCTCTACAATTGCATTATACTGAGGTGTAACAGGAACTGTCATCTCATGTTGGATATTATGTGACCTACAATAATCATTAAACAATCCTACGTACTCACCACTATTATCCGATCTTATGCATTTTAATTTTCTTTCTGTGTCCCTTTCAACTCTAGCATGAAACTTTTTGAAGACATTAATAACTTGATCTTTGGTCTTCATAGCATAGGCCCAAACTTTTTAAAAAAAATTATCTATAAAAGTGATAAAATAAAGTGCATATCATGAACATTAACAGATCCACCAAGAGTTTTTATCCTTAAAGGAATGTTAGGAACGAGTTGGCACTAAGAGGAGTGGGGGGGGGGGTGTTTGGGGTGGGGTGTGAATTAGTGTAGCGGTAAAATACATCGATTTCGGAAAATTCTTTCATATAATAAAAATTGATTTCAGAAACTTAACTTGGAACACGTGTTCGTAAATGTATTGAAGGCAGTATGCAAGTAAAATGGTTTGCAGTAAAGTAAATGGCAACAACAGAAATGCAAACTAGAGAACACGCCAATTTTATAGTGGTTCGGTCATCGTGACCTACATCCACTCTGCCGATTCCTTTTTCGTCGAGGCCATCGGCATCTACTATTGGTCTTCCTTCAATTGGCGAAGACCAACCACCTTTTACACCCCTCTTCTCCTTTTCATAAGTTTACGAGACAACTTTTACAAGCATACACACTCCTCTCTAAACAGAATTCTAAGTTTAAGCTAGAGGAGGGATTTCTCAAGTGATTTCTATAGTGTTTTCTCACTTTAAAACTCTCTATGCTTGTGTTTATTAACCAGTGATGAGAGAGGTATTTATAGGCCTTAAGTTGATTCAAACTTGCAGCCTAAAAATATCTCATCCCGGGTTTCTTGGGTTCGGGCGGTACCACTGCCTGTACTGGGCGGTATCATCGCCAGTGTCAATCTGACACTGACACTATACTGGGCGGTACCACCACCTGACATAGTCTCAAAGACTATACCACGACGATGCCACTTCTTGGGTCACTGTTTGGGCCTTTCATTAGGCATAACACAGTCCTTACATGGGCCTAAGTGACCCATAATTGGGTTGGCCCAATTCCAATCCTAATTACGTGCTAACTACGAAATCTAAGATATTTACTAATCTAAACAAGTTCGTAAGTCTAGTTTCTTCTAGCGAGCTTCCGGCGAACTTCCGACGATCTCTCAGTAATGTTTCAATGGATTCTAGCAAGCTCCTGGATTTCACGACGATCTTTTTGGCGAGTTCTGATAAGCTTCTTTAGCAAGCTCTTGGACTTCTCAATTGGTTCCGGCAGAACTTCCGATGAACGTTTGGACTTCCGACGAACTCTCGAACTCCCAACGAAATCACGTTCTTGACTCCGGGACTTTATTTTGCTTTATGCTTTGCTATCGTAGTTAACCCTACATATGTAAAAATGCACTTCGATCTAGACAATTATTACTAAGCTTGAATCATGTTGTCCGGCATGTCATTGGTCCATTGATGCTTCGTCCGAATCTTCGACGCATCGTCCTCTCTTGCGGCCTACTGCCCAATCGCCTAGTTGACTCTGCAACTCCGATATTCTTGGCTTAATATCCGCTCTTCTTGGCCCAATGCCCAAATCCATGGCTCGAAGCCTTCTGTCGATACGTTGACCTATCCTCCAGCCCGACGTCCAATCTTCTGACATGTTTCTCCGGCCCAACATGATTCTTCTTGCTTTAAATGTCTATCCCTGATCGAAGCATCCCACGTCACTCAAAACACAGATCAATTCATAAACACTTATCAATTGGTTTCATCATCAAAATATGAGATTCAATAATCTCCCCCTTTTTTATAATGACAACCAATTGATGACGGAGTTAAACTTAACTCCTGGAGTTTAAACAAACTCCCCCTATCAATATGCCGTATAACTCTTGGATTCAAAAATTAAAGCAAACATGTCATGATAAAATCATGCATAACATCAACATACTTCTCCCCCTTTGTCATCAACAAAAAGGAGTAGTTCAATTATCAAGTGTTTTAGACAAACAAGTTCAAGTCATTGCATAATAAACATAATTTCAAGTTTTATCATCATGCAATTTATAAGCTAGAAAATTTAGCAAGTGTTACATGAAGCAAGCTAACAAGTTTTGCATTATGCAAGCTAGTGAGTTTTTTGCAAACTTTTTACACCTTTTGATATATGCAAGAGAGTGTGTTTTTGCATCTACTTAAAACGTGCAAGCTAGCATTTTTGCATTTCTACCAATTCTTTCTCCATATATCATCATGCAAGCTAGCAATATTTTAAAAACAAATGTAAGATAGCATTCTTGTTGAAGTGTGCAAAGTAGCAATTCTTGCTTCCTTTTGCAGTGTGCAAGTTGCAAGTTTTGCTTCTTGAGATAGGCAAGATATCATTTTTGCTTCTCTTGAGATTGCAAGATAGGATTTCTTGCTTTTGAGCAAATGAAAAAGTTTTCTCTTTTTGCGATATGTACATTTGTAATTTTTGCTTCTCTTTTGATGTGTAAGCAAGAAAGTTTTTGCATCTTCTTGACTTGTGCAAGCTAGCTATCTCCCCCTTTATTATTGTCAAAAAGAAGGGAAGAATATAATTTTGTATCTATTTTTTTCTTTACAATAATTTTCAAAGCATGACAAAGGTAAAGTATCAATCTTGTCTGTGCAACATTATATTTACAACATTCGTAATTTTAAAACTTTACATATCATTCTTACTTTATGCATGATACCAAAAATAAATCAATCATCACTATGGGCATATCATACATGATATTCAAGCATTCATGATAAATCATTTTGGTAATAAATCATAGCATTTTAAATCATAATGGTATCTAAATGTCAATTTACATTATATCCCATATTTCATGCATACTTTTATATCATCACATTCATTTCGTCTCATCAAGAAAAATTAATTGGGTGATGAATACAAGGTGTTATACAAAAATACATCATGTCATGAGAGATAAGATCATGTAAATACTAAAAGACATGATTCATATATTAAATCTCCTCTTAAATAAAATACCAAAAAAAATTGTAGAAATACAAAGAAGAGATCTTGATTAAAAAAAATTCTCATGTAATTCCAAGAAATCAAGATCATGATTTTGATAAAACTCATTCAAATTCAAATCATCAAAATCATTTTCAAGAGATTTATAAATGTGATATAAATAGATTCATTAATTTTCTTTTTAGAAAAATCGATAAATTAGGGAAAACTAAATTTTTCAAGGAGAAATCTTTCCTCTTTTTAGTTGTTTCAATTCATATGATTTATTTCATTTATGCCAAATAAATAAATGCATCAACATTTAAAATTGAAAGTGCAAGATTTATTACATCAAAGATCAATAAGGCATAAATCACAAAAATCATCATGCATCATTTTTAAATCTCATGCATAGTATAAAATCACCATGGTACTAAAAATTTTAATATTTTCATTACATAATTACATCATTATGCATCATCGAAAATGATTTCATCAAACATAAAGCATCTTTAATCAAAATCATTTTTTTTGTTTATCATAAAACATGTAATTTTCATAATTATTTTTAAAATCACTAAAAAGGTAAGCATGATCCAATTTTATTTTTGCATTTTCACTAAACATGTAATTCTCAAGAAAAATAATTATTCTAAACTAAATTAAAAATAATTCTTGAAAAGCATCATGTAATTTTGAAATAAATTAAAGCATTTTGATTACCTCATCGTCAAATGTCGTTAAGGTATAGTTTGCCATCTCGCCTTTGTTGGTTTGCTCTTTGTCTTCGGAGATACTCGTTTCATCCTAAATTGCTTTCTTCTTCCTCAATTTATTTTTATTTTTTGATTCTTGCTTTAAGTACTTTTTAAGTTTTATTGTGAGAAGTTCAAGTTTATCATCACTTGAGCTTTCACTCGAGTGGTCTTTTTTGTTCAATGTCCGAAATCCTTCCTGTTCTTTGGAAGGTGGTTCTCAAGTTCTTCATGTGCATTGCACGTCATTTTATAGGTCATCAAAGACCCTACAAGTTCTTCAATTGGTAAATATTTTAAGTTTTTTTATTCTTAAATAGCTGTTACTTTTGATTCCCAAGTTTTAGAAAGTGAGCGTAAAACTTTATCCACAAGTTCAAGATTTGAAAAATATTTGCCAAGAACTTTTAAACTATTGACGACATCCATAAAGCGGGTGTATAGGTCAACAATAGTTTCGCTCGGCTTCATTTAAAATAGCTCGAAATCATGCATTAAAAAATTAATCTTTGAATCTTTTACTCTATTAGTGCCTTTGTGTGTAATTTTGAGAGCGTGCTATATGTCAAAAGTCGTTTCGCACATAGAAATTCGATTAAACTCAATTTTATCTAAAGCATAAAATTGAGCTTTCATAGCTCTAGCATTTAACGAAAAAGTCTTCTTCTCCAAATTATTCCAATGGTTCCTTGGAAGAGAAGACCTTCTAAAACCGCTTTCAATAATATTTCATAAATTCAAATCTAAAGAAAGTAAGAAAACTCATTCGAGTTTTCCAAAAAGTGTAGTCCATCCCATTGAATAAGGGAGGACGAATGAGAGAGTGACCCTCTTGAAAGCCAAAATGAGCAATTTCTCTTGGTTGTTAAACCAAATAAGAAACGAATATGGCTCTGATACTAACTGTTAGGAACGAGTCGGCACTAAGGGGGGGGGGTTGAATTAGTGCAGCGGTAAAATACGTCGGTTTCGAAAAATTCTTTTATACGATAAAAATCGATTTCGGAAACTTAACTTGAAACATGTGTTCATAAATATATTGAAGGTAGTAAGCAAGTAAAATAGTTTACAGTAAAGTAAATGGCAACAATAGAAATGCAAACTAGAGAATACGCTAATTTTATATTGGTTTGGTCGTCGTGACCTACAACCACTCTACCAATTCCTCTTCCATCAAGGCCACCGGCATCCACTATCGGTCTTCCTTCGATAGGCGAAGACCAACTACCTTTTGCACCCCTCTTCTCCTTTTCACAGGTTTAGGAGACAACCTTTACAAGCACACACACTCCTCTCTAAACAGAATTCCAAGTTTAAGCGAGAGGAGAGATTTCTTAAGTGATTTCTACAGCATTTTCTTACTTTAAAACTCTCTATGCTTGTGTTTATTAACCAGGGATGAGATGGGTATTTATAGGCCTCAAGTTGGTTCAAACTTGGAGCCTAAAAAATCTCATCTTGGGTTTCCTGGGTTCGGGCGGTACCACCGGCTGTACTGGGTGGTACTATCGCTAGTGTTAGTCTGACACTTACATTGCGCTGGGTGGTACCACCACCTAGTCTGGCGATACCATCGCCTAGCACTAGGCCACTAGGCGGTACCACCACCCAGACTAGCGGTACCACCGCCTGACATAGTCTCGAAGACTATGCCATGACGGTGCCACTTCTTGGGTCATTGTTTAGGCCTTTCATTGGACCCAACACAATCCTTACATAGGCCCAACTTGCCCATAATTGGGTTGGCCCAATTTCAATCCTAATTACATGCTAGCTACAAAATCTAAGACATTTACTACGCTAAACAAGTCTGCAAGTCTAGTTTCATTCGGTTAGCTTTCGACGATCTTCCGGTGAACTTCCGACGATCTCTCGGCAATGTTCCGGCGGACTTCCGGCAAGCTCCTAGACTTTATGATGATCTTCTTGGTGAGTTCCAACAATCTTCTTTAGCAAGCTCCTGGACTTCTCGGTTGGTTCCAACAGAACTTCCGATGAATGTTTGGACTTTCGACGAACTCTTGAACTCCTAACGAAATCACGTTCTTGACTCTAGGACTTCATTTTGCTTTATGCCTTACTATCATAGTTAATCCTACATATGTAAAAACATAATTTGATCTAGACAATTATTACTAAGCTTGAATCATATTGTCCGACATGTTATTGGTCCATCGACGCTTCGTCCGATTCTTTGGCGCATCGTCCTCTCTTGCGACCGACTGTCCAATTGGCCAGTTGACTCCGTAACTCCAATATCTTTAGCTCAATATTCGCTCTTCTTGGCCTAATACCCGAATCCATGGTCTGAAGCCTTCTGTCGATACATCGACCGATCCTCCGGCCCGACGTCCAATCTTCTAACATGTTTCCTACTTTAAATATCTCTCCTTGATTGAAGCATCCTGCATCACTCAAAACGCTGATCAATTCATAAACTCTTATCAATTGGTTTCATCATCAAAATCAGCGATTCAAAAAGGACCACATATATCTATATAAACATGGTCTAAGGCATGTGTTTTTCTAGATATAGCCAGACTAGCAAATGAAACTATGTTGTTTACTAGCCAAACAATCAATACAAGGATTCAAATGTGTACCTTTGAGGTCCGGCAATACCTCTCTCTTGGAAAGAGCTTACAGCCCCTTCTCGCTCATGTGTCCCAATCGCCTATGTCACAACTCCATGCAAAAGTCTTTCTCTGTAGTATTTAACTATTCATCACAAGCTTTGGCCTACAACCTGTACAAAGTGTGACATTTCTTTCCACTAACCACAATAAGAGAACCCTTATTGAGCTTCTATTACCTTTTGTGAAATCTGCTATCATAGTCTTCATCATCTAGTCTTCCAACTGAAATTAAATTTAGCCTCAAGTCAAAACATGCCTCATATCCTTAAGCACCAATTTGTAGCCAAGGTTGGTCTTTATATGGATATCACCCATGCCAATGTTGTCTATCGTGCCATAGTTACCCATCTTAACAACACCAAAATTTCTAGACCTATATGTAACAAAAAACTCTCTTCGTGGTGTAGCATGATAAGAATCACATGTGTTAATCACCCACTCAAGATCCTGACACACATAATAAAAAATATCATCAGAATGAGATAAAATCAAATAATCACCACCCTGCACTGTAACTGTGATATTGTCTTTTGACTCTATAGACTCCACTTCTTTTCCCTTTTTCTTACTCTTCTTAGGTTGCTTACATTGGTTCTTGTATTATCTTTTCTCACTATAGTTATAGTAAATAATATCTTTTCTTAATTTTGACTTGCTTCTACCCATACGTGAACTGCTTCTATCCTTTGACTTTGACCTTCCTTTGTTCTCTGAGATAAGTACTTGTGAATCATTCTAAGATGTTGCTGAATTATTTCTTTTCAAATTCTCATTCAACAGACTGCTTGTTACTTGACTCATGGTGACAACACCATCTGGTGTAGAATTACTGAGAGAAATCACTAGTGTCTCCTATTAGGATCAAGAGCACTAAGAGGGGGGGGGGGGTGAATTAGTGCAGCGGATAAAAACGTCAACTTTGTCAAATCTCTCATATGATAAAAATCATTTCCGACGTAAAACCGATTTCGAAAACTTAACTTGAACGCATACGTAAATGTATTGAAGGCAGTAAGCTATTAAAGGGGTTTGTAGTAAGGTAATAGCAGGAAATAAAATGCAAACCAGAGAAGATGGGAGTTTATAGTGGTTCGGTCAATCGTGACCTACATCCACTCCTCTGATTCCTCTTCCATCGAGGCCACCGGCATCCACTGATGATCTTCCTTTACTAGGCGGAGATCATCCTCCTTATTACACCCCTCTTCTCCTTTTACCGGGTTTAGGAGACAACCCTTACAAGCACTCACACTCCTCTTATAGAATTCTAATACTTAGAACTTGAGGAGGATTCTCACAAGGGATTTCTATAGTGTTTCTTTGCTTTTAAACTCTTTGTGCTTGTGTTCTTTAACCAAGGATGAGAGGGGTATTTATAGGTTTCAAATTGATTCAAACTTAAAGCCTAAAAACATCTCATCCCGGGTTCCCGGGTCACGGGCGGTACCACCGCCCAGTGTTAGTTTGACTGACACTATCCTGGGTGGTACCACCACCCAGGTCTAGCGGTACCATCGCCTGGGGTGCAGTGTTGGATGGTACCACCACCCAGACTGGTGGTACCATAGCCTGACACCCTGCCATCGACGATACAACCACCTAGACTGGCGGTACCATTGCCTGACATAGTCTCGAAGACTGTGCCACGACGGTGAGTCTTCTTGGGGCACTGTTTGGTCTTCTTATTGGGCCTAACATAGTTCTTACATAGGCCTAGCTGGCCCGTAATTGGGTTGGCCCAATCCAAGCCCAATTACGTGCTAACTACGATTCCTAAGACATATTCTAAGCTAAACTAAGTCTGTAAGTCTATTCTTCCGGCGAGCTTCCGACGATCTTCCGGTGAACCTCCGATGAACTCTCGGCAATGTTCCGCCGGACTCCCGGTAAGCTCCTGGACTTGCGATGATCCACTTGGCGAGTTCCGATGAGCTTCTTGACAAGCTCTGCGACTTCTCGGCTGGTTCCGCTAGAACCTCCAACGAACGTCCAGACTTCTAACGAACTCTCGAACTCCTAACGATGTCACGTCCTTGACTCCGGGACTTCAGTTTGCTTCATGTCTTGCTATCATAGTTAATCCTGCACATGTAAAACATACTTCGATCTAGACAATTAATCCTAAGCATCTAATCAAGTTGCCCGGCATGTCATTGGTCCCTCGACGCTTCGTTTGATTCTTCGACGCATTGTCCTCTCTTGCGGCCTATTGCCCAATTGGCCAGTTGACTCTGCAACTCCGATATCCTTGGCACAATCTCTGCTCTTCTTGGCCCGATGCCCGAATCTATGGCCCGAAGCCTTCTATTGATACGTCGATCGATCCACCGGCCTGACGTCCAATCTTTTGACATGTTCCTCCGGCCCAACTTGATTCTTCCTGCTTTAATTGTCTCATCCTGATCGAAGCATTCTGCGTCACTCAAAATACAGATTAAAACATAAACACATATTGATTGGTTTCATTATCAAAATCTAAGATTCAACATCTCTCAACTTTCTAGCAATGAACTGAGAAGTAATAATGCCCGTAACTCATCATCAAGAGACATTTTCATAGAGTATAACTGGTTAGTGATACTCTGCATTTCATTCAAATGCTCAGCAATAGAAGCACCCTCTTTATATTTCAGGTTTACATGTTTTCTAATAAATAAAGCTTTATTGCCAACTATTTTTCTTTCATATAGACCTTCCAACTTTTTCCAAAGAGAATATGGAGAACTTTCAATAGAAACATAGTGAAAGACATTGTCATCGAGCCACTATCGAATAAACACAATTGTTTTTCGATCTAACCTCTTCCACTCACGATCTATTATAGTTGCGGGCTTTGCACAATCCCCCTGCAAAGGTCCATACAAATCTTTACAATACAAGAGATATTCTATTCTTGGTTTCCATATCATCCAATTATTTCCATTCAAGCTAATCATACAAGAAACACTACTAGCCTCCATGTTCAAATACAAAAATTAAATTACCAAAATCCTGCTCTGAAACCAGTTGATAAGATATAAAGAGAAATAAACTTTTGTCTATGAACAAATACTAGTAGGTCATAATATGCAGTGGGAATTAAATTGAATCACAATCAAATATAACACTAAGAAAACCCTTCCAAAGTAAAGGGTAAAAACCACGAGGCAAACCAAATATAATCCACTATAAGAATAATAAATATACAAATCTTAAAGTCTTTTGCCCAAAACCCAAGAATAATCTCAAGAGAATAACTGGGATACAAGGATTATGTCACTGTGCACAATATCTAAATTCTCTCCAAGTAATCACAAGAAGAATCTACTATAGATCTTATCTAACTTGAGATGAGAACATTACCTGGATGATTCAGAACAGTCTCTTTATATTTTCCTTGTCTTCTTCCCTTTTCTTCTCTTATTTTTCTATCCTTTTCTTCTCTTTTTGAATCACGTTGCTTTTACTATTTTCTACCCCTACTGCTATAATTTTTTACTCTATTTTCGTAGCCACCACCACCCCCTAATTTGATCTTAGATTAGGTTAAAAGAGGAGGTAGGGTGTGGGCTATTAAAGCCTACTATGGGCTAAACTTATGGGTTGTCAACCCAATATGTGATGCATGTCTTAGCAATAAAAGTCATAGATAGCCCTTTGGCACATCTTCTATATCATGCTCTAAACCTTTTGAAATTATTTATACTGATGTTTGGGGCCTTGCTCTAATCATTTCTTTTACTAAATTCAGATTTTATGTTATTTTTGTAGATTACTTCACTAAGTACACATGATTATATCATCTTCACCATAAATCTGAAGTGTCTATCATCTTTACCAACTTTCAAAAGTTGGTCGAGAACTACTTCAATCTACAATCAAAATAGTTTACTCTGATGGTGGAGGTGAATATCAAGCCCTAACAACCTATCTCTCAGCTTGTGGAATATAACATCTCAAGTCACACCCGCATACTCCTTAACTAATTGGCTCTGCTAAACGCAAACATTGGCATATAGTTGAAACTAGCCTCACATTTCTACATTAGGCCTCTATGCCTTCAACCTTTTGGACAATAACCTTTCAAACTACAGTCTACCTTATTAATCGGATGCTTATGCTAGTCCTATAATACCAGTCCATATTTGAAATACTATTTCATAAACCTCTAAGCCTTCATAAACTCAAAGTATTTTGTTGTCTATATTATCCATGGTTATGTCCCTATGCCTCCCATAAGATAACATCAAGATCTCAACCTTACATCTTTATAGGATACTCTCTTGAACATAATGCTTTCTGATGCTATAATCCCCATACCCACAAAGTCTTAATATCACATCACATTATTTTTATTGAGTCTATCTTTCCTTTCCAAAACCATGAGTCTCTTGCCATGCAGACCACTCCAATAAACATTCCTCACTAGAGTATACATCCGATCCAATCAGATGAGCCTCCCATGACACCGTCCAGTTCCTTTCCTCAAGATCCACACTCTATAACTACTCTAGTTCAGCAATTGTCTATTCCCTCTATTACTACTCCACTCATTTCTTCTCAAGTTTCCCCAATTGATGAAATAATATGTTCATAATCACAACCATTATCTTTACCTCCTTCTAGACCAAGTGACACTGAAGTGTTGAATCTCATATTTTGATGATGAAACTACTTGATATATATTTATGATTTAATTTTTGTTTTGAGTAACGCAGGATGCTTCGATCAAGATGAGACAATTAAAGCAGGAAAATCATGTTGTGCCAGAGGAACATGTTAGAAGATTGGACGTCGGGCCAGTGGATCGGTCGACGTATCGACAGAAGGCTTTGGGCCGTGGACTCGAGCATCGGGCCAAGAAGAGCGGGTATTGTGCCAAGGATATCAGAGTTGCGGAGTCAACTAGCTGATTGGGCAATAGGCCGCAGGAGAGGACGATGCACCGAATAATCAAACAAAGCATCGAGGGACCAATGACATGCCGGACAACTTGGTTAATTGCTTAGGATTAATTGTCTCGATCGAAGTTTTATTTTACATGTGTAGGATTAACTATGATGGAAGAAAGACATGCAGCATGAGTTACGCCGAGTCAAGACCATGATCATGTTGGGGGTTCGAATGTTCGACGGAAGTCCGAACGGTTGTCGGAGGTTCTTCGGGAACAAATCCGAGAAGTCCAGGAGCTTGCCAAAGAGGCTCGTTGGAACTCACCAAGTGGATCATCGTAAGTCCAGGAGTTTGCTGGAAGTCCACCGGAGCATCGCCGAAGGTTCGTCGGATGTTCGCCGGAAGTTCGCCGGAAGCTCGCTGGAAGAAGCGATTGACGCACCGGAGCAAATTGCAGTAAATGTCTTAAGAAATATCATAGTTAGAATGTAGATTAAGTTAGGAATGGGAGGTGATCCCATTAACTTAATCTGGGGGCAATTGGGCCCTTGATAGACCCAAATTGGGCCGAATGAATCAACCCATTCGGACCAGAATTCTTGCCAAGCGGTGGCACCGCCCAGGAGATGGTCTCCCAAGAAAGCTGGGTAGTACAACCGCCCAGGTCAGGCAGTGGCACCGCCTGGATTTACTCTCCGAGCGAGACTGAGCGGTGCAACCACCCCTGACAAGCGGTGGAACCACTTGAGCTCGGTCTCCGAGATCTGCCAAGCGGTGCAACCGCCCCAGTCAGGCCGTGGCACCACCTAGGCTCAGTCTCCGAGCGAGATTGGGCAGTGCAACCGCCCCTATCAGGCGGTGGCACTGCCTAGAGGCTCAATCTCTTTGCTGCTAGGTAGTTGTACCGTCAGGACCCCGGAAATCCGAGAAAAGACACTTTTGAGCTCCAAATTCAAACCAGTTTGGGGCCTATATAAACCTCACCCTTTCCTGCATGAAAGGGCAACCAAAAGCACCAAAAATCCAATCTTACTCTTTGATTTTTAGAGCTCAAAAGTATTGTAAAGGCTAGAAGTTCTCCTCCCTCTTTTCTTCCAAGTTTTGAGCTTTCAAGAGAGGAGAGAAATTCTGTAAGGGTTTTCTCCTAAGCCCATCGAAAGGAGTGAAACTGTAAAAGGGTAGTTGGCCTTCGCCTATTGAAGGAAGGCCTCTAGTGGACGTCGGTGACCTCGTCGGAGGAGGAAGCCGAAAGTGGATATAGGTCACGTTTGACCGAACGACTCTAAATCTTGGTTTGCATTTACTTTGAGCAACTTATCTTTACTACAAACCTCCTTAGTAACTTACTACCTTCTGCTCATTTATGAACGTGTTTCATAGTTAAGTATTTACTGAATCGGCATTAAGACGGAAATCGGTTTTATCGTACGAATATCATATTTCAGTTTGCGCTTACATTCTGATTTCCATCATAACTGCAAACTGCCTTTATATCTTTGCTTTAACTGTATCTCGCTTGATCACAAGTTAAAGTGATTAACGAATCGGCTTTTTTACCAAAATTGCTTTTATCGTATGAATGTAGTTTTAATCGTCAAAAGTTTTTCGCTGTACTAATTCACCCCCCCCTCTTAGTGCTCTTGATCCTAACATGAAGTGCTTTAACCTGACCCGGCCTATGTCAACGACTCTCTACTGTTTCTTCCAATAACTCAACCTCACAATCCCGTAGCCTCCAAACATCCTATGACAACATGCTCCAAAAGTAGTATTTTTAAACCAGGTCAAGTCCTTGACCTACATGTTATCACAAAATCCTCTTCTAATACCATTGAACCCACCACCTTCACTCAAGCTCAAAAATCTCCACATTGGCATAACGTCATGTGTGAAGAATATGATGCCCTACTCCATAACTCAACATGGAACCTAGTACCCTTTCATCATACATTAAATATCATCGGGTTTAAGCGGGTCTTTTAAATTAAGCAGAACCCAGATGGATCTATTGCTTGATATAAAGCACGTCTAGTCACCAAAGGGTTTCATTAATGACTTGGAGTTGATTTCACTGAAACATTTAGTCCTGTTGTTAAGCCCACAACAATCTGACTTATCCTGAGTCTGACCACCACTAACGGTTGACAATTATGACAATTAGATATTAATAATATCTTTTTACAGGGGACTCTAACTGAAGATATTTTTATGCAACAACCTCTTGGTTTCATTCATCCTCGGTATCCAAGGTATGTTTGCAAACTTCAAAAGGCTATTTATGGACTTCGTCAAGCTCCAAGAGCTTGGTATATTAAACTTGACTCATTTTTCACTTCAGTTGGCATTATCAACTCCAAGTCTGATACCTCGTTATTTCTATGATAACAACATGAAAGCATAATTATATTATGGTGTATATGGATGACATTATTATCACAGGCAATAATCTCATAGAGATCAAGCATTAATCAAGCAATTGACAGATTGATTCTTTCTTAAAGATCTAGGAACCTTGAACTATTTTCTAGGCGTGGAAGTAACATACACATCTTCAGGTCTCTTCCTATCACAAAGAAAGCACATTCAAGATTTATTATCAAAGACAAACATGTAGGATGCAAATGCAATTTCAACTCCCCTTTCTACTAGTGAATCTCTCAAATTATCTGATGGAAGTCCTGCTATGGAACCCACTCAATACCGACAAGTAGTTGGCTCTTTATAATACTTAGCTCTCACCTATCTAGACATCTGTTAGAACCCTTGTAGATTCTAAACTTGGGGTTGATCTCTTTAGGGGATCGGCCTCCTTGGAACTCTATAGGGGTTCCTTCCTCCAAGTTGCTACTCAAAGACTGCAGAAAAGATTCATCTATTGCTTATCAAAAGAGGAGGAATACATGGCTATTTATAGGGTTTCTAAACCCTAACTCCTAATAGGACTCCTACTCAAGACTCCTACTTCTAACCGACTCCTAATAGGACTTCTACTCAAGACTCCTATTCTTTTACAACTTCTAATTCATCTATAAGAAACAACCTCCTAACCCTAGCCGGCCTCTTCACCTCTTTAATAGGGGTCGGTTTAGGTAGGTTTTACATGAATGTCTCTCTCAATTAGGACTCTCCTAGCTAGAGTCCTAACAGACCCGCCCTCTTCAAATTAGCCTTGTCCTCGAGGCTGACGATTCATGAATTTTGGGAATTTGATCTTCAAGTCGTCATAGTTCTCCCAAGTGGCATCTTCTGTTGGTAGGTTCACCCACTGTATTAGCACTTTAGTAGTGGGTCGTCGTCGTCGAGTCACGATCCGTCGATCAATAATGGCACTTGGCTGGGTCTGGAGTTCTCCTTGGATAGTCATATTTGGTGGGTGGCTTTGGGCTGTCTCCAAGCACATATTTACAACTTTCGTCTAGTCGTTGATTTGTGGGTGGTATGCCATACTCCTTTTCAATTTAGTACCCTGTATATGGAATAACTATGTCCAAAATCTGCTCGTGAAGATGCAAGTAGAATTTATCATAAGCACAATGCGTCCGTTATAGTGTAATTCTTTTGAGTCCCAATTGTAATGAGTCACGGAGCTTTGTGCTTCATCCAATTTTTTTATAATCTTACTAGTCTCTGAATCTTCCTGCCATTCCATCTTAATATCCTCAAGGAAGTCGCTGGTCGGAAGTGAAATGGCCGAAACTTCAGCTTGCTCGGGTAGCTGCGAAAGCGCATCTACAAGAACATTCTCTTTCCCCTTTTTGTAAGTTATTTCATAATCAAATCCAAGAAGTTTTGTTACCCATTTTTGCTGCTCAGGGGATGATATCTTTCGCTCCAAAAAATACTTGAGGCTTTTATGGTCGATTTTAATTTGAAATCGTCGACTAATCAAGTAGGGTCTCCACCTCGTTGCTGCGCGCACAATGGCGAGCATCTCCTTATCATATGTTGACTTATTTTGATGGGAGGGAGATAATGCCTTGTTAGTGTATGTGAGTGGTCAACCATCTTGCATGAGAATGGCTCCAATTCCGACTCCAGATGCGTCGGCCTCAATAATGAAGGGTCGGTTGAAATCTGGTAGTGTTAGCACCAGTGTCGTCGTCATGGCTGCCTTAAGTTTGTCGAAGGCAGCGGAGGCTCTGTCTAACCATTGGAAGACATCTTTTTCTAGTAAGAAAGTAAGTGGTGCATTGATCTTTCCATAGTTTTTCACGAACTTATGATAGTAGCCTTATAAACCCAGAAAGCCATGTAGCAATTTTATGTTCCTCGGGATAGACCAGTTTTGCATTGCTTCAATTTTGAAGGGGTCCACTATCACACCTTCCTCTGATTTGATATGCCCAAGATATTCCACCTTCTGTTGAAGAAAGCAAAAATTCATAGTGGTTGTTGTGTGTTCAAAAGGTAGTTTTCGGTATGTCTTCTTCTCACACTCATATTTGATGATACTCGGATCAAAGGTCCAGCTTTGTGAAGATTTGTGCTCCCTTTCATCTAGCAATTCATCTGCTATTGGAATAAGGTATTTGTCCTTGATGGTTATGCCATTGAGAGCTCGATAATCAATGCATATTCGTCATGTTCCGTCTTTCTTGCGTACAAGTAGCACCAGTGAAGAGTAGAGGTTGCAACTTGGCCGAATAACTCCTGTTTCGAGCATCTCTTTTACAATTCTTTCTATTTCATCCTTCTGGAGATGTAGATATTGATTTGGCCGAGTATTTGCTTCAGGTTTGCCTGAAGGAATCGTTATATAATGATCATGCCGACGGGTAAGAGGTAGGTTGTACGGTTCGTCAAATATATCTGAAAATTCAACAAGCAAAGGAAGTAAGTTTGGATCTTCAAATTCTATTAGCTCTCCCTTAGTTTGCTACTCAAGTTGTACTAAAAATCTGCTGTATGCTTTATGCAAAACCTTCTCCATTTGTTGTATGCAAATCGTCATTACGTCGCCCCCACGTTTCCTATTCAATATCACCTGTTTCTCCTTACTATAAAATTTCATAATTAGTTGCATAAAATTCCAAGAAATATCACATAATGTTGTCAACCATTTAATTATGAGTATGGCCTCATGATCATCAAGAGGGAGAAGGAAGAAATATGCAATTATCTCTTGGTAAGGCCTCATGATCAGCAATAGTTTCACTTGCGGGCGCCTACGATCATACTTCAAAATTCATCCATCGGCAACCTTAACGTCAAACCTGTTGCAATTCTCGATAGGTAAGGCCATCTGGATAGTAACCTTACTGTTTAGAAAGTTATTAGTACTGCCCGTGTCGATGAGAACAGTGATCGGTTGTTGTTTGAGAAGGCCTCTAACTTTCATCGTTTGCGGGTTTGAGTAGCCAACTAATGCATGTACCGTAACTTCGGTCGGTTGGGGCTCTTCTTCTACATCTTCTTCTTCATGTTCAAGGCTCTCTTCTGGATATTCAATGACATCTTCTTCTATTGATTCAATCATAAGAAGTCTCCCTTTACTACAGTGATGCTCACGGCTCCACGGCTCGTCGTAATGCCAACATAACCCCTTCGCATATCGCTCCCGAAGCTCTTCTCTTATTAACCTCTTTGGTGTAGGGACTCGGTCAACAGTAGGGGGGCTGAGGGCTTCAATATTGCTGGTTGAGGAGTGACCTTAGTCCTCCGAGCTTCATGGTTCAATTGCTCCTCTTGATGTCGTGCGAAAGAGATGGCTACCATAAGCGTGTACGGTTGTCACGCTTTAACTTCTCCTCGGATCTCTGGCTTCAAGCCCTCAATGAATGTCCTCAATAGGTTTTTTTGAGACCAATCAAGAGTTTGATTAGATAACCTTTCAAACCTGGTTTGGTACTCCTGAATGGTAGAGGTTTGTCGGATCTTTGCTAGTTGTCCATCAATATTCTCGTAATCAGTTGGTTTGAAGCGGATCAGCAGTCCTTCTTTGAATTGTCACCATGAAAGGACTCAATAAGTATGTTCAAACCAGTCAAACCACTGTATAGCATCCCCTTCAAGATGTATAGCTACAATTTTCACCATAGATGCATCCGTAGTTTTATGGTACCGAAAATATCACTCCGCGCGCGAGATCCAACCAATCGGGTCTCCTTCTTCCCATCTAGGGAAGTCCACTCTCATGCATGGATAGTTGGGGTTGGTCAAAGAGCTTCCCCTCTCTTGGAAGTCATATCTTTGGGCTTGGTGCGATGGGGCAAAGCTCTCTCCTTGATGTGATTTCTTCGGGCTTAGTGGTCGGCCCAATCTGAGTTCGGTAAAGAGCCTCTGAATCTTATCCTCCATTCGCGCCTCGAAGGCTTTGATTTAGCATTGATTACCTCCTCAGATGCCATAGTATATGCCACCAAATCTGTGATGTTAAGATCTCTCTTTTGTTGTCGAGTTAAAGGCATGTATTGGTTGAGAGAGGTGATGGTCGAAAGGGTTGGTAGATCGGTAGATGTAGGCTACAGTTTAGGCTTGTTTTGTGGCTATTTTGGGTACAATTTGAGGGTGTGGTTTGGTGGAGTTTTAGGGCTATAGATGAAAGTTTTGGATCTGTGGTAGATGGTAGCAAAGGTTTGATAAAAATAAGTGGAAGTTGCAGCAAGTATGTGCTGTGTTGTAAAAGTAGAATTGTCGTCGAAGAAACAACGGTTTCTCGATGTAATTTCCACCAAAAACTTGAGAGAATTGAGGAGAGAATTGATAGAAAAATCACAGTTTATATGACAGCAAGGATATCTAATTTAATCAAGAGAATTTCAGTAGTATAACAGCAAGGAAATTGGTGCAAGTTGCGATTGCAGAATTCTCATCGAGAAATTTCAGCGGGTTACAACGAAAATTTGCAGCAACACAAAATCATTTTTAGAGATGAATTTCTTAATAGATCAATCTTAGATGGAAGCCAAGATGATCTATGAAGTGTATAAGAAATTTCATTCAAAAAAGATTGCAAATAGATGGGTTAAGGCAACAATATGCGGCTGAAATTTTCTGCAGCACAGATTTTTAAGTATAGCAGATTGGACGTAAAAGATCAGTGATTTATATTGAGAATTTTTTTATGAAACTAAAGGGAATTCTACTGTTAGGAAGTGTCAAAGCTATCATAAAAATTTCGTATAGATTTGGATAGAAACAACGTAGTATCAAGATCAAACAAGCAGTGCTATGCGGCTGAAATTTTACAGTGCAGATTTCCAAGTATATCAGATTAGACATAAAATATCAATGGTTTATATTGAGAATTTTTTGACAAAACCAAAGAAAATCTGCTGTTAGGAAATGTCAAAGATGTCATAAAAATTTTGTAGAGATTTGGACAGAAAAAATACAGTAGCAAGATCAAACAGACGGTGCTATACGGTTGGAATTCTGCAATGTATCTTTCGTCATAGAGATGAAAACTATATGACGAAAAGTTTATGCAGCAATATAGGAATAATTTTTTTTGGGATTTTCAAATAAGGATAACTAAATTGCAGCAGCAGTAAGGTAGAAAACCAGAACCTGTTGTAATTCATGGGGAGATCAAAGGATGATCCATGGTGGTGGAGATGTGTTAGGACTCTAGCTTGGAAGTCCTAATTGAGAGGGACAATCATGTAAAAATGTTAGGACTCTAGCTAGGAGAGTCCTAATTGAGAGGGACATTCTGTTAGGACTCTAGCTAGGAGAGTCCTAATTGTGAGGGGCATTCATGTAGGAGGTTTTTTCTTAGAGAAGAATTAGGAGTTGTAAGGGAATAGGAGTCTTGAGTAGGAGTCCTATTAGGAGTTGGTTAGAAGTAAGAGTCTTAAGTAGGAGTCCTATTAGGAGTTAGGGTTTAGAAGCCCTATAAATAGCCATGTATTCCTTCTCTTTTCTTAAGCAATAGATGAATCTTTTCTGCAGTCTTTGAGTAGCAACTTGGAAGGAGGAACCCCTATAGAGTTCCAAGGAGGCCGATCCCCTAAAGAGATCAACCCCAAGTTTAGAATCTGCAAGGGTTCTAACACCTGGTATCAGAGCAGCATTCTTGGCATCTCGCTGCCCTTCCACAGCCATCCATCAACCCTCTACAACCATCCAAAGCAATTCCCACAATTGCTTAAAAGATCGTCACCGAATTCCGCCATCATCTCCACCACCGCGGATCATCCTTTGATCTCCCCGTGAATTGCAACAGGTTCTGGTTTCCTACCTTACTGCTGCTGCAATTTAGTTATCCTTATTCGAAAATTCAAAAAAAAAAAAAAATTGTTCCTATATTGCTGCATAAACTTTTCGTCACAAAGTTTTCATCTCTACGACGAAAGATACATTGCAGAATTCTAGCCGCATAGCACCATCTGTTTGATCTTGCTACTGTGCTTTTTTTCTACGAAATTTTTATGACATCTTTGACACTTCCTAACAGTGGATTTCCCTTTCGTTTCATCAAAAAATTCTCAATATAAACTACTGATCTTTTATGTCCAATCTGCTGCACTTGAATTGCAGAATTCAAGCCGCATAGCACCATCTGTTTGATCTTGCTACTGTACTTTTTCTATCCAAATTTCTACGAAATTTTTATGACATCTTTGACACTTCCTAGCAGTGGATTTCCCTTTGGTTTCATCGAAAAATTCTCAATATAAACTACTGATCTTTTATGTCCAATCTGCTGCACTTGAAAATCTATGCTGCAGAAAATTTCAGCTGCATATCGTTGCCTTAACCCATCTATTTGCAATCTTTTTTGAATGAAATTTCTTATACACTTCATAGATCATCTTGGCTTCCATCTAAGATTGATCTATTAAGAAATTCATCTCTAAAACTGATTTTTGTGTTGCTATAAATTTTCATCGTAAACTGCTAAAATTTTTCGACGAGAATTCTGCTATCATAACTTGCACCAATTTCCTTGCTGTTATACTGCCGAAATTTTCTTGATTAAATTAGTCATCCTTGCTGTCATATAAACTGTGATTTTACTATCAATTCCCTCTTCAATTCTCTCAAGTTTTTGGTGGAAATTATGTCGAGAAACCGCTGTTTCTTCGACGACAATTCTGCTCTTACAAGACAGCACATACTTGCTGCAACTTCCACTGATTTCTCTCAAACCTTTGCTGCCATCTACCACAGATCCAAAACTTTCATCCACAGCCCTAAAACTCCACCAAACCACACCCTCAAACTGCACCCAAAACATGCCTAAATCGTAGCCTACATCCGCCGATCCACCAACCCTTTCGACCATCACTTCTCTCAACCTATACATGCCTTTAACCTGACAACAAAAGAGAGATCTTAACATCATATATTTGGAGGTATATACTATGGCATCTAAGGAGGCAATCGATGCTAAATTCGAAGCCTTGGAGGTGCGAATGGAGGATAAGATTCGGACGCTCTTTACCGAACTCAGATTGGGCCGACTACTAAGCCCGAAAAAATCATATCACGGAGAGAGCTTTGCCCAATCACACCAACCCCAAAGATATGACTTCCAAGAGAGGGGAAGCTCTATGACCAACCCCAACTATCCATGCATGAGAGTGGACTTCCCTAGATGGGAAGAAGGAGACCCGATTGGTTGGATCTCGCGCGCGGAGCGATATTTTCGGTACCACAAAACCGCGGATGTATCTATGGTGAAAATTGCAGCTATACATCTTGAAGGGGATGCTATACAGTGGTTTGACTGGTTTGAACATACTTATGGAGTCCTTTCATGGCGACAATTCAAAGAAGGACTGCTGATTCGCTTCAGACCAACCGATTACGAGAATATTGACGAACAACTAGCAAAGATCCAACAAACCTCCACCATTCAGGAGTACCAAACTAGGTTTGAAATGTTATCTAATCAAACTCATGATTGGTCTCAAAAACAGCTATTGTGGACCTTCATTGAGGGCTTGAAGCCGGAGATCCAAGGAGAAGTTAAAGCGCGACAACCGTATACGCTTATGGCAGCCATCTCTTTCGCACGACATCAAGAGGAGCAATTGAACCATGAAGCTCGGAGGACTAGGGTCTGTCCTCAACCAGTAATATTGAAGCCCTTAGCCCCCCCTACTGTCGACCAAGTCCCTACACTAAAGAGGTTAACAAGAGAAGAGCTTCGGGAGCGATATGCGAAGGGGTTATGTTGGCATTGTGACGAGCCGTGGAGCCGTGAGCATCGCTGTAGTAAAGGGGGACTTCTTATAATTGAACCGATAGAAGAAGAGGTCATTGAACATCCAAAAGAGAGCCTTGAACATGAAGAAGAAGATGCAGAAGAAGAGCCACAACCGACCGAAGTTACGGTACATACACTAGCTAGCTACTCAAACCCGCAAACGATGAAAATTGGAGGCCTTCTCAAACAACAACCAATCACTGTTCTTATCGACACGGGCAGTACTACTAACTTCCTAAATAGTAAGCTTGCTGTTCGGATATCATTACCTATTGAGAATCGCTGCAGGTTTGATGTTAAGGTCACCGACGGACAGATTTTGAATTGTGATCATAGGCGCTTGCAGGAGAAACTATTGCTGCAGGACCAAGAGATAATTGCAGATTTCTTCCTTCTCCCTCTTAACAATCATGAGGCCATGCTCAGAATTAAATGGTTGACGACATTAGGTGATATTTCTTGGAATTTTATGAAACTAATTATGAAATTTTACAGTAAGGAGAAACAGGTGACATTGCACGGGAAACGTGGGGGCGACATAACAACGATTTGCACACAACAAATGGAGAATGTTTTGCATAAAGCATGCAGCGGCTTTTTGGTACAACTTGAGCAGCAAACTAAGGGAGAGCTAACAGAATTTGAAGATCCAAATCTACTTCCTTTGCTTGCTGAATTTTCAAATATATTTGACGAACCGCGCAACCTACCTCTTACCTATCGGCATGATCATTGTATAATGATTCTTCCAGGCAAATCTTCAGCAAATGCTCAGCCATATCAGTATCCACATCTCCAGAAGGATGAAATAGAAAGGATTATAAAAGAGATGCTCGAAACAGGAGTTATTCGGCCAAGTTGCAACCTCTACTCTTCGCCGGTGCTACTTGTACGCAAGAAGGACGGAACAAGGCGAATATGTGTTGATTACCGAGCTCTCGATGGCATAATCATCAAGGACAAATACTTTATTCCAATAGTAGATGAATTGCTAGATGAAAGAGAGCACAAATCTTTACAAAGCTGGACCTTTGATCCGGGTATCATCAAATACGAGCATGCGAAGAAGACATATGGAAAACCACCTTTTGAACACACAACAACCACGAATTTTTGCTTTCTTCAACAAAAGGTGGAATATCTTGGGCATATCATATCAGAGGAAGGTGTGGCAGTGGACCCCTTCAAAATTGGAGCAATGCAAAACTGGCCGACCTCGAGAAACATAAAATTGCTACATGGCTTTCTGGGTTTAACAGGCTACTACCGCAAGTTCGTGAAAAACTATGGAAAGATCAGTGCACCACTTACTTCCTTACTAGAAAAAGATGTCTTTCAATGGTTGGACAGAGCCTCCGCTGCCTCCGACAAACTTAAGGCAGCCATGACGACGATGCCGGTGCTAACACTACCAGATTTCAACCGACCCTTCATTATTGAGGCCGACACATCTGGAGTCAGAATTGGAGCCATTCTCATGCAAGATGGTCGACCACTCACATACACTAGCAAGGCATTATCTCCCTCCGATCAAAATATGTCAACATATGATAAGGAGATGCTCGCTATTGTGCGCGCAGCAACGAGGTGGAGATTGTACTTGATCAGGTGATACTTTCAAATCAAGACCGACCATAAAAGCCTAAAATATCTCTTGGAGCAGAAGATATCTTCCCCCGAACATCAAAAATGGGTAACAAAATTTCTTGGATTTGATTTTGAAATAACTTACAAAAAGGGGAAAGAGAATGTTCTTGCAGATGCGCTTTCGCAGCTACCTGAGCAAGTTGAAGTTTCGACCGTTTCACTTCCGACCAGCGACTTCCTTGAGGATATTAAGATAGAATGGCAGGAAGATTCAGATACTAGTAAGATTATAAAAAAATTGGAGGAAGCACCAAGCCCCATGGCTCATTACAATTGGGACTCAAAAGAATTACACTATAAGGGTACTAAATTGAAAAGGAGTACGACATATCACCCACAAACCAACAGCCAACCGAAAGTTTTAAACAGGTGCTTGGAGACAACCCAAAGCCACCCACCAAATATGACTACCCAAAGAGAACTCCAGACCCAGCCAAGTGCCATTATTGATCGACGGATCGTGACTCGACGACGACGACCCACTAATGAAGTGCTAATACAGTGGGCGAACCTACCAAAAGAAGATGCCACTTGGGAGAACTATGACGACTTGAAGATCAAATTCCCAGAATTCATGAATCATCAGCCTCGAGGACAAGGCTGATTTGAAGAGGGCGGGTCTGTTAGGACTCTAGCTTGGAAGTCCTAATTGAGAGGGACAATCATGTAAAAATGTTAGGACTCTAGCTAGGAGAGTCCTAATTGAGAGGGACATTCTGTTAGGACTCTAGCTAGGAGAGTCCTAATTGTGAGGGGCATTCATGTAGGAGGTTTTTTCTTAGAGAAGAATTAGGAGTTGTAAGGGAATAGGAGTCTTGAGTAGGAGTCCTATTAGGAGTTGGTTAGAAGTAAGAGTCTTAAGTAGGAGTCCTATTAGGAGTTAGGGTTTAGAAGCCCTATAAATAGCCATGTATTCCTTCTCTTTTCTTAAGCAATAGATGAATCTTTTATGCAGCCTTTGAGCAATAATTCATGATAATGGATTCCTTCATTTATAATAATTTAAATGTTTCAATTTTTTATTTATTATAAATGAAACCATTATTTATTTAATATCATTAAAATTCTTCATTATGGACCAAATGTTATAAATTTGAATTAATTCTTGAACGTTATGAGTTGGTGATAATAAATATTCTTGATGAGGGAACATCTATATAAACGAGGATTTTGGTCCATGGGCTCAACATCTCTTTGAAGTCAAAAAGATTTCCTACACCATCTAAAGCAAGAGTTCTGAGCCGAGAAGTGTCAAGTTTAGGAAGAAAATCGATACAGAAATTCTTGACAACAATGGCTGGAGATATGCTATTTCATTTCCACATCAGTTTTTATTGTGTTTCTATTATAATGATTTAGAAACATAATTTGGTATTAAAAATTCTTACATAAGAGTGATGGCTACATTTGCTTCGCTGATTGTTCTTGTGGTCCTTGTGGCCAATACTATAGGTAGGCTGAAGGGTCCATCATGCCCAATACAAGTTTTTCCAAGAGTATGTCTCCTCAGATGGCATTTGAAAATTCACCTTAAAGGCTTTGTTATACCATATCACGTTTGATAAATGACATGTATGTATCCTTAACGTAAGGGTTTATCATATAAAGAATAAATTGTGAAGTGATAGGCAACCTTTAAAGAGACTATTGTGCCCCTTTTTTGTTTTGACTTTGTACCATAAAAATAGCAGCTTCTTTTATTTGATGCGACGAAAAAGGGCAACGTTAAAGAAACCACCACTTTTTCCTTCTCATGCCGTCTATCAAACATTTTGAATGCAAGAATGTATATCTGACTAGATTTTTGGTTTCTTTTGAATATCAAACATTTTAGTTGCCAACACATTCAATCAAATTTATGTTAGGTTGACAGCCCATGAGTTTAGCTCATAGTGGGTTGAGTTTAGCTCATAGTGAGCTTTAATAGGCAGAAAATTATAGTAATAACATGATTCAAAAAGATAAGAAAATGATAAAAAAATAAGAGAATGAAAGGGAAGAAGAAATGACAACACAGAGAGACTATTCTCAATCATCTAGGCAGTGTTCTCATCTTAAGTTAGATCAGATCTATAGTTGATTTTTACTATGATTACTTGGGGAGATCTTGGATATTGTGCAAAGTGACGTAATTCTTGTATCTAAATTATTCTCTTGTGATTGTTGTTTAGGTTTTGAGTAAGAGACTGAGATTTATATATTCATTATTCTTATAGTGAATTTTTTCTAGTTTGCCCCATAGTTTTTACCCTTCAAATTAGAGGAATTTTCTATACAAATCTTGGTGTCCTATTTTATTAAAATTATATTTAATTCCACTATGTGTTACAGCCAGCTTATATTTATTCATGTATAAAGTTAAGTTTGTTCTTCTTTATATCCCATCAACTGGTATCAAAGTAGGTTTTTGGTGATTTAATTTTTGTGTTCGAACATTGAGGCTGATAGTGTTTCTCACATGATTAGCTTGAATGAAAAAAATTAGATAATATAGAAATCAAGAATGAAAGATCTCTTGTAATATAAAGATTTGTATGAACTTTTACAAGGGGATAGTGCAAAGCCCATAACTATGATAGATGATGAGTGGAAAAGGTTAGACTAAAAAACGATCAAGTTTATTCGATAATGGCTCGATGACAGTGTCTTTTATATTTCTACTTAAAGTTCTGTATATTCTCTTTGGAAAAAGTTAGAAGGTCTCTATGAAAGAAAAACAACTGACAACAAAGCTTTCTTGATTAGAAAATTTATAAACCTGAAATATAAAAAGGGTACTTTTATTATTGAGCATTTGAATGAAATGCAGAGTATCACTAATCAGTTATCCTCTATGAAAATATCTCTTGATGATGAATTGTAAGTATTGTTACTTCTTAGTTCATTGCTAGACACTATTGGTTTTCCTTGGTAATTCTGCACCAGATGGTGTTGTCACCATGAGTCAAGTAACAAGTAGTTTGTTGAATGAGGAGTTGAGAAGAAAAAATTCAGTAATATCTTATAATGATTCACATATACTTATTTTATAGAACAAAGGAAGGTTAAAATCCAAGGATAGAAGCAGTTCATGCTTGGGTAGAAGCAAGTCAAGATCAAGAAAAGATATTATTTGCTATAACTGTGGTGAGAAAGGATATTATAAGAATCAATGTAAGCAACATAAGAAGAGTAAGAAAAAGGAAAAAGAAGTGGAGTCTATAGAGTCAAAAGATAATACCACAACTATAGTGAAGGGTGATGATTATTTGATTTTATCTCTTTCTATTAATAATTTCTCTTGTGTGTGTCAGGATCTTGAGTGGGTGATTGATATAGGTGCTTTTTATCATGTTACACCACGGAGGGAGTTTTTTTGCTACCTACAAGTCTGAAAATTTTGGTGTTGTCAAGATGGGCAACTATGGCACGACAGAAATCATTGGCATGGGTGATATCCACATAAAGACCAACATTGGCTGCAAGTTGATGCTTAAGGATATAAGGCATGTGATTGACTTGAGGCTGAATTTAATTTTAGTTGGAAGACTAGATGATGAAGACTATGATAGCAGATTTCCCAAAGGGCAATGAAAGCTCAATAAGGGTTCCACTATTATAGCTAGTGGAAAAAAATGTCACACATTATATAGGTTGCAAGCCAAAGCTTGTCATGAGTAGCTGATGCTATAGAGAAAGACTTCAGCATGGAGTTATGGTATAGGCAATTGGGGCACATAAGCGAGAAGGGGCTACAAGTTCTTTCAAAAAGAAATGTATTGTTAGACCTAAAAGATATACATCTGAACCCTTGTATTGATTGTTTGGCTGGTAAACAATATAGAGTTTCATTTGATGGTCTTGCTTTTAGGATCAAGAGCACTTAGAGGGGGGGGTGAATTAGTGCAGCGAAAAACCTTCTACGATTAAAATAAAAGCTGTGTTCATTCGTTAAAAGTGATTTTGGTAAGAAAGCCGATTCGTAAATCACATTAACTTTTGTTTAAGCAAGATGCAGCAAAGATATAAATGCAGTTTGCAGTTATGATTCTAATCAGATAGTAGGCGCAAACTGAAATAAGATATTCATACAAAAAAACTGATTTACATCTAAATGCAGATTCGTAAATCACTTGATTAAGCGAGATGTAGTTTAAGCAAGGATATGAAGGCAGTTTGCAGCTATGATAGAAATCAAGACGTAAACACAAACAGAAATATGATGATCGTACGATGAAATTGATTTACGTCTAAACGCCGATTCGGAAAGTGCAAAGCTTGAAACCCGATCGTATATGCGCAGAAAGCAATAAGCTTTTGAGGAGGTTTGTAGTAAAGATAATATGCTCAAAGTAAATGCAAACCGAGATTTAGAGTGGTTCGGTCAATCTTGACCTACTCCACATTTGGCTTCCTCTACCGACGAGGTCACCGACGTCAACTAGAGGCCTTCCTTCAATAGGCGAAGGCCAACCACCCTTTTACAGTTTCACTCCTTTTGACGGGCTTAGGAGACAACCCTTACAGAATTTTCTCTCCTCTCTTTAAAGCTCAGAACTTGGAAGAAAAGAGGAAGAAGAACTTTTGGCCTTTATAACAATTTTGAGCTCTAAAAATCACAGAACAAGATCAGGATTTCGATGTATGATGTGTGCTTTCAGTGCTGAATGGGTGGGGTATTTATAGGCCCCAACCTAGTTTGAATTTGGAGCTCAAAACTGTCAATTCCCGGAATTCCGGGATCTAGCGGTTGCACCTCCTGACTGAGGCGGTTGCACCGCCTGGCAGAGCTCAAAGACTGAGCCTCTAGGCGGTGCCACCTCCTGTCAGGGGCGGTTGCACCTCCTGCCAGAGCTTGAAGACCGAGCTCAAGCGGTGCCACCTCCTGTCAGGGGAGGTTGCACCGCCTAGTCTCGCTCAGAGACTGAGCCCAGGCGGTGCCACCTCCTGGCTGGGGCAGTTGCACCACCCAGTCTCGCTCGGAGACTTAGCCCAGGCGGTGCCACCTCCTGGCTTGGGCGGTTCAACCGCCTGGCAGAAATTAGGGTCCGAATGGGTTGATCCATTCGGCTTAATTTGGGTTTTTCAAGGGCCCAATTGCCCCAAGATTAAGTTAATGGGATCACCTCCCATTTCCAACTTAATCATTGTGCTAACTACAATATTTCCTAAGACATTTACTACAACTTGCTCTGGTGCGTCAATCGCTTCTTCCGGCGAACTTCCGTCGATCATCCGATGAACCCTCGGTGATGCTTCTGCGGACTTCTGGCAAACTCCTGGACTTGCGATGATCCACTTGGCGAGTTCCGACGAGCTTCTTTGGCAAGCTCATGGACTTCTCGGATTTGTTCCCATAGAACCTCCGACAATTGTCCGAACTTCCGTCGAACTCTCGAACTCCCAACGTGATCATTGTCTTGACTCTGGTACAACTCCTACTGCATGTCTTACTTTCATCATAGTTAATCCTGCACACTTATCTCAACATATAGATTAGATAACAAATGACAATTGACTTCATCATCAAAATCCGAGATTCAACACTTGCTTTGTCTAGAAAAATGCATATCTTAGATCGTATTTATACAGATGTATATGGTCCTTTGAGGATGAGAATAAAAACTTCTGGTGGATCTATTAATATTCCTAACATCAATGGTGCACTTTATTTTGTTACTTTTATAATTGACTTTTCCAAGAAAGTTTAGGCCTATGCTATGAAGACCAAAGATTAGGTTATTAGAAATTTAAGGGTCACACATGTAAAATTAAATATGTTAAGTCATTATTTTGATTAGCCAAAATTAAAGTGATCTAATTAAAATAAATTTATTTGGCTATGGGGTATAATTATTATGAAAATTAATTATGTGGATACCATCAGCCATATTTCTAACTTGATGATGAGACAAGTTAGAAATATGAAATATCCTGAGGTATTTCTATAAATAAAGTTGTGGTCCCAGATTGCAGTATCAATTCATCTGATTTCCATTCACCCGTCAAAAAGAAATAAAAGGGTTCTTAGAGATACTCTTTAATTGGAAGGCTAATTCACCAATTAAACCAAAATACTTTGATGGATTTATCAGGTACGCTTCCATGTTAATAAATTTCATAATTATTGTAGGATTTCATGTAAATTATTGTTGATCTAATAAGTTTTTATGGAAACATTCTAAAATTCAGTTTTGGTTCTATAAAACATGTTTGATTCATATTTGATGTGTTAAATAACCACATATGGTATCAGAGCCATCGTACAATAATTACTAAACATCTAGGCTTGTTTTATTTTATGTTTTTGAAAGGTATTTTTTATCAGTATTTTGGCGTGATTCAGTTCTATCATTGTTAGGGAAAATGATGGTTTTATGTAATCATGTTGCAACATGCTTCACAATTTGAGATACTTTTTTCTTTTCGTGCCTTTTCCTCTTTATAGTATGCACAACACATGATATTAGAGCTCCTATTGTTGTTCATTTTTATGCTGCAATGCACTGAACCTCCTCATTGTACTACGTCTTCCAGTTTATTTTTTTTTAACGCCTTTGGATTTTATCTAATTAATTTTTAATTAATAAAAGTTGGTTTAAACATAATATTGGTTCTATAAAGTTGATTATTGAAATAAATCAAATAGCTTACATGTAGCAAATGTTTAAATCAACAAATTAAGGTTAAACCAATTTGATTAATATGATTCAAATTCAATTAGTGACTATATAAAGTTGTTTTATATTAGATTAAGTAATTTGATGTATGAAGATTCCAAAGTGACCTCTCATATGTGACATTTCTCATGAAAATATTAAATATAGTGTCTATTTACATCCATACGGTAATTATCCAACTCAAAATAAGGTTAATGACTAATAGGATTCTATACACACATGTAATGGTAAACACGTAACAATTATAAAGATGTATATGTGAATAATAAATCAATCCAAAGATGGATTTATCATTTGACATGCCTTATTATCAGTGTTTGATCATTACAATAAGACCACTACTAGCAATTAATATTGAAGTCCAAAGACAAGATATTAATATTACACTTGGTATCTTGAGATGGGTTATATCATTATTTTAATTTACTTAAGTTTATGGTAATATATATGAGCATAATTTGTAGTTGTCTATTATTCTCTTGTTTATGTTCTCTTGTAACAATATCTACTAACCTCAGTTCAGTACCAGTTCTAAATAGAACTAACTTTAAGGATTGGAAGGAAAACATTCTGATCATTTTGGGCTACATGGATCTAGACCTTGCACTAAGGAAAGACTAACCCGCTTCTCTTATTGAAAATAGTACTCATAATGAAAGGAGACTATATGAGAAGTGAGATAGGTCTAATCGCATGAGTCTCATGATTATTAAGCGCGGCATTCCGAAAGCCTTTAGGGGTGTGGTATTCGAAGGGATTACAAAGGCCAAAGATTTCTTTATCGAAATAGAAAAGTATTTTTTTAGAAATGATAAGGCAAAAACAAGCACTCTACTTCAAAACTTGATTTCTAAGAGGTACAACGGTAAAGGCAATATAAGGGAGTACATCATGGAGATGTCTAATCTTGCTTCAAAGCTTAAAGCATTAAAGCTTAGCTTATCATAGGACTTACTTGTCCATTTGGTTCTAATATCTCTCACTACACAAATCAATCAGTTTAAGATTATTTATAATTATCAAAATGACAAATGGTCTCTTAATGAGCTCATTTCATATTGTGGAAGAAGAAGAAAAATTGAAGCAAGAAAAGATTGAAAGTGCCAACTTGGCCAGCACCTCTAACAACAAGGACAAGAAAAGAAAATATAAATTTGGAAAGAATGAGGCTGATAAGGGTCCAGTATAGAAGAAACAAAATAAGGATGATACAATTTCTTCTACAAGAAATCTGGGCATTTGAAGAAGGACTATACTAAATATCACGCTTGGCATGCTAAAAAGGGCACGTTCTTACTTTGGTTTATTTTGAATTCAATTTAATTTCAGTACTTAGAAACACTTGGTGGTTAGATCCGGTGCAACTACTAACATCAATGTTTCAATGCAGGGTTACTTGAGCTACTGAAGGCCCCATGATGCTGAGAGATGCATTTATGTGGGGGACAGAAAATCGGTAGATGTGGAAGGTACTAGTCATAGGTGCCCAGCAAGCCAATCACGTGAGTGATGGCACGTGTGACTTGACACAGAATCTTTTTGCTTATTATATTTTGACATTTATCACTTTATATTAATTATTACATATATGCATGTATATATTATGATTTCCTTGGTTTCGTGCAATGGGAATCAGATCGTGATGAGATCACAATAATGAGACCAATTCACATTTAAACATAGATCCTAAATAATCCTGGTCATAGGTTACTCGAGAGGGACATCATTATAACCGGACAGACTAGTGTGCTGTATACCCGTCCATATAATAAATGCAGTTGGTCTTATAGCTACTCGTGTGGGGACACTAGGGATACATTGCAGGTGCTCATTGGAGAATGAGTTCACTGATTGATTCGCTTTTGGAATGTTGGATAGTTGATGATGCCTTATTGTCAGATAGCGATTCCATAGTCCTAGTGGTGTATTTAGTCCTTAGACTTGAGACACTAAGGATGTCCTGTATGAGTGCTCCACTCTTTGATACTAGACTTATATAGTTTTGGATGTCTCAGATCTAGTACAACTGGTTATTGGGAGTGGCAACCGACCTTACGAGAGCTATTGAGTGTCGATAGAGGATCATCCACTCTCGGCGTCATAAGAGAAATATCCCATATATTCTTGCTTAGACAAATCCCTAGCTAGGGTCATTCGGGTTGAGAGAAAAAGAGCACTCTAGGAGAATACGATTAGAGTGAGACTCAAGTAGAAACTGTATGGGTCTGACAACACCTTGCTCGATATATGGTCTTTGGGATATTAGATGGTTGAGGGACTATAGGTACACGGTAACTGAGGATAGGCAGGTCTAATGGATTGGATTCCCTTGTATCCTCTAGGGACTACGGCATAGTGGCCTAGTACGTCTATAGTCGATGAGTCAAGTAAATTATTATAGAGATAATAATTCACTAAGTTAGAAGGAGTTCTGACAGGTATGACTCACAGTCAGCTCGATATTGGGCCTAGAGGGTCACACACATATGGTAGACATTGCGATGAGTAGAGGTTTGGATATGAGATATCCACTAAAGCCCATGTCTTATTGGATATCCAATAAGCCCCTGAATTATTGGATCTCATGGATGAGATCCAATAAGAGCCCATGAGAGATTATTGGATAAAGATCCGCTAATCTAAAAGGCTTGGGTAATTGGATGCAGATCGAATACCCACTAGGAGAGGATCCATTAGGTTTTGATAGGTGGCCTCTATAAATAGGAGGGATTCAAAGCCTCATATACTAGAGCCTTTGCTTGCTTCTCCTATTCTCCTCCCCCTCTCCACCTCAAAGCAGGCCTGAAGTTTTTAGGAACATCATCACAGCCCTACTATGTGGATCACCACTAGAGAGGAGGATGCTTGACCTCCTTCACCCTCTCCTAAAGATCTGTAAGGAAACAGGGATATATGATCTCCCTATGTAACACAATCTACTCTATACGCAGTTTTAAGTTTCATGGATTTCGCACACCAATCATTGCACGACGACGAACATCTCTTAGGGAATAGGGGATTTTATTTTTTTGTTCTTCCGCTGCGCATATGATGTCGCCCCCAAGATTTCCCAATAGTGGTATCAGAGCCAGGTTGTTCGTGCGATAGATTAGTTTTGAACTGCATGTGTTGTATTTTGGAGAAACTTTTGTGGTCAAAATCGTTGATGCAAAAGCAAGAAAGGGCAG
This sequence comes from Musa acuminata AAA Group, assembly GCF_036884655.1. NCBI lineage: Eukaryota > Viridiplantae > Streptophyta > Magnoliopsida > Zingiberales > Musaceae > Musa > Musa acuminata. The sequence continues at coordinate 13,729,356 of NC_088328.1, read as the reverse complement.
CAATAGTTACTGCCCTCGATCTGCATGTGTGTAGCGCAGTTGTAGGCAGGCAGCACAGGGGCTGCGTTAACAGCAGCCGACCGGCGACTTGCTTGCAACAGGCTTGCAGCCGGCGGGGCTAGTAGCCCGTGGGTGCCCCACTCGCGGTCGCTGCCTGCAGCGGCGCCGATAGGCAGGGCTGCAGGCAAGGTGGCCACCTATGTGCGGGCACTGTGCCCGCGCGAAAGGGTGATGCCTATGGGTGCTAGACCCATGGGCAAAGGCACTGCGGGGCGAGGCGCCTGCGGCCGCAGCGCCTATCGGTTGAGGTGCCGCAGGGCAACGGTGCCTGCGGCCACTGCTCCTACGGGCAAACCCCACCCCGTAGGGGTGGCCTCCCGGTGGGGCACTGCACCTGCGGGCACAAAACTCGCGGGAGTTGCGCCACCTACAAGGGCGCCAACCCACAGGGGCACCCACTTGCAGGGGTAGTGCCCTCGCTCCCGTCGCACATGCTGCCGCCAGTAGGGTGGCAACGACGGCAACTATAGGGGCGAGGAAGAAGGGATTAGGGTTTTGGATAATAAGATAGTTTTACTCCTGTGAATTTTAAAAATTCTAATTCTATCCCTTTTGTCCAAATTATGAAAATGCCCCTTAGAATCAAAAAAATATTAATTAATTAAAAGGTTTAGTTGATTATTATTTTTATTATTATCTAGTAGTCCTGCATGATAATAATTTATACATGTGATGTATGATGTGTGGACGGATGATCATGGACCGTGTGATGTGTGTACTTGTGATTATTATTATTGAGGCCTGCGAGCCTTCATTAAATTTCTCATTTATTATTGGGCCTACATGCCTAATGATTAAGTTGTAATTATATGAGGAGACGCTAGTGGGAGCATGGATGTGATAGTAGGACCCACAAGACGGACGATTGCGATGCATGGAGATGCATCGAGATGTCGACGGAACCGACGAGGACAAGATGGATGATCACAGGGCATGGAGATGCACCGTTGCGCATATAGATCTTGATGTGAGTGATCAGGCCTACTGGCTCGGGTTTGATCACATTAGGTTATGGTCCATGATCATCTGGTGTGATTGCTTATACACATACTAGATATGTAAATATATTTGCATGCAATATAGATATATATTAAATATGTATATGTGTGACATATCATATTAGGAGACCAAATCATACAAACCTCTCTCTTTATAATATTAACTCAGTAAACATGAGGCAATTAGATTGACTCACGTGGCCTTCCATCGTTATAGGTAGGAACTGATTTTCGGTGTAAGTTGAGTTGGTCGAGTCCCTCGAGGCTCACCTATATCGTGACTTATTATGTTGCTTACGACATAGAGATGTCATCGGTGACCTGAGGACATGGTATGCTTGGTGGAGTCCCTCGAGGGTATATCATTAAATCAGACTTATTTTGTAACGAAGGTGTTGACTTAACCGAACATCATGGTTGGTCGAGTCCCTCGAGACCATGGTGATTAGGAGGCTGAACAGGATGGAAATTACAAGGAGTTGTGATCGGTAAGAGTTGCCTACCTTTTGGGCTTAGTGTGATTAGTCGAGTCCCTCGAGGTTTCACTAAGATGCTGATTGGATCCTGATCCCCACTAGAAGTCTGCTAGAGACTTATGTTTCACGTGCTGAAGGTGTCGCTTGACTCGCTAGTAAAATAGTGGGAGCATATTAAGATAGAAGTCAATATCTTGATAATTTATTTCTTACAAAATCTGCATGTTATTCATTTCTACTGCATCTTTTTTTTCAAAAAATATCGCTTTTAAATCCCTTACGTGGCATACATGATGTCAACTACCTCACTGGTCCAAATTATACGGATTGGCTCCACAACTTGAGAATTATTCTCACGGCAGAGAAAATCACATACGTCCTTGGTACAGTGATACCTATGCCCGAGGAAGGTGCAAGTGAGGATAAGATTGCTTGCTATGTGAAGTACATTGATGACTCCACTCTTGCTAAGTGCTATATATTGGGCTCTATGATTCCTGGGTTATAGAGACAACATGAAAAGATGGATGCCAAATCCATTCTCCTACATGTCCGTAAATTGTTTGAGGAACAAGGAAGGACAGCGATATGAGATATCCAAGAGCCTCTTCCGTGCTATGATGACAGAGGGGGCACCGGTTCAAAACCATGTCCTAAAGATGATTGAGTGGATGGAGAAACTCACAGGTCTAGGAATAGTCCTAGAGGATAACTTGTATGTGGACATTGTGCTTCAGTCCCTACCAGATTCCTTTTCATAGTTTATAATAAATTTTAATATGAACAAGCTTGAGGAGACTCTCCCAGAGCTCCTCAATATGTTGAGGGAGGTAGAGAGTACTATTAAGAAAGAGAAGTCAGTTCTCTACACTGGTGAGACCAGAAAGAAAAGAAAAGCAGAAAAGTCTCTTAAGAAGGGAAAGGGCAAGGGTAGACCAAGTAAAGCAAAAGTTGCTAAGAAAGACCCAACAAAGGATAAAGGTCAATGCTTCCACTATTGCAAAGATGGGCGCTGGAAGAGGAACTACAAATAGTACCTTGTAGAGAGGACGAAACAAAAGCTTGGAGTAGCTTCAGGTATATTCATGATCAGTCTCCATTTGTCAGACTCTTATGATAACACATGGGTATTGGATACTGATAGTGCTTATCATATATGTAATTCGTTGCAGGTTCTGGTAAGGCCAAGGAGGATAGAGAGAGCCGAGATGAACCTCAAGATGGGCAATAGAGCAAAAGTTGCTGTAGTAGCTGTTGGTGAGGTCACCCTACATCTGCCTAGTTGAGCTTTTATTGCATTAGATACATGTTATTTTGTTCCTTCTATTATCAAAAACATTATCTCTATTTCATATTTGATAGTCAATGGATATAAATTAGTTTTTGAGAACAATTGTTGTTCGATATTATTAGATGATGAGATCATCATGAAAGGAATATTGCATAATGGTTTGTTTATGCTAGACACTACTCCACATATCATGAATATAAATATGTCTAAGAGGAAACGAGATGAGGTGAATAGTGCATACCTGTGGCATTGTAGGCTAGGTCACATCCATGAGGGAAGGATTCAAAAGTTGCTAAATGATGGATATCTAGATCCATTCGACTATGAGTCATATGCCACTTGCGAGCCTTACCTTCGTAGAAAACTGACCAACTCTCCATTTAATGGAACTAGAGAGAGAGCCACTGAACTGCTGGAACTCATACATAGTGATGTATGTGGACCCATGTCAACTCATGCCATTGGTGGTTACTCCTACTTCATTACCTTTACTGATGATTTCTCAAGGTATGGATATGTGTACTTAATGAAGTACAAGTCCGAGGCTTTTGAGAAATTTAGAGAGTATAAGAATGAAGTAGAGAACCAGATTGGAAAGAGTATCAAGACTCTTCGATCAGATCGAGGAGGTGAGTACTTAAGTACAGAGTTTACTCAGTTCCTCAAGGACTATGGGATATTATCCCAATAGACACCTCTTTATACACCTTAGCTCAATGGTATGTCTGAAAAGAGAAATCGTACGCTATTAGACATGGTACGGTCCATGATGAGTTTTACTGACCTACCCATCTCATTCTGGGGATATGCCCTAGAGACTGCAGCTTACCTTCTGAATAGAGTTCCAACCAAGTCGGTAGTGTCTACACCATATGAGATATAGAAAGGGAAGAAGCTCAATCTTAAGATTGTAAAGATTTGGGATTGCCTTGCCCACCTTAAAAGACATAACCTCGATAAGTTGGAATCGAGGATAGAGTGGTGTAAGTTCGTGGGATACCCTAAAAAAACTTGTGGGTATTATTTCTATCATCTCGAGGACCAGAAGGTCTTTGTAGCTAAGAGAGTAGTGTTCCTTGAGAAGGAACATATTCTTTGCAGAAATAGTGCAAGCATGATAGAGTTGAGCGAGGTTGGAGAACCTAGCTTAAGCACCACTCTACAACCCGAGTCTATTCAGGTACCTAACACACAAGTTCCACCTTTACGTAGGTTCGACAGAATATCCCATCCTCTTGAGAGATATGTGGGACATATTAGAGGAGAAGATGTTGAGGATATTGATCCTCAGACCTACAAGGAGGCTATTATGAGTATAGACTCCGAGAAGTGGCAAGAAGCCATGAATTTTGAGATGGTTTCTATGTACTTCAACAAGGCTTGGAGCTTAGTTGATGCGCCCGAAGGTATTGTACCCATCGGTTGCAAGTAGATCTTTAAGAAAAAGATTAGAGTTGATGGAAAGGTAGAGACCTATAAAGCATGGCTAGTGGCTAAGGGGTATCGTCAAAGGCAAGGTGTTGACTATGACGAAACCTTCTCATCCGTAGCAATGCTAAAATCCATCCGAATTCTATTGGCTATTGCAACACACTATGATTATGAGATCCGACAGATGGATGTAAAAACTGCATTCCTCAATGGGAACCTCGAGGAGGAGGTGTATATGATACAACCTGAGGGATTCATATCCAAGAACTTCCCAGATAAGGTGTGCAGGTTGCTTAGATCCATTTATGGACTAAAGCAAGCTTCTTTAAGTTGGAACATAAGATTTGATGAGGCAATCAGATCTTATGACTTCGTTAAGAACGAAGATGAGCCTTGTGTGTACAAGAAGGTAAGTGGGAGCGCTATCACCTTTTTGGTGTTATATGTGGATGACATCCTGATCATTGGGAATGACGTAAGAATGCTATCCATGGTAAAGGCTTGGTTATCTAGACACTTCTACATGAAGGACTTAGAGGAAGCATCCTATATCTTGAGGATTCGAATCTATAGAGATAGATCCAAGAGGATGCTTGGCTTGTCCCAGTCCAGGTACATAGAAACCATTGTCAAAAGGTTTGGCATAGAAAATTCTAAGAGAGGTCTCATACCGATGAGACATGGGATATCACTTTCTAGGAGTATATCTATCGGATGCTTGTTGGAAGAAACTAGACTTAAGAACTTGTTTAGCTTAGAATATGTCTTAGGAATCGTAGTTAGCACATAATTGGGTTTGGATTTGGGCCAACCCAATTAGGGGCCAATTGGGCCCATGTAAGGACTATGTTGGGCCCAATGAAAGGCTCAAACAATGACCCAAGAGGTGGCACCGTCGTGGCACAATCTCCGAGACTATGTCAGGCGGTGGTACCGCCCAGACACAACCTCCGAGTGGCTGTAGGCGATGGTACCGCCTAGTGTTAAGTGGTGGTACTGCCAGATTGAGCGGTGGTATCGCCCAATGTTAGATGGTGGTACCCCCAGACAGGGCGGTGGTACCGCCCAATGCAGTTTCAGTGTTAGACTGGCACTAGCGGTGGTACTGCCCAGCACAGGCGGTGGTACCGCCTGGACCCAAGAAATTTGGGATGAGATGTTTTTAGGCTCCAAGTTTGAATAAACTTGAAGCCTATAATTACCCCTCTCATCCCTGGTTAACATACACAAGCACAGAGGGTTTAAAAGTAAAGAAACGCTATAGAAATCTCTTAAGAAATCCCTCCTCTAGCTTAAACTTAGAATTCTGTTTAGAGAGGAGTGTGTGTGCTTGTAAAGGTTGACTCCTAAGCCTGTGAAAAGGAGAAGAGGGGTGTAAGAAGACAGTTGATCTTCGCTTATTAAAGGAAGATTGATAGTGGATGCCGATGGCCTTGACGGAAGAGGAATCGACGAAGTAGATGTACGTCACGATGACCGAACCACTCTAAAATCTAGTTTGTATTTCGTCTTGTGCAATTTACTTTACTACAAACCATTTTAATTACTTACTGCCTTCAATACATTTACGAACACACTTTCAAGTTAAGCATTTCCGAGTTCAGCTTTTATCGTATGAAAAGTTTTTCGTAACTGATGTATTTTACCGCTGCACTAATTCACCCCCCTTCTTAGTGCCAACCCCTTTCCTAACAATTGGTATCAGAGCCTCGTATTTTCTCGTTTAGTTTAACACCGAAGAGAAATGACTCTTTTCGGCTTTCAAGAGGGTCACTCTCTCATTCATCCTCCCTTTTTAAATTGGATGGACTACACATATTAGAAAACTCGAATGAGAGTTTTCTTGCTTTCTTTGGATTTGAACTTACGGAACATTGTCGAATCTGATTTTAAAATGTCTTCTCTTCCAATGAAAGATTGGAATGATTCAGAGAAGAAGATTTTTTCTTTAAATGCTAGAGCTATGAATGCTCTATTTTGTACCTTAGATAAAAATGAGTTTAATTGGGTTTCTACTTGCGAAACGACTTTCGACATTTGGCATATTCTTGAAACCACTCACGAAGGCACAAGTAGATTAAAAGATTTAAAAATCAACTTTTTAATGAACAATTTTAAACTTTTTCATATGAAACTAAGTGAAACCGTTGTTGACATGTACACTTGTTTTACAGATGTTGTCAATGGTTTAAAAGCACATGATCGAAGTTTTTCAGATTTTGAACTTGTAAACAAGATTTTGTTGAATCTCGGGTTTTGATGATGAAGCCAATTGTCATTTGTTGTCTAATCTATGTGTTGAGATAAGTGTGCAGGATTAACTACGATGAAAGTTAGACAAGCAGCAGGAGTTGCGCCAGAGTCAAGTTCATGATCACGTTGGGAGTTCGAGAGTTCGACGGAAGTTCGGACGGTCGTCGGAGGTTCTGCGAGAACAGATCCGAGAAGTCCAGAAGCTTGCCAAGCGAAGCTCGTCGGAAATCGCCAAGTGGATCATCGCAAAGTCCAGGAGTTTACCGGAAGTCCGCAGGAGCATCACCGAGGGTTCATCGGATGATCGACGGAAGTTCGCCGGAAACTCGCCGGAAGAAGCGATTGACGCACCGAAGCAAAGCTGCAGAAATTGTCTTAGATCTAATCGTAGTTAGCACGTTGATTAAGTTGGAAAATGGGAGGTGATCCCATTAGCTTAATATTGGGGCAATTGGGCCCCTGAAAGACTGAAATTGGGCCGAATGGAGCTAACCATTCGGACCCTGATTGCACCAGGAGGTGCAACCGCCTAGGCCAGGAGGTGGCACCGCCTAGGCTAAGCCTCCCAGCGAGACTGGGCGGTGCAACCGCCCCAGCCAGGAGGTGGCACCGCCTGAGCTCAGTCTTCGAGCTAGACTGGGCGGTGCAACCTCCCTGACAGAAAGGTGGCACTGCCTGAGCTCAGTCTTCGAGCTCTGGCAGAGAGGTGCAACCGCCTCAGTCAAGAGGTGGCACCGCCTGGGGCTCAGTCTCCGAGCCAGACTCAGGAGGTGCAACCGCCCCTGACACAGAGGTGCAACCGCCTGGGCTCAGTCTTCGAGCTCTACCAGGCGGTGCAACCTCTCCAGTCAGGAGGTGCAACCGCCTGATCCCGGAATTCCGGGATTTGATCATTTTGAGCTCCAAATTTGAATTGGGTTGGGGCCTATAAATACCCCACCCATTCAGCACTGAAAAGATACAGACCTACACCGAATTCTTGATCTTTTTTGTGATTCTAATAGCTCAAATTTGTGTAAAGTCCTAAAGTTCTCCTCTTTCTGTTCTTCAAGTTTTGAGTTGTAAAGAGAGGAGAGAAAGGTCCTGTAAGGGTTGTCTCCTGAGCCCATCAAAAGGAGTGAATCTGTAAAAGGGCAGTTGGCCTTCGCCTATTGAAGGAAGGCCTCTAGTTGACGTCGGTGACCTCGTAGGTGGAGGAAGCCAAAAGTGGAGTAGGTCAAGACTGACCGAACCACTCTAAATCTCTGGTTTGCGTTTATTTTGAGCACTTTATCATTACTGCAAACCTCCTACATAGCTACTGCTCTCTGCGCCTTTACGAACAAGTTTCTAAGTGCTGATCTTTCCGAATCTGCATTCAGACGTAAATCGGTGTTTTTATACATTACAGTTTACGATTACGTTTTGTAACTGCAAACTGTCTTCTGCGCTTTTACGAACGAGTTTCTTTGCAGTTTACATTTATGTTTTGATTCTATTTATAACTGCAAACTGTCTTATGCAATTTTACGAACGAGTTTCAAGGTTTAGACGAAAATCTGCATTTAGACGTAAAACTGCATTTAGACGTAAATCGGCTTTCCTCGTACAATCATCAGATTTCAGTTTACGTTTACGTCTTGATTTCAACTGCATACTGCCTTCTGCGAGTCTACAAACGAATTTCAAAGTTCAGACGTAAATCTGCGTTTAGACGTAAATCTGCGTTTAAACGTAAATATGCGTTTAGACATAAATCTGCGTTTAGACGTAAATCTGCTTTTTGCAGATTACTTTTTGAGCTGTACAATAGCAGCACACTGTCTTTATACTTCTGCTTAAACTGCATTTAGACGCAAACTGTGTTTAGACGCAAACTGCGCTTAGACGCAATCTGCGCTTAGACGCAAACTGCGCTTAAACGCAATCTGAGCTTAGACGCAATATGCATTTAGACGCAAACTGCATTTAGACGCAAACTGTGTTTAGACGTAAACTGCACTTAATCATAAGTAATCTTAGAATCGGCTTTTGCATCAAAATAGTTTTTATCGAACGAACGCAGCTTTCATTTTTAATCGCTGAAAGATTTCCGCTGCACTAATTCACCCCCCCCCTCTTAGTGCTCTCGATCCTAACAATTGGTATCAGATTTAAGTTTAACTCTCTAATGGATTAAAACCCATGAGAAATGGCATACGCCGGAAACCAAGAGGGGCATTCTTTTACGCGTCCACCCATGTTCAGTGGGACGGACTACACCTATTGGAAGACCCGAATGAGGATCTTTCTTATTTCTATGGATTTTGAACTGTGGAATCTTGTCGAAAACGGATTTTCGAAGTCTTCTCTTCCAATGATCGATTGGAATGATTTGGAGAAGAAGGCTTTCGCTCTTAATGCAAAGGCTATGAATGCCTTATTTTGTGCACTTGATAAAAACGAGTTTAACCGTGTTTCAACTTGTGAAACTGCATTTGATATTTGGCACACACTCGAAGTGACCCATGAAGGCACAAGTAGAGTAAAAGAGTCAAAAATCAATTTGCTGTTACATTAACTTTTTCGGATGAAACCGAGTGAAACCATTGGCGACATGTTTACCCGTTTCACGGATGTCGTCAACGGTCTAAAAGGACTCGGAAAGAGCTTTTCGGATTTTGAGCTTGTTAATAAGATACTAAGATCCCTTCCTAAGAGTTGGGATCCTAAAGTCACTGCTATTCAAGAGGCAAAAGATCTGCGAAATTTCCCTCTTGAAGAACTAATCGGGTTATTAATGACCTACGAAATGACTTGTAAAGCTCATGAAGAGCAAGAAGACATCCTTCCAAAGAACAGGAAGGATATGGCACTCAAAACTTCTGAATGCCACTTGAGAGAAAACTAAAGTGATGAGGACTGTGATGATGACTTGGCACTTCTAACAAGAAAGTTTAAAAAGTTCTTTAAAAGAAACAAGTTTAAATATAATACAAAAAATAAACTTGAACCCAAGAAGGACCAAGTAATCTGCTATGAATGCAAAAAGCCGGGACACTACAAGAGTGATTGTCCCCAAGTCAAAAGGAGAAAATCAAAGAAGAAGGCGCTTCAAGCAACATGGGATGACTCAAGCGCATCCAAAGAAGAGGAGTCCAACACCGAGCAAGTTGCTCATTACGCCTTAATGGCCATCGAAGATGAGGTAACAAATTCAATAGATGCAGATTTATCATTCGATGAACTATTAAATGCTTTCCATGAATTGTTTGATGAGTGTAAGACTATCAGTAGTAAATACAAATTGCTAAAAAAGGAGCATGATAGTCTTATTTGTAATTTCAATAAGTTAAATGCTGAACATCATGATAGTTTAAGCCCATGCATAAAATACCATGATCTAGAAACTCTCCAAAAAGAAAACTTGCTACTTAAGGACACCTTGAAGAAATTCGAGGTTGGTAGCAAGTCATTGAACATGATCCTTACAAACAAGGGTCACGTTCCCAAAAGAAGTGGAATTGGATTCGTGAGAAGTCCTCACCAAAATCCAACCACCTTCATAAAAGGCTCCATCTTACATATTCAACATCAAGACAAATGTAACTTCTGTTGTAAATTTGGACACAAGACACATTGTTGTCCATTCAAGAAAATAAGTCCAAACAAATTGATTTGGGTTCCTAAAGGAACCATGACAAATTCTATGCAACATGATAAGAAATGTAGATCTATTTATGAGGCACCCAAAAGCAAATGGGTACCTAAACATCATCCTTTCTTGTAGAAAATTAAACCATCGCAAGCTAGGAGCAAGAGATGGTACCTTGATAGTGGATGCTCAAGGCATATGACCGGAGATCCATCTCAATTTTCTAAGCTCACTAGCATAGACGAAGGACATGTCACCTTCGGAGACAACAACAAGGGTAAAATCATTGGCAAAGGAACCATAGGTAACAAATCCAACTTCTCTATTGAAGATGTTTTGCTAGTTGATGGTTTAAAACATAACCTCTTGAGCATTAGTCAATTATGTGATAAAGGATATATTATAAGATTTGAATCTAATGCTTGCATCATTGAAAAACCACACAAAAATATATCTATGATTGCATTGAAACAAAATAACGTATACACTATTGACATCAATGATTTATGTAATGAAATGTGTTTTTCTGCTTTGAATGAGGATGCTTGGATATGGCATAGAAGATTAGGTCATGCTAGCATGAAACTAATCACTCAAATATCATCCAAAGAACTTGTAAGAGGAATTCCTCATATCAAATTCATCAAAGATAATGTATGTGATGCTTGCCAATTAGGTAAACAAATTAAGAGTAGCTTCAAATCTAAAAATCAAATAAGCACCTCTAGGCCCTTACAATTGATCCATATGGACTTGTTCGGACCAATCTCCACATCAAGCCTAGGAGGTAGCAAATACGCCTTCGTCATCGTGGATGACTATAGCAGATACACATGGACTTACTTCTTAAAACAGAAAAGTGAGTGCCTTAAATCTTTTACCAAGTTTTGCAAACTTGTTCAGAATGAGAAAGTGTCTATGATTTCATTAATTAGAAGTGATCATGGTGGTGAATTTCAAAACCACGATTTCCAGGAATTTTGTGAACTCAATGGATACAACCATAATTTCTCTACTCCTAGAAATCCTCAACAAAATGGAGTTGTAGAAAGAAAAAATCGAAATTTACAAGAAATGGCAAGAACCATATTGAATGAACACAACCTACCCAAATATTTTTGGGCCGAAGCCGTAAATACTGCATGCTACATTTTGAATAGAGTTCTAGTAAGACCTCTACTATCCAAAACTCCCTAGGAGTTATGGAACAATAAAAAACCCAATGTTTCATATTTTAAAGTCTTTGGGTGTAAGTGTTTTATCTTAAATGAAAAGGACAACTTAGGAAAATTTGATGCTAAATCCGATGAAGGAATCTTTCTTGGTTATTCTACTGTTTCTAAGGCCTTTCGTATCTTCAATAAAAGAACTTTAATTATCGAAGAATCCGTTCATGTTGTTTTCAATGAGATTTTCGAAATCACGAAAAATGATCTTGACGAAGATGTTAATTTTGATTCCTTGAATTTAAATGAAACCCCTTCTCCAACTAGCAACTTGGATGCATCCACTACCGAAATATCCTTACCCAAGGATTGAAAGTATGTAGATGCTCATCCCAAGGAGCTAATCTTAGGAGACACGTCAAAGGGGGTTCAAACACGATCTTCTCTTAAAACTTTTTGTGCAAACGCCGCCTTTCTCTCCCAAATTGAACCCAAATGCGTTGACGAAGCCATGAAAGATGATTCATGGATTATCACAATGCAAGATGAATTGAATCAATTTGAGAGAAATGAGGTGTGGAAGCTTGTTCCTAGGCCAAATGACCATTTAGTTATTGGTACTAAATGGGTTTTCAGAAACAAGCAAGATGAAAATGGTATCGTGGTTAGAAACAAGGCTAGATTAGTGGCCAAAGGTTTCAACCAAGAAGAAGGTATCGATTACGAAGAAACCTTCGCACCTGTGGCTCGATTGGAAGCCATAAAGATGCTTCTTGCCTACGCTAGTAGTAATAATTTTAAGTTATTTCAAATAGATGTTAAAAGCGCTTTTCTAAATGGCTTTATTTCTGAAGAAGTTTATGTTGAACAACCTCCTGGATTTGAAAATAATAGCCTCCCTAATCATGTGTTTAGATTAACTAAAGCTCTCTATGGTTTAAAACAAGCCCCAAGGGCTTGGTATGAGAGACTTAGTTCTTTTCTTATCAAAAATAACTTTACAAAAGGCAAGGTTGATATGTTAGAACCATTTTTCTGAGCTTTTGAATAATGTTTATTGAGTCTGTTTAGTCCAGTTGTTTATTGAGTCGGTTTGGTTCAGTTAGAGTCAAGTAGAGGTTTATTTAATATTTATTTATTATTAGAGTTCAAGTCCTGATGAACTTTGTGTGGAACTCTATAAATAGGGATGTAACTGCTTCTTTTCAGTAATCAATGAAAAATACTATTATGTCTTTGGACAAACCCTAGGAGGCCGATCCCCTCGAAGTGATCAAGGAGGGCCGATCCCCTCGAAGAGATCAAGGAGGGCCGATCCCCTCGAAGAGATCAAGGAGGCCGATCCCCTCGAAGCGATCATTATCATCCACATTTTTCCCCTTTCTTCCACGATAAGACTTTAGGGTCTTATCAATTGGTATCAGAGCTTACGATAAGACTTTAGGGTCTTATCATTTGGTATCAGAGCCTACGATATGACCTTAGGGTCTTATCATTTGGTATCAGAGCCTACGATAAGACTTTAGGGTCTTATCATTTGGTATCAGAGCAGTGATCCTTGGCGTTCTCGCTGCAACGAAGCTATAAAAAAAAAAAAAAAAAAAAAAGAAAGAAAGAAAGAAAGAGAGAAAGAAGAAGCAGCAACTGCAGCCACGCACGCCTTCTTCCCCTGCTTCTGGCCAGCCCACCCGCCGCCCGTCGTTTCTCTCCGGCCAACGCCCACCATCGCCCCGCTTCCCGGCCGGCGACCACCGCCGCCGTTATCCCCCGGCCAGGAGACGACGCTGCCAACGTCCATCCCAGCCCTACTACCGCCGCCCGCCTTCCCTTGGGTCGCAGCCGCAGCGGCCGATTGTCGCCCTCCTCGCGGCGACCGAAACAGGGCAACTCACGGATTGCCCTTGTTCCCAGCCGCATCGCCTCCGCTCGATCACCTGGCCAGCGACCTCTTCTCCTCACGTTCCCATCTCGCTCGAGTGAGAAGGACCGCCGGCACCACAGCCACAACCGCCGGTTGCCGCAGCCCCTCCTTGCAGCGATGGCAGAAACAGAGCTTCCTCTGTTGCCGCAGCCCCTCGTCGATCGCAGCCACGCCTCGAGCGCCGTCGCCTTCCAGCCGACCCACCACTACTGCCAGCCACCGTGCGGCGACCGCTGCTCGCCTCCCAGCCGCCGCTCCCCGTGGCTCGGGCGAGAACGACCGCCGCCACTCCCCTTTGCTCTGCCCCCTTGGTGACCGAAACAGGGCAATCCTCTTGCTGCTGCGAACGGTTGCCATCACCGTCGCCGCTGCTGCCCAGCCAGCGACGACGCCGCTCGCCGCCCAGCCTGCCACCGTTGATTCCTATTTTCCCCTGCAGCCTCAACCTCGGCAACACCACCGCAGCCTCCCTCCAATAGCACACGCAGCAAGCTTCGTTTCGGTCGCTTCAACGACACCGTTGTGTCCTCAACCGCACGCGATCCATCGACGTCACCAATGCCTTCGTAGTGCGGTAGAGACAGAGCAACGCTGCCTTCCATCCGCACCGTCGCAACTACCGCAGTGACAGTCCCTTGGTGACGCTGCCCCCAACTGCAGCCACATCAACGCAGTCGCCTTCCAACCTCGGCGCTCTCACCCCATGCCTCGATAGAAATAGGGCAGCTACTCTTCCTCCAACGCAGCGACCGCAGCACTGCCCTTGGCGTCCACCTCCTCGGTAACTTCGCATCTACAGTGTTGATGCCCTTGTCCGACACCAAAAACAGGAGTTGAGATTACAGATTTGCAGTCTTACGCAATGGCCACCGATAACTTAGTGAAAGCACAAATGGAAGCATTGGAAATTAGAATTGAGAACCGGTTACAAGAAGTACTTAATGATTTCAAAAAGGACTTACTGGGGAGCATTAGTAAATTTCAACAAGGTGGGAGCTCAAGTTCTACGTTGCACAGATCTGAAGATACAGGAAAAGGGCCCCAAGATTATGACACAAATTACTCACACATGAAGATGGAATTTCCGAGATGGAAAGATGGAGATCCGACCAATTGGATCTCTAAGGCAGAAAATGTTTTCCGTTTTCACAGAACCCCAGAAGAATCAAAGGTAGAAGTGGCCTCAATCCAACTCGAGGGAGATGCACTCCAGTGGTACGATTGGTATGAAACTTTTCACGGAGTTCCTTCATGGGAGCAGTTCAAAAGAGGGCTTCTTGTTCGCTTTGGCCCATCCGAATATAAGAATGTTGATTGCCAGCTCGCCAAAATTCATCAAACTTCTACAGTGTTAGAATATCATAGTAGGTTTCAAACATTATCAAATCAAGCTAGAGATTGGTCGAACCGACAACTTCTGGATACATTTATTGAAGGGCTTATTCCAGAGATCCGTTGTGAAGTTAAGGCTCGTCAACCCCGTACTATGATAGCTGCGATCTCATTTGCAAATCTACATGAGAAAAAAATTAGCAAGGAAAGATCAGCAAGGGGTTTGTATTATGATGAAAAATGGAGTATGGAGCACCGATGTAAACAAGGGCAACTTTTGATGATTGAACCAATTGGAGAAGAACCGAAAGCTAATAATATGGACTCTGATCATGAAGGTATAAATTCTAATAATGATGTTGGACCTACCATATATACAATGCATCCATTAGCCGACTACTCTAACCCGCAAACTATGGAAGTTGGCGAAACTCTAGAACATCAGCCTGTTATAGTTTTGATTGATACTGGTAGCACTAACAATTCTATGGACAATGAGACTGTTGACCGATTGGCCCGCCATATTGAAGACTATGACAGATTCGAAGTAAAGATCATTGATGGACAGATTTTCACTTGTGATAGCAAAGGTTCAAAGATAAAATTGATTATACAGGGCCAGAAGTTTCATGCAACGATTACTACACTGAAAGATCGACCTGTTGCTTACACTCTCAAAAAGTGGAGACCATACTTACTTGATCAACGGGTTGTGATGCGTTGCAGATAGTCTATGGCTAAAGTGCTGAAAGAGAAGCTCCCCGAGATTGATGCTGCTCAGCCTTGAGGACAAGGCTGATTTGAAGAGGGAGGAACTCTTAGAACCCTTTTTCTGAGCTTTTGAATAATGTTTATTGAGTCGGTTTGGTTCAGTTAGAGTCAAGTAGAGGTTTATTTAATATTTATTTATTATTAGAGTTCAAGTCCTGATGAACTCTGTGTGGAACTCTATAAATAGGGATGTAACTGCTTCTTTTCAGTAATCAATGAAAAATACTATTATGTCTTTGGACAAACCCTAGGAGGCCGATCCCCTCGAAGTGATCAAGGAGGGCCGATCCCCTCGAAGAGATCAAGGAGGGCCGATCCCCTCGAATAGATCAAGGAGGCCGATCCCCTCGAAGCGATCATTATCATCCACATTTTTCCCCTTTCTTCCACGATAAGACTTTAGGGTCTTATCAATTGGTATCAAAGCCTACGATAAGACTTTAGGGTCTTATCATTTGGTATCAGAGCCTACGATATGACCTTAGGGTCTTATCATGATACTACATTGTTTATCAAGAATTTTGAAAATAATTTTCTCATTGTTCAGATTTATGTTGATGATATTATCTTTGGCTCTACAAATGAATCTTTGTGTGAATCTTTTGCTAAAACTATGAGTCTTGAATTCGAAATGAGCTTAATGGGAGAATTAACATTCTTCTTAGGTTTACAAATCAAACAACTAAGCAATGGCATCTTTATTAGTCAAACTAAATATGCCATGAATTTATTAAAAAGGTTTAATATGAACAACTCAAAGGCTAGTAACACTCCTATGAGCACCTCCACTAAGTTAGAAATTGATGAAAGTGGAGAAAGCTTTGATCAAAAAACTTATAGGGGTATGATAGGAAGTTTACTTTACCTCACTGCCACCAGACCAGACATCATGTTCAGTGTAGGACTTTGTGCTAGATTTCAATCAAACCTTAAGATATCTCATCTCAAAGCAGTTAAAAGAATACTTAGATATCTTAATGAAACCACAAATCTAGGATTATGGTACCCAAAATCAGAAAATTTTGAGTTAACAGGTTATGCTGATGCGGACTTCGCTGGCTGTAGACTAGATAGAAAAAGCACATCAGGATCATGTCAATTTTTAGGACATGCCCTTGTTTCCTGGTCATCCAAGAAACAAAGCTCGGTTGCTCTATCAACAACCGAAGCTGAATATATTGCAGCAAGTGCATGCTGTGCACAAGTTGTATGGATGAAAAACACTTTAGAAGATTACAAAGTTAATCTTAAAGATATTCCCATTAAATGTGATAACACGAGTGCAATATGCTTAACTAAGAATCCTATACAACACTCAAGAACAAAACATATTGATATTAGACATCACTTTATACGAGATCATATCACTAATCATGACGTAACCATAGTGTTCATTGATACTAAACATCAACTAGCTGTCATTTTTACAAAACCTTTAAGTGAAGAACAATTTGATTTCATTCGAAGAGAATTAGGAATGTTGGTGTGTCCGAATAGATAAATTTGTTAAAATTATTTTTCGGACTATATTGAATGATCAAATCACTTGATTGCCATGTTTCTATGATTATATGTGAAAATCTGCAACAAAATCTTGTCCGAATGCATCTTATTTATTCGAATGCTATAAAACAGATTTTCTCGTACACTTTCATGAAAAATAAGTTTCTAAAATAGATTTGATGAAGTGATTCATGTGTATGTATTCCATCCTACAAAATCTTTACATAGACAATGGATTATAACAAAAAGGGGAAGAAGTATTTAAAGCAATCTATGTACAATTCCTCTATAAGCTTGCTATTATTATTTTCCTGGTATCATAATTACTATGCTTTTTGTTGATGACAAAGGGGGAGATATATGAATTGATAAACACTGCCATGATTAGAAATACTATGAGTGATGCTATAAACACTACTATGATTATGCCATCCTTGCATCACCAAGAGATATATGAACATGTGCTAAAGTTTGCATTATGCCCTGAGTTGATATCTTATCATGTGAAGAAAATGCAAAACTTGCTAGAATATTTCAAATGTGTGCATCATGTAATAGTGCTTCACAGCTTTATATGATAATGTTCAAACTACATGATGAATAGTTACAAACACAATCATACAAACTTGATGATGTATGTCAAGTCTTGACATCATCTTTGAAGAGATACATCATGATGAGTATCATGATGGGAGTATTGATAAGTTTAACTGATCTAACTTATCAATACGTCACTTGAATTCTTAGGTCTTGAATTCAAGGTTGACTTAT
This sequence comes from Musa acuminata AAA Group, assembly GCF_036884655.1. Classification (NCBI taxonomy): domain Eukaryota; kingdom Viridiplantae; phylum Streptophyta; class Magnoliopsida; order Zingiberales; family Musaceae; genus Musa; species Musa acuminata. The sequence goes on along the minus strand of NC_088328.1, from coordinate 13,711,770 downwards.
CTCAACTATGGCATATAGACAGGGGGAGTTAAGGATAACTCCATTATCAATTGATTGTCATCATCAAAAAGGGGGAGATTGTTGAATCTCGGATTTTGATGATGAAGTCAATTGTCGTTTGTTGTCTAATCTATGTGTTGAGATAAGTGTGCAGGATTAACTACGATGAAAGTTAGACAAGCAGCAGGAGTTGCGCCAGAGTCAAGTTCATGATCACGTTGGGAGTTCGAGAGTTCGACGGAAGTTCGGACGGTCGTCGGAGGTTCTGCGAGAACAGATCCGAGAAGTCCAGAAGCTTGCCAAGCGAAGCTCGTCGGAAATCGCCAAGTGGATCATCGCAAAGTCCAGGAGTTTGCCGGAAGTCCGCAGGAGCATCACCGAGGGTTCATCGGATGATCGACGGAAGTTCGCCGGAAACTCACCGGAAGAAGCGATTGACGCACCGAAGCAAAGCTGCAGAAATTGTCTTAGATCTAATCGTAGTTAGCACGTTGATTAAGTTGGAAAATGGGAGGTGATCCCATTAGCTTAATCTTGGGGCAATTGGGCCCCTGAAAGACTGAAATTGGGCCGAATGGAGCTAACCATTCGGACCCTGATTGCACTAGGAGGTGTAACTGCCTAGGCCAGGAGGTGGCACCGCTTGGGCTAAGCCTCCCAGCGAGACTGGGCGATGCAACCGCCCCAGCCAGGAGGTTGCACCGCCTGAGCTCAGTCTTCGAGCTAGACTGGGCGGTGCAACCTCCCTGACAGAGAGGTGGCACCGCCTGAGCTCAGTCTTCGAGCTCTAGCAGAGAGGTGCAACCGCCTCAGTCAAGAGGTGGCACCGCCTAGGGCTCAGTCTCCGAGCCAGACTCAGGAGGTGCAACCTCCCCTGACACAGAGGTGCAACCGCCTAGGCTCAGTCTTCGAGCTTTGCCAGGCGGTGCAACCTCTCCAGTCAGGAGGTGCAACCGCCTGATCCCGGAATTCCGGGATTTGATCGTTTTGAGCTCCAAATTTGAATTGGGTTGGGGCCTATAAATACCCCACCCATTTAGCACTGAAAAGATACAGACCTACACCGAATTCTTGATCTTTTCTGTGATTCTAAGAGCTCAAATTTATGTAAAGTCCTAAAGTTCTCCTCTTTCTGTTCTTCAAGTTTTGAGTTGTAAAGAGAGGAGAGAAAGGTCCTGTAAGGGTTGTCTCCTGAGCCCATCAAAAGGAGTGAATCTGTAAAAGGGCAGTTGGCCTTCGCCTATTGAAGGAAGGCCTCTAGTTGACGTCGGTGACCTCGTCGGTGGAGGAAGCCAAAAGTGGAGTAGGTCAAGACTGACCGAACCACTCTAAATCTCTGGTTTGCGTTTATTTTAAGCACTTTATCATTACTGCAAACCTCCTACATAGCTACTGCTCTCTGCGCCTTTACGAACAAGTTTCTAAGTGCTGATCTTTCCGAATCTGCATTCAGACGTAAATCGGTGTTTTCATACATTACAGTTTACGATTACGTTTTGTAATTGCAAACTGTCTTCTGCGCTTTTACGAACGAGTTTCTTTGCAGTTTACATTTATGTTTTGATTCTATTTATAACTGCAAACTATCTTCTGCAATTTTACGAACGAGTTTCAAGGTTTAGACGAAAATCTGCATTTAGACGTAAAACTGCATTTAGACGTAAATCGGCTTTCCTCGTACAATCATCATATTTCAGTTTACGTTTACGTCTTGATTTCAACTGCATACTGCCTTCTGCGAGTCTACAAACGAATTTCAAAGTTCAGACGTAAATCTGCGTTTAGACGTAAGTCTGCGTTTAAATGTAAATCTGCGTTTAGACGTAAATATGCGTTCAGACGTAAATCTGCTTTTTGCAGATTACTTTTTGAGCTGTACAATAGCAGCACACTGTCTTTATACTTCTGCTTAAACTATGCTTAGATGCAAACTGTGTTTAGACGCAAACTGCGCTTGGACGCAATCTGCGCTTAGACGCAAACTGCGCTTAGACGCAATCTGAGCTTAGACGCAATCTGCATTTAGACGCAAACTGCGTTTAGACGCAAACTGTGTTTAGACGTAAACTGCACTTAATCATAAGTAATCTTAGAATCGGCTTTTGCATCAAAATATTTTTTATCGAACGAACGCAGCTTTCGTTTTTAATCGCTGAAAGATTTCCGCTGCACTAATTCACCCCCCCCCCCTCTTAGTGCTCTCGATCCTAACAGATTTTATGACCGCTTTTTAAAACCTAGGACTCTAAAGTAATGGCCAAACAAGAGGCTAAAAACCTAAACAACCTTCCACTAGAAGAACTAATTGGGTCTTTAATAACCTACGAAATGAACAATATGGCAAAAAGGGAACTCAAGAATAACCTTCCAAAGAACGGGAAGGATTTCAGACTTAGAACATTTGAAGACCACTCGAGCATAAGCTCAAGTGATGGTGAACATGAACTCCTCACTATGAAATTTAAAAAGTTCATGAAACAAAAATTAAAGAACAAAAAGAACGTAACTACTTACTTTGAACGCAAAAAGAAGAACACAAATTGGGATGAATCGAGCTCCTCCAAAGACGAGGAGAAAATCAACAATAGCGAGGTAGCAAACTATGCCTTAATAGCATTCGACGATAAGATAATCAAAATGTCTTTTAATTTATTTTAAAATTACATGATTTTTTTTCATGAGTTATTTTTAATTTAGTTTAGAATTAATTTTCTTAAAAATTACATGTTTAATAATAAAAATATAAAAAAATTTGAAAATAGGAAAATAATCAGGAAAATTACATGTTTATGATAAACAAAATAACTTTGATTAAAAATACCTTATGAAATCATGCTTGATGTTTTAATGATGTAATAATGCAATAAAATGATAGATATAAATCTAATGCTTGTACACCTAATAGGATTAGTTTAAAAAGTATTATTGTGTATCTTGATGATTTCATGATTTTGATTGAAGATGATTTATGTTTAATGAAATCATGCTTGACGATTTTATTCTATGAGACTTTGAAGTTATTTATGATGAAATGTTGCTTTTTCGGTTTTAAACAAGATAGATGATTTTCATACAAAAACTTGAGCATATTCATTCTTAATGAGTTTTTATTTTAAAATTATGCATGATGATTTTTGGCTTATTGATCTTTATTGCAATGAAAGTTCTTTTTCGGTTTTTAAACAATTGATGCATGTTGTTATGTGACATAAATGAAAAAGGATATGCTTGAATGAAATAAATCACATGAATTGAAATAACTAAAAAGATGAAAGGTTTCTCCTTGAAAAATTTATTTTTCCTACTTTATTTATTTTTCTAAAAAAAGGGGGAGATTAAAAAAAACATGTATACTATGCTTTTATGAATCTCATGGATTATGAAAATGAATAGTCATTAATGGGTTTTATCGAAATTATGATCTTGATTTCTTGGAATAACATGAGATTACCTTTGATAATCATTTTGATTATTTTGATTCATAGAATTTTGGATTAATGACTTGATCTTTCATTTGTTTATGAGATGGTTGAAATCTTTGTACCTTTGAATTCTTCCCTTCTCCTTTCAATTTTTGAAATTATGTATGTTGTATGTTGGAGATTTGAAACCATGTTTTGATATCATACATACCCAAGAAATGTTGATTTGATAAATTGAATGAATTAAAAATGAATGATGAATTTTCTCTTAATTATAACTTATGATTTTTTTATGAATCATCATCTTGATTTCTCGATATTCGATACATGAAATTTTTCTATGAATCAAGATTTTTTCATGCTATGATTCTTCTTCGTATTCACTAAAAATGATGTATTCAAATTAACCATGATATGCTACTTGACATCTTGATAATTTATGACTTGAATTTCATTATGTAAAATTCCTTGTATTCATGAAATATTTATCTCATCACAAAAATTTTCATCATATTTTGAATGTGATGAAATGAAATTATGCATGAAATACAAATGAGAAGTTAATGATCATGCATGATAGGATGTAATGAATTTTGACATTTAGATACTATCATTTGAAAAGCTATGATCATGTTGCCAAAATGATGTATCATGAATGCTTGAACATCATGTATGATATGCCCATAGTGATGATTGATTTATTTGTATCACACATGAAGTAAGGATACAAATGTAAGGTTTTGAAATTATGCATATTTCAAGTTGAAACCATAATGATGTACAAACATATGGAAATAAGGTTGATACTTTCCCTTTGTCATAATATGAAAATTGATATAAAGGGTCTTCCCTTCTTTTTGACAATAACAAAAGGGGAGATAAAAGATGCTAGCTCGCATAATTCAAGAAGAAAGCAAAAATTGCACTTCTCAAAAGAGAAGAAAGAACTTGCTTCTTGAACATCTCAAATTGTTAGCTTCCATGTTGTAAAATAATGTAACATTTTGTGAACTTGCATTTTTGCAAAGGAAGCAAAAATAATCGCACTTCTCAAAAGAGAAGAAATTGCCATCTTAAACATCACCAAGAATTGCTAGCTTAAAATCTTAAGAAGATGTAAAAAATATACTATCTTGCACATCGCAAAGAAAAGCAAATATGTCAACTTGCACATCTTTAAAATTTGCTAGCTCACAAATTGCAAGGAGAAAAACTTACTAGGAAGCAAAGTTGCTAGCTTATTCAAAAATGATGCATGCAATACTTATGATTTTATTATGCTGATATATTTGATGTATTGCATATCATGTATAAGAATCATGATTAAAATTGTATGAACTTGAATTAAATTTAAATTCAAGGTTTATCTCAATTATGAGATATTGAAATAAGAATGACACTTTGCTTTTGTCATAATTTGAAAATTGATGAATTGCACCATTGTTTTGTTATTCCTCTCTTTTTGCCAATGACAAAGGGGGAGAAAGAATTTCTAGTATGCACATTATGAAAGGAGATAAAACATGCTAACTTGCACTTTGCAATGGAAGCAAAATTGCTAGCTCAAACATTGCAAAAGAAGAAAAAAATTGCTGCATATTTCAAGAAGCAAGTGTTGCTTTCTTAAACATATCTAAAACTTGATAGCTTGCATGATGTAACACTTGCTAAATTCTCTAGCGTCAAATTGCATGATGGTAAAACTTGATATTATGTTTTTCATGCAATGATTTGAACTTATATCTCAAACATGAGAATTGAACTTCTCCTTTTTGTTGATGACAAAAGGGGGGAAGTATGTTGATGTTATGCATGATTGGATCATGACATGTTGCTAGGATTTATGAATTCAAGGTTCTATCAATATGATATATTGATAGGGAAAATTTGTTTAAACTCCGGGAGTTAAGGTTAACTCCGTTACACTTGCTAAATTCTCTAGCTTCAAATTGCATGATGATAAAACTTGATATTATGTTTTTCATGCAATGACTTGAACTTATATCTCAAACATGAGAATTGAACTTCTCCTTTTTGTTGATGACAAAGGGGGACAAGTATGTTGATGTTATGTATGATTTGATCATGACATGTTGCTTGGATTTATGAATTCAAGGTTCTATCAATATGGCATATTGATAGGGGGAGTTTGTTTAAACTCCGAGAGTTAAGGTTAACTCCATCATCAATTGGTTGTCATCATAAAAAAAGGGGGAGATTGTTGAATCTCAGATTTTGATAATGAAACCAATTGATAAGTGTTTATGATTTGATCTGCATTTTGAGTGACGTAGGATACTTCGATCAGGATGAGACAATTAAAGCAGAAAGAATCATATTGGGCCGGAGGAAAACATGTCAGAAGATTGGAAGTCGGGCCGGAGGATCGGTCGATGTATCGACAAAAGGATTCGGGCATCGGGCCAAGAAGAGCGGATATTGCACTAAGGATAATGGAGTTGCAGAGTCAATTGGCCAATTGAGCAATAGGCCACAAGAGAGGACGATGCACCGAAGAATCGGACGAAGCATCGAGGGACCAATGACATGCCGGACAACATGATTAATGCTTAGTATTAATTGTCTAGATCAAAGTATGCTTTTACATGTGCAGGATTAACTATGATAGCAAAGCATAAAGCAAAATGAAGTCTCAAAATCAAGGACATAATTTCGTTGGGAGTTCGATAGTTCATCGGAAGTCCGGACGTTCATTAGAAGGTCTGTCAGAACCAGCCGAGAAGTCTCGGAGCTTGCTAGAGAAGCTCGTTGGAACTCACCAAGAAGATTGTTGTGAAGTCCAAGTGCTTTGCGGGAGTCCGTTGGAACATTGCCGAGAGATCATCGGAAGTTCGTCGGAAGATTGTCGGAAGAAACTAGACTTATAGACTTGTTTAGCTTAGAATATGTCTTAGGAATCATATTTAGCACGTAATTAGGTTTGGATTTGGGCCAACCCGATTAGGGGTCAGTTGGGCCCATGTAAGGACTATGTTGGGCTCAATAAAAGGCCCAAACAATGACCCAAGAGGTGGCACCGTCGTAGCACAGTCTCCGAGACTGTGTCAAGCGATGGTACTGCCCAGACACAACCTTCGAGAAGCTACAAGTGGTGGTACCGTCAGTCTGGGCGGTGGTACGACCCAGTGTCAGGTGGTGGTATCGCCAGACTAGGTAGTGGTACCACCTAGTGTAGTGTCAGTGTTAGACTGACACTAGCGGTGGTACCGCCCAACACAGGCAGTGGTACCGTCCGGACCCAAGAAACCTGGGATGAGATATTTTTAGGCTTCAAATTTGAATCAACTTGAGGCCTATAAATACCTCTCTCATCCCTGGTTAACATACATAAGCACAGAGAGTTTAAAAGTAAAGAAACGCTATAGAAGTCTCTTGAGAAATCCCTCCTCTAGCTTAAACTTAGAATTTTATTTAGAGAGGAGTGTGTGTGCTTGTAAAGGTTTACTCCTGAATCTGTGAAAAGGAGAAGAGGGGAGTAAGAAGGAGGTTGATCTCCGCCTATTAAAGGAAGATCGATAATGGATGCCGGTGACCTCGACGGAAGAGGAATCGGTGAAGTGGATATAGGTCACGATAATCAAACTACTCTAAAATCTGGTTTGCATTTCGTCTTGTGCAATTTACTTTACTGCAAACCATTTTATTTGCTTACTACCTTCAATACATTTATGAACACGCTTTCAAGTTAAGCATTTCTGAGTTTGGCTTTTATCATATGAAAAGTTTTTCGGAACCGACGTATTTTACCGCTGCACTAATTCACCCCCCTCTTAGTGCCGATCCCTTTCCTAACAGAAGGGTATAAAGTGAACTTGATATGGCATAAACTCATGAAAGCTCCATTCAAGAAGATAGTCTGAAAAAGAAATATAACAACTCATGCATTTAGACAAATTAATATTCCTAATTCTCTTCTAATAAAATCATATTGTTCTTCACTTAAAGGTTTTGTAAAGATATTAGCTAATTGATATTTCGTATCAATAAACTCTAAGATTACATCATGATTTGTGACATGATCTTGTATAAAGTAATGTATAATATCAATATGTTTTGTTCTAGAGTGTTGAATGTGATTCTTTGATAAACATATTGCACTTGTGTTATCACATTTTATGGGGATATTTTTTAGATGAATCTTATAATCTTCTAAAGTCTTTTTCATCCACACATCTTGTGCACAACATGCACTAGCTGCAATATACTAAGCTTCGATTGTAGTTAGTGCAACCGAGTTTTGTTTCTTGAAAGACCAAGAAACAAGTGCGTGTCCTAAAAATTGACATGTTTCGGATGTGCTTTTTCTATCTAATATACATCCAGCAAAATCCATATCAACATATGTAATTAGTTCAAAGTTCTCAGATTTTGGATACTATAATCCTAGATTAGTGGTACCTTTAAGATATCTAAGAATTATCTTAACTGCTTTAAGATGAGATATCTTACGATTAGATTGAAACTTAGCACAAATACCTACACAAAACATGATATCCGATCTAGTTGCGATGAGGTATAGTAAACTTTCTATCATACCCCTATAAGTTTTTTTATCAAAGCTTTCTCCACTTTCATCAATGTCTAACTTAGTGGAGGTACTCATAGGAGCATTGATAGCTTTTGAGCTATCCATATTAAATCTTTTTAGCAAATCTAAAGCGTATTTTGTTTGACTAAGAAAAATGTCATTACTTAGTTGTTTGATTTGCAAGCCTAAAAAGAAGGTTAATTCTCTCATCAAACTTATTTCAAATTTAAGACTCATACTTTTAGCAAATGATTCACAAAGAGATTCATTCGTGGAACCAAAAATAATATCATCAACATAAATTTGAATAATAAAAAAATTATTTTTAAAATTTTTGATAAAGAATATAGTATCAACCTTATCTTTAGAGAAATTATTTTCAATAAGAAATGAACTAAGTCTCTCATACCAAGCCCTTGGGGCTTGTTTTAAACCATAGGGAGACTATCATTCTTAAATCTAGGAGGTTGTTCAACATAAACTTCTTCGGAAATAAAGCTATTAAGAAAAGTACTTTTAACATCCATTTGAAACAACTTAAAATTATTACTACTATCATAGGAAAGGAGCATCCGTATGGCTTCTAATCGAGCTACAGGAGCAAAGGTCTCTTCATAATCGATAACTTCTTCTTGGTTGAAACCTTTAGCCACTAATCTAACCTTGTTTTGAACCACGATACTAAATTCATCTTACTTATTTCTAAAAATCCATTTAGTACCAATAACTAAATGGTCATTTGGTCTAGGAATAAGCTTTCATATCTCATTTCTCTCAAATTGATTTAACTTTTCTTGCATTGCAATGACCCATGAATCATCTTTCATGGCCTCGTCAATGCATTTAGGTTTAATTTAGGAGAGAAAAGCAACGTTGGTATAAAAATTTTTAAGAGAAGAACGAGTTTGAACCCCTTTCGATGTTTCTCCTATAATTAGCTCCTTAGGATGAGCATCTACATACTTTCATTCCTTCGGTAAAGAAGGTTCGGAAGAAGATGCATTCAAATTGCTATTTGGAGAAGGGCTTTCATTTAAATTCAAAGCATCAAAATCAACATCATCATTAAGTTCATTTTTCTTAGCTTCAGAAATTTCATTAAAAACAATATGAATGGATTCTTCTATAATCAAAGTTCTTTTGTTAAAGATACGAAATGCTTTAGAAACAAAGGAATAGCTAAGAAAAATTCCTTCATCAGATTTTGCATCAAATTTACCTAAAGCATCTTTTTTATTCAAAATAAAACATTTACATCCGAAAACTTTAAAGTATGAAATGTTAGGTTTTTTGTTGTTCCACAACTTATAAGGAGTCTTGGAAAGTAGTGGTCTTACTAGAACCCTATTCATAACATAGAATGTCATATTTACGGCTTCTGCCCAAAAATATTTGGGTAGGCTATGTTCGTTTAACATGGTTCTTGCCATTTCTTGTAGGTTTCTATTCTTTCTTTCTACTACTCCATTTTGTTGAGGATTTCTTGGAGTTGAGAAGTTATGGTTGTATCCATTAGATTCATAAAATTCTTGGAAATCATAGTTTTGAAATTCACCACCGTGATCACTTCGAATTGACGAAATCATAAAACCTTTTTCATTTTGAACAAGTTTACAGAACTTAGAGAAATACCTAATGCATTTACTTTTGTGTGCCAAAAAATAAGTCCATGTGTATCTACTATAATCATCCATGATAACAAATGCGTATTTACCACCTCCTAGGCTTGTTGTAGCAATTGGTCTGAAGAAGTCCATATGGATCAATTGCAAAGGTTTAGAGGTGCTTATTTGGTTCTTAGGTTTGAAGCTATCTTTTATTTGTTTTCCTAGTTGACATGCATCACACACATTATCTTTGACAAATTTGATATGAGGAATTCCTCTTATAAGTTCTTTAAATGAAATTTGAGAGATTAGTTTCATGCTAGCATGACCTAATCTCCTATGCCAAAGCCAAGCATCGTCATTCAAAATCGAAAAGCACATTTCATTATAAAGATCATTAATCTCAATAGTGTATACATTATTTTATTTTAGGGCAATCATAGATGTGTTTTTGTATGGTTTTTTAATAATACAAACATTAGATTCAAATCTAATGATATATCCTTTATCACATAATTGACTAATACTTAAAAGATTATGCTTTAAACCATCAACTAACAATACATCTTCAATAAGAAGGTTGGATTTGTTACCTATGGTTCCTTTGCCAATGAGTTTACCTTGTTATCTCCGAAGGTGACATATCCTTCGTCTAGGCTAGTGAGTTTAGAGAAATGAGATGGATCTCAAGTCATATGCCTTAAGTATCCACTATCAAGATACCATCTCTTGCTCCTAGCTTGTGATGATACATTTTTCTACAAAAAGAGATAATTTTTAGGTACCTATTTGACCTTGGATGCCTAAAAAATCAATCTACATAGCTTATCATGTTGCACTAAGTCACTTGATGTTCTTTTAGGAACCCAAATCAATCTACATGGATAACATTTCTTGAATGGACAATGATAAACTACATGCTCAAATTTGTAACAAAAGTTGCATTTGTTTCGAGGTAAGACATACAAAGTAGGGCCTTTAACAAAGGTGGTTGGATTTTGGTGAGAGCTACTCACGAATCTGATTTCGCCTTTTCTATGAACATGACTCTTGTTGGCAAGGATCATGTTCAAGGAATTGCTACAAACCTCAAATTTTTTTAAGGTTTCCTTGAGTAGCAAGTTGTCCTTTCTAAGTGTTTCTAGTTCATCATATTTCATACATGGAGCTAAACTATCATTGTGCTTAACTTTTAAACTATCGAAATCATTAACAAGAGAGGCATGCTCCTTATTTAACAATTTATATTTTCTACTAATTAATTTACATTCATCAAATAAATCATGAAAAGCATTTAATAATTCATCAAAGGATAAATTTGCTTCAAATAAACTTGTTAACTCATCTCCAATGGCCATTAATGCATAGTGAGCAACTTGCTCGGTGATGGTAGGCTCCTCTTCTTCGGATGCACTTGAGTCGTCCCATATTGCTTTGAGAGCCTTCTTCTTTGGTTGCCTCCTCTTTGCTTGGGGACATTCACTCTTGAAGTGTCCCAGCTTCTTGCATTCATAACATATCACTTGTTCTTTCTTATGTTCAAATTTATTTTTAGTATCATTTTTAAATTTATTTCTTTTTATGAATCTTTTGAATTTCTTTGTTAAGAGTGCCAAGTCTTTTAGGATCGGAGCGGCACTAAGAGGGGGGGGGGGGGGGGGGGGGGATTAGTACAACGGATTAAAACTCAAAAGTTTGAAATCGATTTCATAAATGTGTAGAGATTTCGATTCGTTGAAGGATGACTTAGCTAAAATAGCTCGATTAAAGGAAGTTAAGAGTAGGGAGAAGAAAACCGAACAGTTTACTACTAAGAAGATAAGTGGTTCAGAAAATTAAACACTCACACATTCAAGAAACACCACAATGTAAAGTGGTTCGGTCAAATGACCTATATCCACTTGCGAAGCCTTCTTCGATGAGGCTCCCAACTTCCACTAGCAAATCACTTTGAAGGAGAAGGACCAAATACCCCTCTTATAACCTTTTTACAAGTGGTTCACACTCTTACAGATTTTTCAAAGAGAAAGAGGGAGGTGAACACTTAACTATTGAAAACAAGACTTTGCTAAAGCTTTTTCTCAATTTATAACTTCTCAAAATGGTGTATTCTCTGTTAAGAATTGAGGGGTATTTATAGACCCTAAGAGGATTCAAATTTGGGCTCCAAATTTGAATTACTTTTGGGTTCCCAATGCTGGCGGTGCCACCGCCTGTCAATTTCATATTAATAGTGTACTAGTGGTGCCACCACCCGACCTTTCATGTTCTAGGCAATGCCACTGCCCAATCTGGCGGTGCTACCGCCTGGACTATTTCGACTCATTGATTGGGCTCCAAACTTGGCCCAAACTAGTCTAAATTCAGGCCCAATTGACCCCTAATCAAGTTATAGGATTCACCCTTATTCCTAACCCTAATTATATGCAAACTACGAAATTAAGACATAGTCCTAAGCAAATTTTTAAGCGGCAACGTGGAGTTTCCTTCCGGCGAGCTTTCCAGCGAACTTCTGTTGGACTTCCGATACACCCTCGGATTTCTTCCGGCGGACTCCCAATAGGCTCCCGGTCTTGTGGCGAGTTCAACAAGTCTTTGGCAAGTATCTGAACCTTATCGGTGATCTCCACGAACCTCCAACGATCTTTCCGGCAGACTTTTGAAAACTTCGGCAAGTCCCCAATTCCTTCTCGGTTGGTTCCGGTAGCACTTCCGACGATTCTTCGAACTTTCAGTGGACTCTCGAACACCCATCAAACTTGACTCCGGTAAACTTATTTTATGTCTTTAAGCTATCGTAGTTAAACCTGCACACTTAACTCAATAATATGGATTAGATTAATTAACCCATCAATTGACTTCATCATCAAAATTTGAGATTCATCAATCTCCCACTTTTTTATGATAACAATCAATTGATGATGGAGTTAATCATAACTTCCCCTATTTATATGCCATATTATGAGAAGATAAAAACACTTGAATTCAATCTCTTTGAATTCATGCCTAAACAGATAAGTTCTATCTGTTAAACTTATTGTTATTCTTAATAAGCATGAGCAAATACGAAACTTCGTATTTCATATAAATTTAAGGCATGAAAATTATTTTCAAGCCGAATGATAAAAGATAATTATCATTTCGACAAGAAATAATAATAATATGATATTTTATATTGGATCTCATGATATAAAGGCATGATTTCATATTGATCATTAGATAATTGCTTATCATTTTAAAAATTGATAAACATGATACGACAGCCAATCTAAAAAACTTTCATATGCGATATGCTCCAAAAGTTTTGCGATGCTTTTAAGGAATAAAACATATATAAGACATTTTTCGTTACATTATACAACATGCAAATTTCATATTTTGCACAAGTCATCAATCTTTTGTACATTCTTCTCCCCCTTTGTCATCAACAAAAAGGAGATGAGGTTTTAAGCAGAAAACTTGTGATCATTGAAGTCATTTATAAAATCATCTCATAAAAAAAATCTTGAAAAGGAGATGGCAACATTGATAAAGCTTCAACTTGGCATTAAGATCGTTCATTCAAGGAAGACAACACATCATCCAAAATAACATGAAGGTGCCATCAAAATGTTGACAAAATTTCGGAAAGAAACATCCAACATCATATACTAGGATAATGCAAACACATGTCAAGGTAGCATAGAGGTTTACAATAATAAGAAAACACATTGATTATTCCTTAGGAGGAATTTTAGAATTCCTATATATGGCATCTATCTTTTGGTTTATCTGTCATAGTTTCCTCAAAATTTTAACTTGCTATAATTGGATTTGCTCTTGTTGTGATTTGAGTTGCTTTTGTTGTATTTTGATTTGATTTAATTTTGCCATAATGGGATCTTCAGAAGATGAAGCAGGATCTAGTTCTAAAGGTGCTGCACCAAAGGGACTAGGAGGAGGAGATTCATTTCTCCTAAAAATGGATGTTTCAGGGTGTTCTACTAGTGGGGGAACTGGATTAGTCTTTCTAGGTTGCCTAATACATATACCATTGCTAAAAGTGCACCTAAGTCTCTTGAGTAGGTTTCTGTTGATAGTGTTAAATCGATCGACCTAGATTATTTCTTCATCGGGTGAGACACAAATATTATAGGCAAGCATTAATCGAGTGACTAACCCCTCATATGGGAACATTGAGTCTTTAGCTATTATGTCCTGCATATGTTGCCTAATAAAGTATTCAAAATAATTATTTTGGCCGGTCATAATCCAATACATAGTACTTAACTCTATTTGACTAATCTCATCATGATGAAATTGTTTAGGAAGTAGGATGCTTATCATGATGTGATGAAGAAATTTAAAGTTAAAGGGCAAAAAGTGCTCGTAACTTTTGGGAATTATACCTAGGTTTGGATTTGCAAAAATAGTTTCTAAGGCTTCAGAGTAAGTTGCTCCAATTGTATTGATATCCCATTTACTTCTAAAATAACAACCCCTATCCTTTTCGGTAATTCCAATTAACTCACATATAGTGCTATCAAAGATTTGAATTTGTGTTCCTAAGAGGTAGGTAGTTAAGCTATCATTGTCCACACTTTTTACGTAAAATAACCTAACCAACTTAGGATAAATTGGTTCATTGATTTGGAGGAGAGATAAAGCATCTAAATTTGCAAACCATCTAATGGGTTCTAGGTTTCCAAGTTCATCTAGATCAACATGTTTGCCCTTATATATTGTTCTTATTTCGAAATTATGAAACCTAAGAGCTACTTCATTAGATCTAAAGAGGATTTGGTCATAGGAATCTCCTTCCACCCTTTTCCCTTTGGTTCTTGATGATCTCTTAGGACCATATCTAATCATGATGATAGATCAAGAGAGAACTGTAAAGAATAGGCCAAATAATGAGAGGAAGAAAAAAAAAATTTCAGATCTTATCTTATATAAATTTCCTTAGGAGGTTGAGAGCTTGATCCAAGAAGAACCCCTCTCTTAGGCTTCTAGAGGCTTAGAATGAGGGTGAGAGAGGATTAAAGAGTTTAGTGGGAGTGCTAGGGAGGGTTCTCACGGGTTGGGGGCAGTTCCACCGCCGACCCTAACTCCCCCTCTTTTATGTGGTTTCTCGAGTGGTGCCACCGCCAACCGAGTGGTGCCACCGCTTGGGGATTGAGCGCCCAAGCGATGCTACCATCGGTTCTAGCAGTGCCACCACTGGCATGCTAAAAATGATTTATCCCTCCTTTTTTGTTTTCAAAAGTGTTTGATTCAAGATAGGATAATGTCCTGAATCACTCTTTAAGATGTCATTCAAAATCGAAAAGGAAGAAGTCAAATCCACGAAAACCGAAAAGAGGATAAAAAATTTCAAAAAATATATACAATCAAGCTCATTCACAACGACAATTCAACATGCTTAATTCCCTTCTAATAAAATCAAACTGATCTTCATTTAAGGCTTTTGTGAAAATATCCGCTAATTGATTCTTTGTATCAATAAATTCTAGAATTACATTATTATTAATGACATGATCTCATATAAAGTGATGCCTACTATCAATATGCTTAGTTCTAAAGTGTTGAATTAGATTTTTGGTTAGACAAATGACACATGTATTATGACATTTTATGGGAATGTTCTTTAAGTAAATTTTATAGTCTTCCAACATGTTTTTCATCCAAACAACTTATGCACAGCATACACTTGTAGCATGTATTTGGCTTCCGCCGTAGATAGTGCAACCAAATTTTGTTTCTTGGAAGTCCAAGAAACAAGTGCATGTCTTAAAAATTGACATGTTCCGGATGTGCTTTTTCTATCTATCCTGCATTTGCCAAAATCAGCATCTGCATAAGCTACTAAATCAAATTTATTGGATTTCGGATACCATAATCCTAAATTAGGAGTTCCTTTAAGATATCTAAAGATTCTTTTAACACTTTTAAGATGAAATAATGTAGGATTAGCTTGAAACCTAGTGCAAAGTCCTACACTAAACATGATATCCGGTCTAGTTGTAGTGAGGTAAAGTAAACTACCAATCATTCCCCTATATGTTTTTTTATCAAAGCTTTCACAACTTTGATCCATGTCTAACTTAGTGGAAGTACTCATAAGAGTATTTATAGCTTTTGAACCATCCATATTAAATCGTTTTAACAATTTTAATATATATTTAGATTTATTAAGAAATATAACATTACTAAGTTATTTAATTTGTAATCCTAAAAAGAATGTTAATTCTCCCATTAGGCTCATTTCAAATTCATGACTCATACTCTAGGCAAATGATTTACATAGTGATTTATCCGAAGAACCAAAAATAATATCATCAACATAAATTTGAATAATAAAAAAATTATTTTTAAAATATTTGATAAACAATATAGTATCAACCTTGTCTTTTGTAAAATTATTTAAAATAAGAAATGAACTAAGCCTTTTATACCAAGCTCTAGGAGCTTGTTTTAAGCCATAGAGAGCCTTAGTCAATTTAAATACATGATTAGGAAGAAGAGAATTTTTAAATCCGGGAGGTTGTTCAACATACACTTCTTCGGAAATAAAACCAAAAGCACTTTTGATTTCCATTTGAAATAGTTTAAAATCATTACTACTAGCATAGGCAAGGAGCATCCTAGTGACTTCTAATCTTGCCACAGGAGCGAAGGTCTCTTCGTAGTCGATACATTCTTCTTGGTTGAAACCTTTGGCCACTATTCTAGCCTTGTTTATAACCACAATACTGCATTCATCTTGCTTATTTCTAAAGACCCATTTAGTACTAATGACTAAACGGTCACTAGGTCTAAGAATAAGCTTACATACCTCATTCTTCTCAAATTGGTTCAATTCCTCTTGCATTGCAATAACCCATTAATCATCTTTCAAGGCTTCGTTAATACATTTAGGTTCAATTTGAGAAAGGAAGGCGGCATTAGCACAAAAATTCTTGAAGGAAGAACGAGTTTTAACACCTTTTGATGTATCTCCTATAGTTAGCTCCTTTGGATGAGCATCTACATACTTCCATTCCTTGGGTAAGGAAATTTCGGAAGAAGATGCATCCAAATTGCTATTTTGAGGAGGGGGTTCATTTAAATTTAAATTTAAATTATCAAAACCAAGATCATCATCAAAATCATTTTTCTTTAACTCAGAAATTTCATTAAAAACTATATGAATAGACTCTTCTATAACTAAGGTTCTTTTGTTAAAAACACAAAAAGCCTTAGAAACGGAAGAGTAGCCAAGAAAGATGCTTTCATCGGATTTAGCATCAAATTTTCCTAAGGCATCCTTTTCATTCAAAATAAAGCATTTGCAACCGAAAACTTTAAAATAAGAAACATTTGGTTTTTTGTTATTCCATAATTCATAGGGAGTTTTTCATAGAGATGGTCTTATTAGGACCCTATTCATGACATAGCAAGCCATATTAACGACTTCGGCCCAAAAATACTTAGGTAGACTATGTTCATTTAACATGATTCTTGTCATTTCTTGTAAATTTCTATTTTTTCTTTCAACTACCCCATTTTATTGAGGATTTCTCGGAGTGGAGTAGTTGTGGTTATATTCATTTGATTCACAAAAACTTTGAAAGTCACGGTTTTGAAATTCACCACCGTGATCACTCCGAATTGATGAAATCATGAAACCTTTTTCATTTTGAGGAAGTTTATAAAATTTAGAAAAATATTTGAAACAATCACTTTTATGAGCCAAGAAATAGGTCCAAGTGTATCTACTATAGTCATCTACAATTACGAAGGCATATTTGCTTCCTCTTAGACTCGTTGTGTTAATTGGTCTAAATAAGTCCAAATAGATCAATTGCAATGGTCTAGTGGTGCTAATTTGATTTTTTGGTTTGAAACTAGTTTTTATTTGTTTTCCTAGTTGACAAGCATCACACACTTTGTCCTTAACAAACTTCATATTGGGAATCCCTCATACTAACTCTCTAGATAAAATCTTAGATATTAGTTTCATACTTGCATGACCTAATCTCCTATGCCAAAGCCAAGCATTATCATTTAAAGCGGAAAAGCACATTTCATTATTAAGTTCATCAAGATGGTGTAGACATTATTTTATTTTAAGGCAATCATTGATATGTTATTATTTGGTTTTTCAATAATGCATACATTAGATTCAAATCTAATGACGTAACCTTTATCGCATAATTGACTAATGCTTAAGAGATTATGTTTTAATCCATCAACTAGCAATACATCATCAATTGAAAAACTTAATTTGTTACCTATGGTTCCCTTACCAATGATTTTACCTTTGTTGTTGTCTCCGAAGGTAATGTTCCCTTCTTCTTTGCAAGTGAGCATAGAGAAATGAGATGGATCTCTGGTCATGTGCCTTAAGTATATACTATCAAGATACCATCTCTTACACCTAGCTTGTGAGTTTGTCTACAAAAGAGGATAGTTTTTAGGTACCCATTTGAATTTGGGTACCTAAAAAATTGATCTACTAATTTTGTCTTACTGAATTATCTATAGTTCCTTTAGGAACCCGTATCAACTTATGTGGACTAATTTTCTTAAATGGACATTTGTAAACATATCCAGATTTATAACAAAAGTTGTATTTCAAATGAGGTAAAACATGTAATGTGGGTCCTTTAATGAAGGTGGTAGGATTTTGGTGAGATCCTCTTACAAAACCAATTCCACTTCTATTTGTGATGTGACCCTTGTTTGCAAGGATCATGTCCAAGCCTTTGCTTCTCTCTTATAAATTTTTAAAATTTTTGAGTTAAAAGTGCAATGTCATCGTCACTGTCCTCATCACTTGATGTTACTTTCAAGTGATCTTCTTGTGTTGTAAGTGTCATATCCTTCCTGTTCTTTGGAAGAGGGTTCTTGATCTCTTCATAAGCATGGCATGTCATTTCGTAGGTCATTAAAGACCCAATAAGTTCTTCGAGAGGAAATGTTTTAAGGTCCTTGGCCTCTTGAATGACCATAACTTTTGGATCTCAACTCTTTGGAAGGGATCTTAAAATTTTAGTTACTGGTTCAAAGTTAGAAAAACTTTTACCAAGAGATTTGAGTCCATTGATGATATTCGTGAAACGGATGTTTATATCTCCGATGGACTCACTTGGTTTCATCCGAAAAAGTTCGTAAGAATGCATAAGAATATTAATTTTGGACTCTTTCACTCGACTAGTATATTCATGAGTGACCTCAAGAGTTCTCCAAATATCAAAAGCTGAATTACAAATCGAAACGCGATTAAATTTATTTTTGTTAAGTGCACAGAACAAGACATTCATAGCCTTTGCGTTTAAAGCAAAAACCTTCTTCTTCGATTCATCCCGTTCGCTCATTGGAAGAAAAGATTTTTGAAATCCATTTTCGATAATAGTCCAAAGCTCAAAATCCATGGAAATAAGGAAGATCCTCATACGAGTCTTCCAATATGTGTAATCCCACCCATTAAACATAGGCGGACGTGTAATAGAGTAACCCTCTTGCATGCCAAAGAAAGACATCTCTCTTGGGTATTAAACCAAATATGAGAGTGAGCCTTGCTATGATACCAATTGTTAGGATCGGAGCGGTACTAAGAGGGGGGGGGTGAATTAGTACAGCGGATTAAAACTCGTAAGTTTGAAATCGATTTCGTAAATGTATAGAGATTTCGATTCGATGAAGGATGACTTAGCTAAAATAGCTCGAGTAAAGGAAGTCAAGAGTAGGGAGAAGAAAACTAAATAATTTGCTGCTAAGAAGATCAGTGGTTCAGAAAATTAAACACTCACACATTCAAGGAACACCACAATGTAAAGTGGTTCAGTTAAATGACCTACATCCACTTGCGAAGCCTTCTTCGATGAGGCTCCCAACTTCCACTAGCAAATCACTTTGAAGAAGAAGGACTAAATACCCCTCTTACAACCGTTTTACAAGTGGTTCACACTCTTACAGATTTTTCAAAGAGAAAGAGGGAGGTGAACACTTAACTATTGAAAACAAGACTTTGCTAAAGCTTTTTCTCAATTTCTAACTTCTTAAAAATGGCGTATTCTCTACTGAGAATTGAGGGGTATTTATAGACCCCAAGAGGATTCAAATTTGAGCTCCAAATTTAAATTACTTTTGAGTTCTCGGTGCTGGCGGTGCCACCGCCTATCAATTTCATATTAATAGTGTACTGGCGGTGCCATCGTCGGAACTCTCGGGTTCTGGGTGGTGCCACCACCCGACCTTTTGGGTTCTGGGTGGTTCCACCGCCTAGTCTGGTGGTGCCACCACCTGGACTATTTCGGCTCACTTATTGAGCTCCAAATTTTGACCAAACCAGTCCAAATTCGGGCCCAATTGGCCCCTAACCAGGTTATAGGATTAACCCTTAATCCTAACCCTAATTACATGAAAACTATGAAATTAAGACATAGTCCTAAGCAAATTTTTAAGCAGCAACATCGAGTTTCCTTCCGGCGAGCTTTCTAGCGAACTTCCCATGAACTTCCTATGCACCCTCGGATTTCTTCCAACGGACTCCCAGCAGGCTCCCAGTCTTATGGCGAGTTCAACAAGTCTTTTGCAAATATATGAACCTTCTCGATGATCTCCATGAACCTCTGATGATCTTTCCGGTGGACTTCCGAAAACTTCGATAAGTCCCCGATTCCTTCTCAGTTGGTTCCGATAGCACTTCCGACGTTTCTTCGGACTTTTAGCAGACTCTCGAACACCCATCAAACTTGATTCCGGTAAACTTGCTTTATGTCTTCAAGCTATCATAGTTAAACCTGCACACTTAACTCAATAATATGGATTAGATCAATTAACCCATCAATTGAATTCATTATCAAAATTTGAGATTCAACAGAGTCATCATCAAAGTCATCATCACTTGAGTTTTTTTTCAAATGGTCTTCTTGTGTTCTCAGTGCTATGTCCTTCCTATTCTTTGGAAAGGTGTCATCAAGCTTTTTATGAGCTTTACATGTCATTTCATAGATCATTAGTGGTCCAATTAGTTCTTAAGAGGAAAATTATTAAGATCTTTGAGCTCTTGAATGGTTGTTACTTTAGGATCCCAACTCTTTGGAAGGGATCTTAAAATCTTATTAACGAGTTCAAAATCCGAGAAACCTTTACCAAGTCCTTTTAGACCATTAACGACATCCGTAAATCGGGTGTATATGTCTCCAATTGTCTCACTCGGTTTCATTCCAAACAATTCATAAGAATGCACTAAAAGATTAATTTTTGACTCCTTTACTATACTAGTGCCTTCATGAGTCACTTCGAGTGTGTGCCAAATTTCAAAAGCCGTTTCATAAATCGATACTGGATTAAACTCATTTTTATCTATTGCACAAAACAAGACATTCATAGCCTTGGCATTTAAAGTAAAAGTCTTCTTCTCCAACTCATTCCAATCATTCATTAGAAGAGAAGACTTTTGAAAACCATTTTCGACAATGTTCCAAAGCTCAAAATCTATTGAAATTAGGAAGATCCTCATTCTAGTCTTCCAATATGTATAATTCGTCCCATTGAACATGGGCGGACGTGTAATTGAATGACCCTCTAGGTTGTCGGTAAATGCTCTCTCTTAGGTTTAAAACCAAATGAGAGTGAACCTTGCTCTGATACCAATTGTTAGGATCAAGAGCGGCACTAAGAGGGGGGGTGAATTAGTGCAGCGAAAATTTCTTAGATTTTAATATAAAATATTTCGTACATTCGATGAAAATCGAATCGGAAGATAGCAACTTGAAATGTATGAGAGCATAAGCAAGATGAGGAGGAGAAGCAGTTTGCTATGAAATGATTTGCAGTTAAAGTAAATTACACTTATGAAAAGCAAACCAGAATTTAGAGTGGTTCGATCAACATGACCTACATCCACTTTCAGATTTCTCCTCCGACGAGGTCTCCAACATCCACTAAAGGCCTTCCTTCAATGGGTGAAGACCAATCACCTTTTACAGTGCTTTCTCCTTTTCATGGATTTAGGAGAGAACCCTTACAAGTCTCATACCTCTCTTGAATAATCTCAAAACCTAGAAAGGGAGGAGGAGAACTCTAGCACTTGCTTACAACACTTTTACACCCCAACAACTCAAGAATATCTCAATGCTTCCGTGCCCTTTCATGCAGAAAAGGGTGGGATTTTTATAGGCCCCAATGGCTTTAAAAATAGAGCCAAAAAGTGTTTAATCCCAGATTTCCGAGGTCCTAACGATACCACCGTCATTACTGGGCAGTACCGCCGCCTGACTGTAATATCCCTCACTTTTAAAATATATTAATAAGGATTTATTTGTAAATCGGAGGACCTATATATAAAAATAGAAATTTTCAGGACTAAACTATTATGTTGTAAAAAAAAAAACCCAAAAATTTCGGTTTTATCCCATCGCCTCTGACGCTCTCTATTCTGTGGGGTGTTGGGGAGGAGAAAGGAAGAAGAGGAGAAGAAGAGAAGAAGAAGAAGAAGAAGAAGAAGAAGAGAGAGGAGGGTGGCTGCGGCAAGGGCTGCAGCGAGGAGGTGTGGGGCGTCAGGGAGGAGAAGGGAAGAAGAGGAGAAGAAGAGAAGGAGAAGAAGAAGAAGAGGAAGAGAAGAAGAAGCGGGAGAAGAGGTTGTGACACCTCTGTTTCTTACAGGAGGAAACAGAGGAGAGGGTGTGTGTGGCGCCGGGGAGGAGAAGGGAAAGAGAGGAGAAGAAGAGAAGAAGAAGAGCAGGGGAGGAAGAAGAGGCTGCGACTGCAGTGGTGGTAGCTGTAGCTGGAAGAGAAGAACGAGAGGGAAGAAGAGGAAGAGGGGAAGGTGACTGTGGCTGCAACTGCAGTAGCAGCTGCGGTGGCGGCGGTGGCTGCGATAGCTGCAGCAGCGGTGGTGGCTGCAGCAACTACTTTTGGGAAAGAGAAAGAAAGGAAAAGAAAAAAAAAGGGGCTGCGGACATGATTGCGGCTGCGGCGGCGGCGGGTGCGGCAGCGATAGTTTGTTAGGACTCTAGCTTGGAGAGTCCTAATTGAGAGGGACATTCATGTAAAACTATTAGGACTCTAGCTAGGAGAGTCCTAATTGAGAGGGACATTCTATTGGGACTCTAGCTAGGAGAGTCCTAATTGAGAGGGGCATTCAAGTAGGAGGTGTTTTCTTAGAGAAGAATTAGGAGTTGTAAGGGAATAGGAGTCTTTACTATGAGTCCTACTAGGAGTTGGTTAGAAGTAAGAGTCTTAAGTAGGAGTCCTATTAGGAGTTATTGGAGGGAGGAACCCCTATAGAGTTCCAAGGAGGTCGATCCCCTAAAGAGATCAACCCCAAGTTTAGAATCTGCAAGGGTTCTAACACCTGGTATCAGAGCAGCATTCTTGGTGTCTCGCTGCCCTTCCACAGCCATCCATCAACCCTCCACAACCGTCCAAAGCAATTCCCACAATTGCTTAAAAGATCATCGCCAAATTCCACCATCATCTCCACCACCGCAGATCATCCTTTGATCTCCCCGTGAATTGCAACAGGTTCTGGTTTCCTACCTTACTGCTGCTGTAATTTAGTTATCCTTATTCGAAAATCCAAAAAAAAAAAAAATATTCCTATATTGCTGCATAAACCTTTCGTCACAAAGTTTTCATCTCTACGACGAAAGATACATTGCAGAATTCTAGCCGCATAGCACCATCTGTTTGATCTTGCTACTGTGCTTTTTCTATCCAAATTTCTATGAAATTTTTATGACATCTTTGACACTTCCTAACAGCAGATTTCCCTTTGGTTTTTTCGAAAAATTCTCAATATAAACCATTGATCTTTTACGTCTAATCTGCTATACTTAAAAATCTGCACTGTAAAATTTCAGCCGCATAGCACTGTTTTTTTATCTTGATACTATGTTGTTTCTATCCAAATCTCTACGAAATTTTTATGATAGCTTTGACACTTCCTAATAGTGTATTTCCCTTTGGTTTCATCAAAAAATTCTCAATATAAACCACTGATCTTTTACGTCCAATCTGCTATACCTAAAAAATCTGTGCTGCAGAAAATTTCAGCTGCATATTGTTGCCTTAACCCATCTATTTACAATCTTTTTTGAATGAAATTTCTTATACACTTCATAGATCATCTTTGCTTCCATCTAAGATTGATATATTAAGAAATTCATCTCTAAAAATGATTTTATGTTGCTGCAAATTTTCGTCGTAGCCCGCTGAAATTTTTGGACGAGAATTCTGCAATCGCAACTTGCACCAATTTCCTTGCTGTTATACTGCCGAAATTTTCTTGATTAAATTAGATATCCTTGCCGTCATATAAACTGTGATTTTGCTATCAATTCCCTCCTCAATTCTCTCAAGTTTTTTGGTGGAAATTACGTCGAGAAATCGTTGTTTCTTCGACGACAATTCTACTCTTACAAGACAGCACATACTTGCTGCAACTTCCACTGATTTCTATCAAACCTTTGCTACCATCTACCACAGATCCAAAACTTTTATCCACAACCCTAAAACTCTGCCAAACCATACCCTCATACTGCACCCAAAATAGCCACAAAACAAGCCTAAACCGCAACCTACATCCACCAATCCACCAACCCTTTCAACCATCACTTCTCTCAACCTATACATGCCTTTAACCCAACAACAAAAGAGAGATCTTGACATCATAGATTTGGGGGCATATACTATGACATCTAAGGAGATAATCAATGCTAAATTCGAAGCCTTGGAGGCACGAATGGAGGATAAGATTCGGATGCTCTTTACTGAACTCAGATTGGGCCGACCACTAAGCCCGAAGAAATCATATCAAGGAAAGAGCTTTGCCCAATCACACCAAGCCCAAATATATGACTTCCAAGAGAGGGAAAGCTCTATGACCAACCCAAACTATCCATACATGAGAGTGGATTTCCCTAGATGGGAAGAAGGAGACCCAATTGGTTGGATCTCGCGTGCGGAGCGATATTTTCGGTACCATAAAACCACGGATGCATCTATGGTGAAAATTGCAGCTATACATCTTGAAGGGGATGCTATACAGTGGTTTGATTGGTTTGAACATACTTATGGAGTCCTTTCATGGCGACAATTCAAAGAAGGACTGCTGATTCGCTTCAGACCAACCGATTACGAGAATATTGACGAACAACTAGCAAAGATCCGACAAACCTCCACCATTCAGGAGTACTAAACCAGGTTTGAAAGGTTATCTAATCAAACTTATGATTGGTCTCAAAAACAGCTATTGAGGACCTTCATTGAGGGCTTGAAGCCGGAGATCCGAGGAGAAGTTAAAGCACGACAACCGTACACGCTTATGGCAGCCATCTCTTTTGCACGACATCAAGAGGAGAAATTGAACCATGAAGCTCGAAGGACTAGGGTCACTCCTCAACCAGCAATATTGAAGCCCTTAGCCCCCCCTACTGTTGACCGAGTCCCTGCACCAAAAAGGTTGACAAGAGAAGAGCTTCAGGAGCGATCTGCGAAGGGGTTATGTTGGCATTGCGACGAGCCGTGGAGCCATGAGCATCGCTGTAGTAAAGGGAGACTTTTTATCATTGAACCAGTAGAAGAAAAGGTCATTGAATATCCAGAAGAGAGCATTGAACATAAAGAAGAAGATACAGAAGAAGAGCCACAACCGACCGAAGTTACGGTACATGCACTAGCCAGCTACTCAAACACGCAAACGATGAAAGTTGGAGGCCTTCTCAAACAACAACCGATCACTGTTTTCATCGACACGGGCAGCACTAATAATATCCTAAACAGTAAGGTTGCTATCCGGATGGCTTTACCTATCGAGAATCGCTGCAGGTTTGATGTTAAGGTCACCGACAGACAGATTTTGAAGTGTGATCGTAGGCGGCCGCAAGAGAAACTATTGCTGCAGGACCAAGAGATAATTGCAGATTTCTTCCTTCTTCCTCTTGATGATCATGAGGCCATGCTCAGAATTAAATGGTTGACAACATTAGGTGATTTTTCTTGAAATTTTTTGAAACTAATTATGAAATTTTACAGTAAGCAAAAACAGGTGATACTACACGGGAAACGTGGGGGCGACGTAACGATGATTTGCACACAACAAATGAAGAAGGTTTTGCATAAAGCATGCAGTGACTTTTTGGTACAACTTGAGCAGCAAACTAAGGGAGAGTCAACAAAATTTGAAGATCCAAATCTACTTCCTTTGCTTGCTGAATTTTTAGATATATTTGACGAACCGCGCAACCTACCTCTTACCCGCCGGCATGATTATTATATAACGATTCTTCCAGGCAAACCTCCAGCAAATGCTCAGCCATATCAATATCCACATCTCCAGAAGGATGAAATAGAATGGATTGTAAAAGAGATGCTCGAAACAGGAGTTATTCGGCCATGTTGCAGCCCCTACTCTTCACCGGTGCTCCCCATATGAAAGAAGGACGGAACATGGCGATTATGTGTTGACTACCGAGCTCTCAATGGCATAACCATCAAGGATAAATACCCTATTCTAGTAGTAGATGAATTGCTTGATGAAAGGGAGCACAAATCTTCACAAAGCTGGACCTTCGATCCGGGTATCATCAAATACAAGTATGCGAAGAAGACATACCGAAAACCACCTTTTGAACACACAACAACCACTATGAATTTTTGCTTTCTTCAAAAGAAGGTGGAATATCTTGGGCATATCATATCAGAGGAAGGTGTGGCAGAAGACCCCTTCAAAATTGAAGCAATGCAAAACTGGCCTACCCCGAGGAACGTAAAATTGCTACATGGCTTTCTGGGTTTAACAGGCTACTACTGCAAGTTCGTGAAAAACTATGGCGACATCAGTGCACCACTTACTTCCTTACTGAAAAAAGATGTCTTCCAATGGTCGGATAGAGCCTCCGTTGTCTTCGACAAACTTAAGGCAGCCATGACGATGATGCCGGTGCTAACACTACCATATTTTAACCGACCCTTCATTATTGAGGCCGACGCATCTGGAGTCAGAATTGGAGCCATTCTCATGCAAGATGGCTGACCACTCGCATACACTAGCAAGACATTATCTCCCTCCCATCAAAATAGTCAACATATGATAAGGAGATGATCGCCATTGTGCGTGCAGCAACGAGGTGGAGACCCTACTTGATTGGTCGACGATTTCAAAATAAAACCGACCATAAAAGCCTTAAGTACTTTTTGGAGCGAAAGATACCATCCCCTGAGCAGCAAAAATGGGTAGCAAAACTTCTTGGATTTGATTTTGAAATAACTTACAAAAAGGGAAAAGAGAATGTTCTTGCAGATGCGCTTTCGCAGCTACCCGAGCAAGTTGAAGTTTCATCCATTTCACTTCCGACCAGCGACTTCCTTGAGGATATTAAGATGGAATGACAGGAAGATTCAGATACTAGTAAGATTATAAAAAAATTGGAGGAAGTACCAAGCCCCATGGCTCATTACAATCGGGACTCAAAAGAATTATGCTATAAGGGACGCATTGTGCTTGTGACAAATTCTACTTGCATCTTCAAGAGCAGATTTTGGACAAGGTTATTCCATATGCAGGGTACTAAATTGAAAAGGAGTACGACATATCACCCACAAACCAACAGCTAGACGAAAGTTTTAAATAGGTGCTTGGAGACAGCCCAAAGCCGCCCACCAAATATGACTACCCAAAGAGAACTCCAGACCCAGCCAAGTGCCATTATTGATCGACGGATCGTGACTCGACGACGACGACCCACTAATGAAGTGCTAATAAAGTGGGCGAATCTACCAATAGAAGATGCCACTTGAGAGAACTATGACGACTTTAAGATCAAATTCCCAGAATTCACGAATCATCAGCCTCGAGGACAAGGCTGATTTGAAGAGGGCGGGTCAGTTAGGACTCTAGCTTGGAGAGTCCTAATTGAGAGGGACATTCATGTACAACTATTAGGACTCTAGCTAGGAGAGTCCTAATTGAGAGGGACATTCTATTAGGACTCTAGCTAGGAGAGTCCTAATTGAGAAGGGCATTCAAGTAGGAGGTGTTTTCTTAGAGAAGAATTAGGAGTTGTAAGGGAATAGGAGTCTTGACTATGAGTCCTACTAGGAGTTGGTTAGAAGTAAGAGTCTTAAGTAGGAGTCCTATTAGGAGTTAGGGTTTAGAAGCCCTATAAATAGCCATGTATTCCTTCTCTTTTCATAAGCAATAGATGAAACTTTTCTGCAGCCTTTGAGCAGCACTTGGAGGGAGGAACCCCTATAGAGTTCCAAGGAGGCCGATCCCCTAAAGAGATCAACCCCAAGTTTAGAATCTGCAAGGGTTCTAACATAGTTGTGTCTGTGAAAGAAGATGAGGAAGAAGGTAGTGCGGTGGAAGAGGCTGTGACTGTGGCAGTGGCAGTGGCTGCGGTAGCTGCGTTTGGGAAAGAAAAAAAAAGAAGAAACAAGAGTAAGAGAGAGCAGGTGAATATGCCTCTATGTTCTGCACGAGCTGCAGTTGTGGAGGAAGAAACAAGATTGGTGCAAAAAAACGAAAATAGGGAGAGGAGACAAAGGAAAAATAGAAGAAGGATTCAGGCGTACACCTTCTTCGGATCTTCGAATCAAAATATTCGAAAGACAAGTGTTTCGATCCTTTCTATTTCAAATGTTTCGATCCTTTCTATTGCAAGTGTCCCAATCTTTTCTCCTGCAAGTGTTATCTTTTCTATTGTAAGTGTTTCGATCCTTTCTATTGCAAGTGTTCTGATCTTTCCTATTACAAGTCTCCTGATCCTTCTTTACTCTAATTTTTATCTCTGCATTTGCTTTGAATATGAGAAACTTTAAATTGTTCTAGCCTTGCATTTGATATATCTCCTGTTTAGACATAACGATTTGAATTTGTGAAACTTCTGAGATTACCTTTCTACCTTATTATGGTTATAACTTTATACACTGACCTCTGATTTGGACAAAACTTATTTGATATGAATATAGACTCATAAACCTTTCTTTTGATAGCTTAATTTAAGAATTCGAACTAAGTGTTCCAATCCAAACTTCTATTTTAAATGAGCCTACGAATTCTACAAAATAGGGATCATAATTTCTGATCTTTTGTTACTGAACTACCTATAAGTCCCTGTTGGAAACTTTAATTTATTCCAAACTTATTTTATTTTAAACTAGACTCGTAGATCTTTCATTTGATACCTAGATTGAAAGATTTAGAGTCCAAATGCCTGTTGATTTTTTTATTGAATCCGACCTTGTGAATCTTGTAAAATTGAGCTTTGTTCTTTGATCTTGGGTTACTAAATCTATTGTAACTCTTTGTTGGAAACTTCGATTCATGCGAAACTTAGTTTATTTGAAAATAGATTGAAATATATTTCACAATAGCTTTCTTGAGTATATTGGAGCATGGTTGATAGTTTGAATCATTTGTTTAATGTACCTCTCGAATTCTGCAAGAAATCGAGCTTTAGTCGATTTCGCATATTTTGGCTTCATTCCTTTGGAAATTGATTTCATTTAGCTTTCTTGTTCAATTGAGCTTTATATTACTACTTTGAATTCTTGTATGCTCTTATCCTTAAAATTATTTGCATTCTTGAAAACTATTGTGTAATGTTTATGCTATATCGTATTGACTCATATAGGCACATGTATATCCCATTGTTCCGCATTTGCTTTCAATATGTGCCTATTCTAGTTTCATTCCTTTGAACATTGAATTTATCTAACCTTCTTATTTGAATTGAGTTATATATGATTGCTTAGAATCCTTGAATGCTCTTGCTTTCATTTCCTTTCAAATCTGAATACATTTGTGAAAGATTATGTTTGCATCGTATTAACTCGTAAAGGCATATGTACATTTTGTTGTTCCGTGTGTGCTTCCGATATATGCTATTTATTGTTCATACTATCCTTATGTACTTTAGTATTTATGGGATACTGTGAACCTTTGCTAGAAATGGTAAAGGGAGTTATGCATAGAGCCTATGATGCTCTGCCGGCCCCCTTTGACTTCACCTATACGTGGGTAGATGGAGCTCCCAAACGTGGGAGACTTCTGTCTGGTGGTCATTCAAAAATGGATGAATCACATTCTGTCTGTGGTCCCACTATTGAATCTCGGATTTTGATAACAAAGTCAATTGTCATTTATTATCTAATCTATATGTTGAGATAAGTGTGTAGGATTAACTACGATGAAAGTGAGACATGCAGCAAGAGTTGCGCCGGAGTCAAGACAATGGTCACGTTGGGAGTTCGAGAGTTCGACAGAAGTTCGGACAATCGTCGAAAGTTCTACGGGAACAAATCCGAGAAGTCCATAAGCTTGCCAAAGAAGCTCGTCGGAACTCGCCAAGTGAATCGTCGCAAGTCCAGGAGTTTGCCGGAAGTCCGCAGGAGCATCACCGAGGGTTCATCGGATGATCGACGGAAGTTCGCCGGAAGCTCGCCGGAAGAAGCGATTGACGCACCAGAGCAAGTTGTAGTAAATGTCTTAGGAAAAATCGTAGTTAGCACATTGATTAAATTGAAAATGGGAGGTGATCCCATTAACTTAATCTTGGGGCAATTGGGCCCCTGAAAAACCCAAATTGGGTCGAATGGATCAACCCATTCGGACCCTAATTTCTGCCAAGCGGTTGAACCGCCCAAGGCAGGAGGTTGCACCGCCTGGGCTCAGTCTCCGAGCGAGACTGGGAGGTGCAACCGCTCCAGCCAGGCGGTGGCACCGCCTGGGGCTCAGTCTCTGAGCGAGACTGGGCGGTGCAACCTCCCCTGACAGGAGGTGGCACCGCTTGAGCTCGGTCTTCGAGCTCTGCCTGGCGGTGCAACCGCCTGAGCTCGGTCTTCGAGCTCTGTCAGGAGGTGCAACCGCCCCTAACAGGAGGTAGCACCGCCCAGAGGCTCAGTCTTCGAACTCTGCCAGGCGGTGCAACCGCTCTAGTCAAGAGGTGCAACCGCCTGATCCCGGAATTTCGAGAATTGACAGTTTTGAGCTCCAAATTTGAACTTGGTTGGGGCCTATAAATACCCCACCCATTCAGCACTAAAAGGGTATCAACTTACACCGAAATCTTGATCTTTTTCTATGATTCTTAGAGCTCAAAATTGTTGTAAAGGCCAAAAGTTCTTCTCCCTCTGTTCTTCCAAGTTCTGAGTTGTAAAGTGAGGAGAGAAAATTATGTAAGGGTTGTCTCCTAAGCCCATCAAAAGGAGTGAAATAGTAAAAGGGTGGTTGGCCTTCGCCTATTGAAGGAAGGCCTCTAGTTGATGTCGGTGACCTCGTCGGTGGAGGAAGCCAAAAGTGGAGTAGGTCAAGATTGACCGAACCACTCTAAATCTCAGTTTGCATTTACTTTGAGCATCTTATCTTTACTGCAAACCTTCTCAATAGCTTACTACCTTCTGTGTTTTTACGAACGTGTTTCAAAGTTCAGTGCTTTCCGAATCGAGGTTTAAGACGCAAATCAATTTTATCGTACGAACGTCGTATTTCAGTTTGTGCTTACGTTCTGATTTCCATTATAACTGCAAACTGACTTTGTATCTTTGCTTTAACTGCATCTCACCTTATCTCAAGTTAAAGTGGTTTACGAATCAGCTTTTATACTGAAATCGCTTTTATCGTACGAACGTCGTATTTTAGTTTGCGCTTATATTCTGATTTCCATCATAACTGCAAACTGCATTCATATCTTTGCTGCATCTCTACTAGTCAAAAGTTGAAGTGATTTACGAATCGAATTTCTTACCAAAATCACTTCTATTAAACGAAAACAGTTTTCGATTTTAATCGCAGAAGGTTTTCTGCTGCACTAATTCACCCCCCCCTCTTAGTGCTCTTGATCCTAACACCCACTATACCTTCTGTATATTTGATATGATATCCAGAGCTTTGGTTATGTATTTATGTATGCGCTTTGGATAAGAAAGATATGAATGCAACGTCAAATATGATGTTTCAGCTTCTGTTTCGTATTTGTTCTCTGATATGCTCTGAAATGGTTCATATGTCATTGATATGCTCTGAAATATTTCATATGCTATTGATATGTTCTGAAATGTTCCATATGCCTCTGAATGTTCCTACGCTATTGATACGCTTTGAAATATTCCATATGCCATTGATATATTCCGAAATGTTCCATTTGTCATTGATATGCTCTGAAACATTTCATACGCCGTTGATATACTCCAAAATGTTTCACTCACTATTGATATACTTCGAAACATTTCATATGCCATTGATATGTTCCGAAATGTTTCATTTTCTATTGTTACGCTTTGAAATGTTCCATATGTCGTTGATATACTCTGGAACATTTCATACGCTATTGATATGCTCCAATTACTCTGTGCTCCATCTGTTATGAACCAAATATGTTTTGATTGAAATGACATTTATGATTTTGTATCTAATGAGATAGTATCCTTGAATCTCTTGTATTCTACGTAGCATTGTGATACCTTACTTGTTTAAAAACAGTTACTTTTGTTCTGAATATGTTTTATCACTTGCTGAGCTATTTTTAGCTCACTCCATTGTTATATAAATCTTTCAGGTTAACTTATCACTCTTTGTGATGTTTAAATTGGGCTAAGGCAGTGGAGAGCTATTCAGAATTCTGGGCAAGTCTTGTTGGTTTTTATGTTATTGTTGTATAAGCATATTTTGTATGTAATGAAATGTTGTCGATGAACCAGAATGGATATATCGTGTAAAAGTGTTAGAAGATTTCTCTTCTTTGGAATTTCAGAATGTTAAGTTTCGTTTACGATGATATAAACTTATGATAAATAGTTAGAGTTCTGATTGTATAATTTATTTTTCTTATGGATTTATAAATGTTGTTCAAGTTGGCTTGGGTTGCCATAAATGTGAATTATTGAGTGATGTGATATATAATCATAAACTGTACAGGATTTATGGATGTGAATTTGATAGAATGTTTTCCAATGTCCTCAAATATTAGTGTAGATCCTGGATTTGTTTGTGATGAAAATTATAATATTATTGATTTTGAGGGGCGTGACACTGACACCTGACATTGGGCGGTACTACCGCTCAGTCTGGGTGATACCTCCGCTTGACAAAGCTCGGAGACCAAGCTCTGGCAGTACCATCACCTAACAAGGGCGGTACCACCGCTGGCAGCAATAACTACTGGTGGTACTACCGCCCAGTCTGGGCGATACCACTGCCCAGACCACTTGGGAGATTGGGTCTTCTGGGCGGTGCCACCGCCAGCCTTATTTTCAGGGGCTGATTGGGCTGTTTAATCCGGCCCAAATCAGCCCTATTAAGGGCCGAGTTGGCCCCCAATTAAGTTAGTGGGATTATCTTCCAATCCTAACTTATTTTACTCTCTAATTATGATAATTAAGACATGATCACAACTCTTCATGTTCCGATGCGTCGATTGCTCTTCAGTCGAATATCCGACGAACTCTCGACAATGCTCCAGTGGACTCCCAGCAAGCTCTTGGACTTTATAATGATCTTCTTGGCAAGTTCCGATGAGCTTCTTTGGTAAGCTCTTGGACTTCTCGATTGGTTCTGGTAGAACTTTTGACGAACATCTGGACTTCCGACAAACTCTCAAACTCCCAACGTGATCTTGATTTTAACTCCGGCACAACACCTGCTTTATGTCTTACTGCTATCATAGTTAATCCTGAACACTTTTCTCAATATATAGATTAGATCAAATAAATTATAGTTGACTTCATCATCAAAATTCAAGATTCAACAATCGGGAGTGGATGTAGGTCACGACGACTGAACCATTATAAATCGGTATGTATTTTCATTATTGTCATTTGCTTACTTTGCAATTGCTTCACTTCCTCCTTACTTTGCTTTCACTATGCTTACAAACCAGCATTCAATTTCAAGTTATCTTTCGAGATCAGTTTTTATCGAACGAAGATTTTCAAATCGATGTTTTTATCCACTGCACTAATTCACCCCCCCTATTAGTGCTGACTTGATCCTAATAGTTGGTATTAGAGCCATATTTTTCTTATTTGGTTTAACACCCAAAAGAAATGACTCTTTTCGGCTTTCAAGAGGGTCATTCTATCATTCGTCCTCCCATGTTCAATGGGACGGACTACACATATTGGAAAACTCGGATGAGAGTTTTCTTGATTTTTTAGATTTCAATATATGAAATATCATTTAAAATAATTTTCAAAAGTCTTCTAATCCAATGAATGAATGGAATGATTTGGAGAAAAAAACTTTTTCTTTGAATGCTAGAGCTATGAATCCTCTATTTTGTGTCTTCGATAAAAATGAATTTAATCATGTTTTTATTTGCGAAACTGCTTTCGATATTTGGCACACTCTTGAAACCACACACTAAGGTACTAGTAGAGTAAAATATTCTAAGATAAATCTTTTGATATGTGATTTTGAATTATTTCATATGAAACCAAGAGAAACCATTGGAGATATGCACACCTGTTTTATGGATGTCGTCAATGGTTTAAAAGCACTTGGTACAAGTTTTTTGAATCTTGAACTTATTCATAAAGTTTTAGATCTCTTTATAAAAATTGGGATTCAAAAGTAATGGCAATACAAGAATCAAAGGACTTGAACTATTTTCTGATTGAAGAACTTATCGGGTCTTTGATGACCTATGAAATGATTTGTATTGAATATGAGAACTACCTTCCAACGAATAGAAAGGATTTGGCACTTCAAACAATAGAATACCATTTGAGTGATGACTCAAGTAATGATGATGATAACCTTTGATCTCCTCACAATAAAGCTTAAAAAATTATTAAAATAAGAATCAAAGGATAAAAATGAACCTAAGAAGAAGAAGCTATAAAAGATGAAGAAAACGCTCAAGGTGGCTTAAGACGAATCAAGTTCATCCGAATGTGAAGAACAAACCAACAAAGGCGAGATGGCAAACTACGCCTTAACGGCTTTCAAAGACGAGATAACCGAAACCTCTTTGCTTTATTTTGAAATTACTTAACGTATTTCATGAGTTATTTTTAAATTAGTTTAGAAATATTATATATAAATTGTTAAAAAAAAAAATTTAGAATCATGCTTATCCTTCTAGTAATTTTTGAAAATGATCATGAAATTTACATATTTTATGATAAAGGAACAAAATGTTAGACTTAAATCTAATTCTTAAGATAAATCCTATATATGTTTTTAAGAAGAAATAATGTGTGTCTTGATGATTTAATGATGCATAATGATGTAATGAAAATATTAAAGTTTTGGTATCATACTTAATGATTTTATATTTTGAAATTATGTATAATAATTTTTATGATCTTTGTCATAATAAAAGTTTTTTTTAATTTTAAATGATGCATATTTTTTATTTGGCATAAAAAACTTGGGCATGTATGTATAAAATCAAATCACTTAAATTGAAACAACTAAAAAAAGTAAAGCATTTTTCTTGAAAATTTTTTTTCTCTATCTTATCAATTTTTCAAAAAGAGATTAATGAATCTATTCTTGAATTATGAAAGTGGCTTTGTTGATTTAATAAATTGAATGAGTTGAAAATGAATGATGATTTTTCTCTTGATTCCTCGGAATTATAACTTGTGATATTTTTTTTATGAATCATGATCTTGACTTCTCGATATTTGATACATGAGATTTTTCTATGAATCAAGGTCTTGTTTTTGAACTCCCATGTTTCTTTTTGTTAATTACTAAAAAGGAGATTTGTCAAGATGAATCATTCACGAATTGATCTTTCATATTAATATCATTTATATCATGATTTTTATATGACTCCTTTGTAATTATGCTTTGTATATCTCATGATATAATTGAACTATTGATGAAAAAAAAGAGAAATTAATGAATCTATCTATGTCTTTTCTTTATGAATCTCTTGAAAATGATTTTGATGATTTGACGATTTGAATTTGAATGAGTCTTATCTATAACATGACCTTGATTTTTTTTTAAATTATTACATGAGATTTTTATGAATCAAGATTATTTACTATGATTCTTCTTTTTGCTATTTGAGTCATCCAAAAAGAATCATAATTTTTCTCTTGATTTTTTTATATTCACAATTTGAAATTTGGTTCATGACTCCCTTGTATTTATAAAGTGTATATCTCATCACCCAATTTTTTTTTCTTGATATTCTTAATAATGTGCATGTCGATAAGTTTAAATGCAAATAACTTATCGGTTTGATGCTTGAATTCAAAGGCCTTGAATTCAAAAGTGTATTTTCTCCAGTATGGCATATAGATAGGGGGAGTTAAGGTTAACTCCATCATCAATTGATTGTCATCATCAAAAAGAGAGGATTATTGAATCTCAGATTTTGATGATGAAATCAATTGGTAATGCTTAAAGAGAGAACTACAACACTTTACTAACTCAAGAATAAATACTTCATCAATCAAGCTTAAGTGGGGTATTTATAGGTCCCAAAATGCTTCACGAATTGAGCCAAAAAAATTAAATCCTCGAAATTTTGGGATACAAGCGGTACTACCACTAACATCAGATGGTACCGCTATCGTAACTTTTGATATCACAATTCTGGACTATAGTAGAACTATCATCATAAAATTTGAATTTTCGGTGGTACTATAACCACCCTAGGTGATACGACCATTGCCATATGTGGTACCACCATCGAAAAGCCTAACAAGCATAAATAGTACTTGTCGGAAACTATTGCTTGGGCTTAATAATGCTATTGCCCATGCCTACTTTAGGCATTCTAAAATGCATTTTGGGTGGTCCTATAACCACCCTAGGTGATACGACCATTGTCATAAGCAGTACCACCATCGGAAAGTATGACAAGCATAAACAGTACTTGTCGATTGACTTAGGTGAAATTATCACTTAGCTTGGCAATGCCATCGCCCAGGCCTACTTTAGGCATTCTAACATGCCTAATTTGGTCCAACTTCAAGCCCAATGACTTTTTGACAAGTTGACATTATTTCACCCCAATACTAACTCAAATGAACCCAAATTGATCTCGATTAAGATTTTAATAAATTAATCATAAATTTGACACATTAACAAATCAACCACATATCTGTATATTGTATGCTCTTATGGTATTTCATCTGATCTTCCAAATCTCTAGCATATTGCTCTTTCCTTCGGCATATCACATATTCCACAAGCATATCAACTTTCCCACGACATCCAATCTTTTAACGCAATATTGGATCTTGCTGATACGATGCCCAAACCTATAGCATGAAGTCTGATCTCTAGTATGTCGACAAATCCTTTAGCTCGATAACTAATTTTTAGCATAATAATTTCTCAACATAATGTCTAACTCTCCTACTTGATAGTTGACCTTTCAGTAGTTCAAGTCCATAATTGAAGTATTTTCTATGTCACTTATGATAGTAGATGCGATTTCCCTAACTGTATGAGGAAATCTCTCTACTCTATTGAGGAAAATCCTCCCTCTCAACCTGTATAAATAAGGAGAGAAAAAGAAATCCTCCCTTACAACTTCTTCAATAATTCTTCCTTCTTCTATCTCTTTTAACATGGTATCAGAGCCATAGCCCAAGTAATCTGAGAGCTCTATCTCGCCTTAGAACCACGGTGACTAAGTATTCCACCACCATTGGTGCATCATTCTTCAAGGAGAACCTCGGCAACAGCGCGCTTGGGGAGGGTGAGTTCGAGAAGCCCGTCCCTATGTACACCTACGCCACTGCCTACGTACACCTACGCCATTGCTTCTTCTCCTTCGGCGGTAAAGGGTGGGCAGGGCCGCTATGCCGTTGTGCTGCTACTTCTTCTCCTCCGACTGTAAAGGGTAGCGTCGCTGTGCCGCTACGCCGCTGCGCCGCTACTTCTCCTCATCTGGCTGGAAAGGGCATTATGCTGCTGCGCCACTGCTTCTCCCCTTCCAGCCTCGCCATAGGCCGATGGGACTCCTCCATCACGCAGCAGCTTCGTCTACTGCATAATCCCAAGGAAGTTGCAACTGCATCCTCTTCCGTAGTCAACCAAGTCGTCTCCTCCTCCACCGAGAAGTGTATCGATCATGTAAAGAGCCATGATCAAATACAAGGTTCGCCTCCTTCTCCGATCTCTTTCCTATCTCGCCGGCTTCAATCTTCCTTTTTCAGCATGCCTCCATAAGATCCTTGGCACTCTCCCCACAAAGCCTGCTGCGCACCCTCATGGGGAACCGTCGCAGTCTTTTTTCCCCACCCGCGGTGCTCTCCCTCGACTTCTCTACTCGTCGCTTGGTGCCTCTCAAATCCTGATGGAAGCAGCACAGATCTGCCTCTCAAACCGTAGCCTCTACAATCTCAGGGATGTTGTGACATCTCCACGGCCGTTTCTCAGCCCACGGCAACTGTAGGCAGCTTCCTCTGCTGTGGTCGCTTCCAGGCTCCCCGCAGCAGCTTCTTTGTTGCAATAGCTTCCATAGCCACAGTAGTGATCTGCAGCAGCAACAGCGATCTATTGCAGCAATGATCTGTAGCAACTGTAATCTGCAGTAGCTGCAGTAACTTTAGCAGCCTCTTCCCTCCCTAACTCTCCAACTTTTGTGACATGAGTGATTGAGAAGAATCAAGTTTGACATGCCTTGCTGCAACTGTTTGCAGGCCCAAAAAAAACAAAAAAACGAAAAAAAAACTAGGATGTCTTCGTTCTCTTCTTCTTATGATATTCCAGTTCCTATCTCTGTAGGGACTCACACTTCTTCTCCTATAGGGCTTATCTTCATCAATGCTACCACGATAATCCCTTTCAAGTTATCAAAGGGTTGCAACTATGCATCCTGGCGGGCTCAATTTTCTAATCTCTTATTTGGATACGACTTGTTAGGCTATGTTGATGGCTCTTTCAGTTGTCCGCTAGCCATGCTCAACATCCCCGGATAACCTAGTCTAGTACCCAATCCAGCTCATAAACTATGGCTGCATTAAGATCGTCTCATTCTCTAAGCTATTCAAGCCTCAATTGCTGGATCCGTCACTCCTTTAATATCTTCATGTGTGACTGCTGCCGATGCATGGTCTAAATTGTAAACAACTTTGACGAATCATTCGCGTATTCGCAATCTCAGTCTTCTATCGAAGCTGATGGTGACAAAACAAGAGGAAAGTACTATCACTAATTATCTACAAAATATCAAGGTTATCATCGATGACTTGACTTTGATAGGTCATTCCCTATATGACGAAGAGATGATCATCCATACCCTAAATGGTCTCGGCGACGACTACAAGGATTTGGCTACTGCAATTCAAGCACGCAACTCGCCAATCTCCTTTAAAGAACTCTATGACAAGCTGACTGACTATGAGACATATTTGAAGAGTGCGGACAAACTGCCCGGACCAACTATCATAGCTCAAGTCAGTTACAAGTCTAAATGGAAGAGCACTTGGTACCCTCCAAACATCACCAAAGGTTTGGCCAATCAACATCTTGATCCTATGGGTCCCATGCAACACCTCTCGTATCCTCCTAATCATAACTTCTCGCAAAGTGGCAACTCCAATAATCATTCGACTTGGTATCCTGCCCCACCGAGCCATCAAAGATAGGTCGTCTGCCAACTGTGTGATAAAATCGAACACTCCGCTAAAGTTTACCGGTCTCGTCCCTTCCTCCCTGCTCCATCACACTAGCCTCAGGCAAATCTCCTAATTACTCCAACGACTAGCCAGTCCAACTGGATTTTCAACTTTGGCGCCTCCCATCATATCACCGCTGATCTTTAGAATTTGTCTCTTCACAACCCCTATAGCGGTAATGAAGATATCATCATCGGTGATGGTAAAGGACTTCCTATAACTCATAATGGTTCCACAACACTTAATTCGAATTCTACTACATTTACACTCGATGATGTTTTATGCGCCCCTCATATTAAACATAACCTCATTTATGTTTCTCAATTTTGCAAACATAATAATACTTCAATTGAATTTTTTCCTGATTCATTTCTTGTTAAGAACTTGAGCATGGGGGTATCCTTGGTCCAGGGCTCGACTAGAGACAATATTTACGAATGGTCGTTAGCTTCACAACTAACCCAGCCCACTGTTCATTCTTCCATTGCAGCTCCAGTTGATGTGTGGTATCGTCATCTTAGTCATCCCTCGTCCCTTATTCAGCAGAAATTACTTTCTCGTTACTCTCTTCCTATTTTTAAATTCACTAGTTCTATGATGCATTGTGATGGATGTCTTAGTAATAAAAGGCATCGGCAGCCTTTTGGCTCATCTTCCATTTCCTCCTCTAAACTATTTGAAATTATTTATACCGATGTTTGGGGTCATGCTCCAATCCTGTCTTTTGATAAGTTTAGATTTTGTCATTTTTGTATATCACTTCACTAAGTACACATGGCTATATCCTCTTCACCATAAATCTGATGTTTCCACCATCTTTCCCGCCTGCTGAAAGTTGGTTGAAAATCACTTTCAGTCTACAATCAAAATAGTCTACTCTGATGGTAGCAGTGAATATCAAGCTCTAGCATCCTATCTCTCAGCTTGTGGAATCCAACACCTCAAGTCTCCCCCACATACTCCTCAACTAGTTGGCTCCGCCGAACATAAACATCGGCATATAGTAGAAACTGGGCTCACAGTTCTACATCAAGCTTCCATGCCTTCAACCTTTTGGATAGTAGCCTTTCAAACTACCATCTACCTTATTAATAGAATGCCTACACTAGTACTAAATACTATTCCCCCTTTGACACACTATTTCACAAACCACCAAACCTTCGTAAACTCAGTGTTTGGTTGTCTATGTTATCCTTATTACGTCCCTATGCCTTTCATAAGGTAAC
This sequence comes from Musa acuminata AAA Group, assembly GCF_036884655.1. Classification (NCBI taxonomy): domain Eukaryota; kingdom Viridiplantae; phylum Streptophyta; class Magnoliopsida; order Zingiberales; family Musaceae; genus Musa; species Musa acuminata. Next base: position 13,671,401 of record NC_088328.1, on the reverse strand, counting down.
ATCAAGATCTACTCCTTGCGTCTTTATTAGTTACTCACTTGAGCATAATACTTTACGCTGCTATAATCTCCACACTCACAAAGTCTTTATATCATGTCATGTTATTTTTGTTGAGTATAATTTTCCTTTCCAAAACCTTCACTATCCTACCATGCGGACCACTTCACTATCCAATTCTCACTGGAGTATACCTACGGTCCAATCGGACGAGCCTCCCATGACATCATCTAATTCCTCCCCTCATGATCCACACTATACTACTTCAGTTCAATAATTGCCCATTCCTTCCATTCCTACTCTACTCCTTTCGTCTCCAATGATGGGGTAATAAGTTTAGAAACATAACCATTATCTTTACCTCCTTATCGACCAAGTGCCCCTAATGTGTCTCCACTTGACCCGGCTTGTGCCACTGACCCTCAATCGCTTATTCCACCAACACAACCTCTCAATCCTATAGTCTTCAACCATCCTATGACCACATGCTCTAAGAGTGGTATTTTCAAACTGCGTCAAGTCCTTAACCTACATGCTATCATGATTCATCATCCACCACCGTTGAACCTAGTGGAAAATCTTTGGGGACAACATCACATGCGCAGCGGAAGAACATAAAACAAAATCTCCTATTCCCAAAGAGATGTTCATCGTTGTGCGAAGATTAGTGTGCAAAATACACGAAACTTAAAACTGCCTATAGAATTGATTATGTTACCTAGGGAGATTGTATATCCTTGAATCCTTGCAGATCTCTAAGAGAGGGTAAAGGAGGTCAAGCGCCCTCCTCTCTAGCGATGATCCACATAGCAGGGCTACGACGACACTCCTCAAAACTCCAGGCCTGCTTTGAGGTGGAGAGGGGGAAGGAGAATAGGAGAGGCAAGCAAAAGCTCTAGCCTATGAACCACTGAATCCCTCCTATTTATAGAGGTCCCCTATCAAACCTTAATGGATCCTCCCTTATTGGGTATTAGATCTGCATCCAACTACCCAAGCCTCTTATATTAGTGGATCTCTATCCAATAATCTCTCACGGGCTCTTATTGGATATCATCCAAAGGATCCAATAATTCAGGGGCTTATTAGATATCCAATAAGATAGGGGCTCCGGCGGATATCTCATATCCGTACCTCTACTCATCGTAGTGTCAACCATATGTGTGTGACCCTCTAGGCCTAATATCGAGCTGGTCGTGAGTCATACCTGTTAGAACTCCTTCTAGCTTAGTGAATTATTATCTCCATAATAATTCACTTGACTCATCGACTACGGACGTACAAGGCAACTACACCGTAGTCCCCAAATGATATAGGGGAATCTAATCCATTGGACCTGTCTATTCTCAATTACCGTGTACCTATAGTCCTTCATCCATCTAATATCTTAGAGATCGTATACCGGGCATGGTGCTACCAGACCCATATGGTTTCTACTCGAGTCTCGCTCTAATCGGATTCTCCTGGAGAACTCTTTCTCTCTCAATCCGAATGACCCTAGCTAGGGATTTGTTTGAGCAAGAACATATGTGATATTCCTCTCATAACATCGAGAGTGGATGATCCTCTATCAACACTCAATAACCCTCGTAAGGTTAACTACCACTTCCAATGACTAGCTGTACAAGATCTGGGACATCCAAACCTATAAGTCTGGTATCAAAGAATGAAGCACTCATACAGGACATCCTTGATGTCTCTAGTTTAAGGACTAGATACACCACTGGGACTACAGAATCTCTATCTGTAAATAGGGTATCATCAACCATCCAACATTCCAAAGCGGATTAATCAATGAACTCGAGTCTACTAGACCCATACGGTTTCTACTCGAGTCTCGCTCTAATCGGATTCTCCCGGAGAACTCTTTCTCTCTCAATCCGAATGACCCTAGCTAGGGATTTGTTTGAGCAGGAACATATGTGATATTCCTCTCATAACATCGAGAGTGGATGATCCTCTATCGACACTCAGTAACCCTCATAAGGTTAACTACCACTTCCAATACCTAGTTGTACAAGATCTGGGACATCCAAACCTATAAGTCTAATATCAAAGAATGAAGCACTCATACAGGACATCCTTGATGTCTCAAGTCTAAGGACTAGATACACCACTGGGACTACAGAATCGCTATATGTAAATAAGGTATCATCAGCCATCCAACATTCTTAAGCGGATTAATCAATGAACTCACTCTCCAATAAGAACCTATATTGTATCCCTAGTGTTCCCACATAAGCAGCTATGAGACCAGTTGCATCCATCATATGGACGGGTATACAGCGGACCAATCTGTCCAGTGATCTCCATGTCCCTCTCGAGTAACTTATGACCGAGATTATTTAGGATTTGTGTTTCAAGGCAAATCGGTCTCATTATCTTGATCTCATCACGATCTGATTCCTATTGCACAGATCCAAGAACATCACAATATATATATGCATATATGCAATAGTCAATATAAAGTGATAAATGTCAAAATATAATAAGCAAAAAGATTCTATTTCAAGTCATACGTGTCATCACTCATATGATTGGCTTGCTGGGCACCTATGACTAGCAATCTCTCACTTGACGTAAAGCCAATCACCTATGTGTCTGATCTCTATCAAACCCCTATGACGCTCAAAGATAATTTGAGACAACGGCTTTGTCAATAGATCTGTAATGTTATCTTCCGATTGAACTCTTTCTACTACTACATCTCCTCGGGTCATGATCTCCCTAATAAGCTGGAACCTCCTCAGAACACTTCTGATGAGACCGGGGTTCCCTTATTTGATTAATCGCCTTGTAGTTATCGCAATATAAGGGAATCAGCTCCTCACTTCCTAGCACGACTCCTAGATCTTTGATGAACTTCTTCATCCAGACTCCCTCTTTTGCTATCTCTGCTGCAACAATGTATTATGCCTCTGTGGTTGAGTCAACAGTAGTATCTTGCTTGGAACTCTTCCAGCACACTGCTCCTCCATTCAGGGTGTACACATACCCCAAATTTGACTTACTATCATCGACATCAGACTAAAAACATGAGTCCGTGTAGCCTTCAACCCTGAGGCTACTACCACCATACACTAGTAAAAGATCCTTAGTCCTTCTCAAGTACTTAAGGATACACTTTCTGCTTTCCAATGCTTCAAGCCTGAATCTACCTGATACTTGCTCGTGACACTCAAAGCATACGCTATATCAGGCTTGGTACATAGCATGGCATACATGATAGACCTTATTGCTAATGCATAAAGTATCCTATCCATGTTCGCCCTTTCTTCAGAAGTCTTTGGGGACATACTCCTAAAAAGCGATATCCTATGTCTCATCGGTATGAAACCTCTCTTGGAATTTTTCATGCCAAACCTTTTGACAATGGTGTCAATGTACCTAGACTAGGACAAGCCAAGCATCCTCTTGGATCTATCTCTATAGATCTGAATCCTCAAGATATAGGATGCTTCCCCTAAGTCCTTCATGGAGAAGTGTCTAGATAACCAAGCATTTAATGTGGATAGTATTTTTATATCATTCTCAATTATCAGGATGTCATCCATATATAATAGTAAAAAGGTGATAGCACTCTCACTTACCTTCCTGTACACACAAGGCTTATCTTCATTCTTAACGAAGTCATAAGATATTATTGCCTCATCAAATCTTATGTTCCAATTTCAGGAAGCTTGCTTTAGTCCATAAATAGATCTAAACAACGTGCATACCTTATCTAGGTAGTCCTTGGACACGAATCTCTTATGTTGTATTATATACACTTTATCCTCGAGGTTCCCATTGAGGAGTCCAGTTCTCATATCCATCTGCCATATCTCATAATCATAGTGTGCTACAATAGCCAATAGAATTCGGATAGATTTTAGCATTGCTACGGGTGAGAAGGTTTCGTAATAGTTAACACATTGTTTTTGACGATACCCCTTAGCCACTAACCTTACTTTATAAGTCTCTACCTTTCTATCTACTCTGATCTTTTTCTTAAAGATCCACTTGTAACCGATGGGTACAATACCCTTGGGCGCATCAACTAGGTTCCAAACCTTGTTGGAGTACATCGAATTCATCTCAGAATTTATAGCTTCTTATCACTTCCCAAAGTCTATACTCATAATAGCCTCCTCATAGGTCTGAGGATCAATATCCTCAACATCCTCTCCTCTAATATGTCCCACATATCTCTCAAGAGGATGGGATACTCTGTCAGACCTACGTAAAGTTGAAACTTGTGTATTAGGTACTTGAACAGACTTGGACTATAGAGTGGTGCTTGAGCTAGATTCTCCAACCTCGCTCAACTCTATCATGCTCCCACTATCTCCTCCAAGAATGTGTTTCTTCTTAAGGAACATTACTCTCTTAGCTATAAAGACTTTTTGGTCCTCGAGATGATAGAAATAATACCCACAAGTTTCCTTGGGGTATCCCACAAACTTGCACCGTTCCATCCTTGATTCCAACTTATCGGGATTGTGTCTTTTAACGTGGGCAGGGCAGCTCCAAATCTTAACAACCTTAAGATCGGGCTTCTTTCCTTTCCATATCTCATATGGTGTAGATACTACTAACATAGTTGGTATTGAATCTCATATTTTGATGATGAAATCAATTGGTAAATTATTTGATCTAATCCATGTGTTGAGATAAGTGTGTAGGATTAACTACGACAACAGTAAGGCGTAAAGCAAATGATGGGCTAGAGTCGAAGACTCGGACGATATACCAGGAGCTCGCTGAGAGTTCATCGTGAGATCACCGGAAGCACGTTGGAAGACTCACCAAAAGCTCGTTCGAAGATCGCCAGAAGCATGCCGAAAGACTAGCTGAGAGTTGGTTGGGAGTTCGTCGGAAGCTCATCGGAAGACTCACCGAAAAGTTCACCCGAAGATCGTTGAGTGAAAAATCGACGTACCAGACCATGCTTGTCTTAATCATAGTTAGAACGATAATTAGAGTTGATTTGGGAGGTAATCCCATCAACTTTGTTAGGGGCCAACTAGGCTCAAAGTTAGGCTAGTCTTGGCTAGAGTCAAGGCCCAACCAGGATGCTGAATTCCTGGCCGGAGGTGGCACCGCTTGGAAAGCAGCACCCCAGGTGGTCTGGGCGGTGGTACCACCGGTAGTTATTGCTACCAACGGTGGTATCGCCCCTGTCAAGCGATGGTACTGCCAGAGCTCAGTCTCCAAGCTCTGTCAAGCGACGGTACTGCCCAGACTAAGCGGTAGTACCACTTAGTGTCAAGTGTCAAGCGGTGGTACCACCCAGTAATGGCGGTGGTACCGCTAGTACCCCGGAAATCTTGGATGAGACACTTTTTTGCTCCATTTTTGAAAGTCATTGTGGCTTATAAATACCCCACCCTTTTTAATATGAAAAGGTACCGAAGTGTGATTATAATTTTGAGTTATTGGGGTGTAAAAGTGTTGTAAACAAGTGCTAGAGTCCTCCTCCCTTTCTAAATTTTGAGATCATTCAAGAGAGGTGTGAGACTTGTAAGGGTTCTCTCCTAGACCCGAGAAAAGGAGAGAGTATTGTAAAGAGGTGTTCGGTCTTCACCTATTGAAGAAAGGCCTTTAGTGGACGCCGGAGACCTTGTCGAAGGAGGAATCCGAAAGTGGATGTAGGTCATCTTGACCAAGCCACTCTAAATTCTGGTTTGCTTTTCATTTGTGCAATTTACTTTACTACAAACCTCCTTAATCTTCTCTTGCACTTTTATGAAAGCTTTCAAGTTCAACTTCTCTCCGAAACAGATTGAATCGAAACCATTTCCATCAGAATCGGTTTTAAATGAAACGAATAATTTTATGAAATCGTGAAAGTTTTCTACTGCACTAATTCATCACCCCCCCCCCCCCCTCTTAGTGCCACTCTTGATCCTAACAATTAGTATTAGACTAAGGTTCACTCTCATTTGGTTTAAAACCCAAGAGAGATGGTATTTACCGGCAATTAAAAAGGTCATTCAATTACACATCCGCCCATGTTCAATGGGACGGATTACACATATTGGAAGACTAGAATGAAGATCTTCCTAATTTCAATGGATTTTGAGCTATAGAACGTTGTCGAAAATGGTTTTCAAAAGTCTTCTCTTCCAATGAACAATTAGAATGAGTTGGAGAAGAAGACTTTCACTTTAAATGCCAAGGCTATGAATGCCTTGTTTTGTGCATTAGATAAAAATGAGTTTAATCGAGTGTTGATTTGTGAAATGGCTTTTGATATTTGGCACACACTCAAAGTGACTCATGAAGGTACTAGTAGAGTGAAGGAGTCAAAAATTAATCTTTTAGTTCACACTTTATGAGTTATTTCGGATGAAACCGAGTGAGACCATTGGAGATATGTACACTCGATTTACGGATGTTGTCAATGGTATAAAAGGACTTGGTAAAAGTTTCTCAGATTTTGAACTTGTTAATAAAATTTTAAGATTCCTTCTAAAGATTTGGGACCCTAAAGTAACGGTCATTTAAGAGGCCAAAGATCTAAATAATTTTCCTCTCGAAGAACTAATTGGATCACTAATGACCTATGAAATGACTTGTAAAGCTCCTGAAGAGCTTGAGGACACCCTTCCAAAGTACAGGAAGGATATGACACTAAGAATCTAAGAAGTCCACTTGAAAGAAAACTTAAGTGATGAGGACCTTGATGAAGATTTTGCACTCTTAACAAGAAAATTCAAAAAATTTATAAAAATGATTAAATTTAAAAATGATACTAAAAATAAATTTGAACCCAAGAAAGATCAAGTAATATGCTATGAATGCAAGAAGCCAGGACACTACAAGAGCGAATGTCCCATAGCCAAGAAGAGGTAACCAAAGAAAAATGCTCTCAAAGCAACATGGAACGACTCAAGTGCATCTGAAGAAGAGGAGCCTACCATCACCGAGCAAGTTGTTCACTATGCACTAATGGCCATTGGAGATGAGGTAACAAGTTCATTTGATGCAAATTTATCTTTTGATGAACTATTAAATGCTTTTCATGATTTATTTGATGAATGCAAATCAATTAGTAAAAAATATAAATTGTTAAAAAAGGAGCATGCTTCTCTTGTTAGTGATTTCGATAGATTAAAGGTTGAGCATAATAGCAGTTTAACTTCTTATACGAAATGTGATGAACTAGAAATATGTAAAAAGGAAAACCTGCTACTCAAAGAAATCTTAAAAAAATTTTAGGTTGGTAGCAAGTCTTTAAACATGATCCTTGCCAATAAGGGTCACGTTCATAGGATAATTGGAATCGGATTTGTGAGAAGCTCTCATCAAAATCCAACCACCTTTGTTAAAGGGTCGACCTTGCATGTTTCACATCAGACCAAATGTAACTTTTATTGTAAACTCGGACATATTGCCTATAAATGTCCACTTAAAAGATGTAGTCTACATAGATTGATTTGGGTTCCTAAAAGAACCTCAAATGACTCAATACAACATGATAAGATATGTAGATCGATTTTTAAGGCACCCAAGGTCAAATGGGTACCTAAAAATCATCCTTTTTTGTAGAAAAATGTATCATCATAAGCTAGGAGTAAGAGATGGTATCCTGATAGTAGATGCTTAAGGCATATGACCAGAGATCCATCTCATTTCTCTAAGCTCATTAGCCTAGACGAAGGATATGTCACCATCGGAGACAATAACAAGGGTAAAATTAATAGCAAAGGAACCATAGGTAATAAATCTAACCTTCTTATTGAAGATGTATTGTTAGTTAATGGTTTAAAGCATAACTTTTTAAGTATTAGTCAATTATGTGATAAAGGATATATCGTAAGATTTGAATCTAATGATTGTATTATTGAAAAATCACACAAAAACACATCTATGATTGCCCTAAAACAAAATAATGTATACACTATCGAGATTGATGATTTTTATAATGTTTTTCGATTTTGAATGATGATGCTTGGCTTTGGCATAGGAGATTAGGTTATGCTAGTGTGAAACTAATCTATCAAATTTTATCTAAAGAATTTATAAGAGAAATTCCTCATATCATGTTCGTCAAAAATAATATGTGTGATGCATCTCAACTAGGAAAACAAATAAAAGGTAATTTCAAATCTAAGAACCAAATAAGCACCTCTAGACCTTTGCAATTGATTCATATGGACTTATTCTGACCAATTACTACATCAAGCCTAGGAGGTAGCAAATACGCATTTGTCATCGTGGATGATTATAGTAGATACATATAGACTTATTTTTTAGCACACAAAAGTGAATGCTTTAGGTATTTCTCTAAATTTTGTAAACTTGTTCAAAATGAAAAGGATTTTATGATTTCATCAATTTGAAGTGATCACGGTGGTGAATTTCACAACCATGATTTCCAAGAATTTTGTGAATCTAATGGATACAACCACAACTTCTCTACTAAATCCTCAACAAAATGGAGTAGTAGAAAGAAAAAATAGAAACTTACAAGAAATGGTAAGAACCATTTTAAACAAACATAGCCTACCAAAATATTTTTGGGCCGAACCCATAAATACGGCATGCTATGTTATGAATAGGGTTCTAGTAAGACTACTACTTTCCAAGACTCCTTATGAGTTGTGGAACAACAAAAAACCTAACATTTCATACTTTAAAGTTTTCGGATGTAAATATTTTATTTTGAATGAAAAAGATGCCTTAGGTAAATTTGATGTAAAATCTGATGGAGGAATTTTTCTTGGCTATTCTTTTGTCTCTAAAGCATTTTATATCTTTAACAAAAGAACTTTGATTATAAAAGAATCTATTCATGTTGTTTTTAATAAAATTTTCGAAGTTAAGAAAAATGATTTTGATGATGATATTAAATTTGATACTTTGAATTTAAATGAATCCCTTTCTCTATCTAGCAACTTGGATGCATTTTCTTCTGAACCTTCTTTGCCGAAGGAATGGAAGTATGTAGATGCTCATCTTAAGGAGCTAATTATAGGAGACACATCAAAAGGAGTTCAAACTCGTTCTTCTCCCAAATTAAACCTAAATGCATTAACAAAGCCATGAAAGATGATTCATGGGTCATCGCAATGTAAGAAGAATTGAATCAATTTGAGAGAAATGAAGTATGGAAGCTTGTTCCTAGACCAAATGACCATTTAGTTATTGGTACTAAATGGGTCTTTAGAAACAAGCAAGATGAATTTGGTATTGTGGTTCGAAACAATGCTAGATTAGTGGCCAAAGGTTTCAACCAAGCAGAAGGTATCGATTATGAAGAAACCTTCACTCCTATGGCACGATTAGAAGCCATAAGGATGCTCCTTGCATATACTAGTAGTAATAATTTTAAGTTGTTTTGAATGGATGTTAAAAGTGCTTTTCTTAATGGCTTCATCTCCGAAGAAGTTTATGTTGAACAACCTCTCGGATTTGAGAATGATAATTTTTCTAATCATGTGTTTGAATTAACTAAAGCTCTCTATGGATTGAAACAAGCCCCAAGGGCTTGGTATGAGAGACGTAGCTCATTTCTAATTTATAATAATTTCTCTAAAGGCAAGGTCGATACTACATTGGTATGATAGATAGTTTGCTTTACCTCACCGCAACTAGACCGGACATCATGTTTAGCGTAGGACTTTGTGCTAGATTTCAATCTAACCCTAAGCAATCTCATCTAAAAGCTGTTAAAAGGATATTTAGATACCTAAAAGGAACTCCTAAACTAGGATTATGATATCCTAAATCCAATAACTTTGAATTGCTTGGTTATGCTGATGCGGATTTTGCTGGATGTAGTTTAGATAGAAAAAGCACATCCAGAACATGTCAATTTTGAGAACACGCACTCGTTTCTTGGTCTTCCAAGAAACAAAACTCGGTTGCATTATCTACAATCGAAGCTGAGTATATAACTACAAGTGCATGTTGTGCTCAAGTTATATAGATGAAAAACACTTTAAAGGATTATGGAATTGACCTGAAAAGGCACTGCCCGCAACCTCTGCCCTATAGAAAGGCACTTAGGGCCGGCGATAGAACCGAACCAAAGCCCTCCTACATTCCTTCAAACACCTCTAAACACCTCTCCACCCCTTATTCTCCTTGATCCTCCTCTAGAAACTCAAGGAAACCCTCCTCTTCTTCAAATTCAAGGATTAATCACAACCTTTCAAGAAGATTACTACAAGGGTAATTCTTAAACCTCTTCTCTTAATTTATTAATAGATCTTGCCTCTTATGTGTAGTTCTCTCATCATTTATGTGTTTAGTCTCATGGCCTCTAGAAGATCCTCTACGGATAAAGGGAAGAGGAGATTAGATAAAAATTATGACTCCCTACTTTTCAATTCTAATCAACTTGCCCTAAAATTTCCATCAATAGAGTCTAGACATATTCATAAGGGTAAATATGTTGATTTATATGAATTAAGTGATTTGGAACCTATTCAATGGTTTGCTAATCTAGACATTCTCCCAATTCTTCAAATGAGTGAACCTATCTACCCTAGACTTGTTAGGCTATTTTATAATAATTTACATGTAGATGAAGATGAAAGGGTATCTACCTATCTATTAGGACATCATATACCCATTACGGATAGATTAATTTGTAACATTATAGGAATTCTGGTAAAAGAAATAGGGTGTTATTTTAGAGGACAATAGGATGATAAAACAGTTGGGATTACTTACATTAATGCCTTAGGAACAATTTTTGGCAATCCTAACTTAACGATTCTTCCAAAAAGCTGTGAACATTTACTACCTTTAAGCACAAAAGTACTTCATCACATCCTGATAAGTATCATTCTCCCAAAGCAATATCATCATGATGAAGTAAGCCAAATGGAACTAGGTACCATGTATTGGATTATGAAGGGACATAACAATTGTTTTGGTTACCTATTCCAACAAAACATAATTGAGCTATCAAGAAAGGACATGATGCTTCCATATGGTGGCTTAATCACAAGACTACTCTATGCCTATCATATTGTCATTCCACTCGACGAAGAAGTTATAAAACTAGACAGATTTAGTATCATAAATAGAAATCTACTTCAACGGATAATATGTACATTCAGAAATGGTATATGGACTATACTGCCTAGAAGGACTGATCTCCTCTAACCTGAACTAGAACATGAAATACCAATTTTTAGGGGTAATCTATCTCCTCCAACTAGTCTCTTTAAGGAATCACCTCCAGTAGAGCAAGCACCTCCCTCATTTATCGACGACATAGGGATTCAGATGGATCAATTTGAACAATATCAAGATTAACTTGAATAATGTCAAGATCAAATTTTGACTGAGCTGCAGTAGATTCATCAACAACTCAATACCCTATTTAGACATTTTGACTGGCCATCACCTGAATAATGAATTGTGACTTTTTGCTAATGACAAAGGGGGAGAAATGGATGAAATCCCCTTCTTTTATTCTGCTTACTTCGATGTTGTAATTCTATGTTGTTTACCTTGATGTTGTAAACTTAAAATGCTACTTACTTTGATGATTACAATTCTGTACTTTGATTTCCATGTTATCTCTTCAAATGATGAGTATAATATCATGCTTATCTTGATGCTGAAAATTTCTATCAATATCATGCTTACCTTGATGCTGAAAATTTCTATCAATATCATGCTTACTTTGATGCTGAAAATATCTATGATTTTGACTCAAAAATGGATGTCATGTCTTGACATCATTTCTACCGATGAATACGTGGTATCATCTTTAGATTTGGTAAATCATAATGTGCATGATGATAATAAGTCTAAATTATCGATTTAATGCTTGAATTCAAAGGCATTGAATTCAAGAGTATCTTTTCTCAATTATGACATATAGATAGGGGGAGTTAAGATTAACTCCATCACCAATTGGTTATCATCATAAAAAAGGGGGAGATTGTTGAATCTCGGATTTTAATGATGAAATCAATTGGTAAATTATTTGATCTAATCCATGTGTTAAGATAAGTGTGAAGGATTAACTATGATAGCAGTAAGGCGTAAAGCAGATGATGGGTTGGAGTCGAAGACTTAGACGATATACCAGGAGCTCGTCGAGAGTTCATCGTGAGATCACCGGAAGCACGTTGGAAGACTCATTGAAAGCTCATTAGAAGATCGCCAGAAGCACGTCGGAAGACTAGCCGAGAGTTAGTCGGGAGTTGGCCGGAAGCTCGCTAGAAGACTCACCGAAAAGTTCGCTAGAAGATCGCCGAGTGAAAAATCGACATACCGGACCATGCTTGCTTTAATCATAGTTAAAATGATAATTAGAATTGATTTGGGAGGTAATCCCATCAACTCTATTAGGGGCCAATTAGGCTCAGAGTTGGGCTGGTTTGGGTCGGAGTCAAGCCCCAACCAGGATGCTGAATTCTATCTTAATATGCTCCAACTATTTTACTTGCGAGTCATTTGACACTCTCAACACGTGAAATGGAAGTCTCCGGTAGACTTCTAGTGAAGATCAGGATTCAATCAACGTCTTAATGTAACCTCGAGGGACTCGACCAATCACACTAAGCCCAAAAGGTATGCAACTCTTGCTAATCACAACTCCTTGTGATTCCCGTCCTATTCAGTCTCTGAATCACCATGGTCTCGAGGGACTCGACCAACCATGATGCTCGGTTAAGTCAACACCATCGTTACAAGATGAGTCTGATTTGATGATACACCCTCGAGGGACTCGACCAAGTATACCATATCCTTAGGTCACCAGTGACATCTCTATGTCATAGGCAAGATAGCGAATCGTGATATAGGTGAGCCTCGAGGAACTCGACCAACTCAACCTATACCGGGAATCGATCCCTACCTATAACGATGGAAGGCCACGTGGGTCAATCTAATTGTCTCACGTTTACTAACTTAATATTATCGAGAGAGGGGTTTCTATAATTTAGTATCCTAATATGACATATCACACATATACATATTTAATATATATCTACATCGCATGCAAATATATATACATATCTAGTAGGTGTATAAGCAATCACACCAAATGATCATGGACCATAGCCTAATGTGATCAAGCCCGAGCTAGTAGGCCTAATCACTCACATCAACACATATAGTAGTGCATCTCCATGCCCTGTGATCGTCCATCTCGTCCTTGTCGGTTCCGCCGACATCTCGACGCATCTCCATGCATCGCGATCGTCCGTCTCGTGAGTCTTACTATCGCACCCACGCTCCCGCTGCACATCCTCGTGTGATTACAACTTAATCATAGGCACGCAGGCCCGACAATAAATGAGAAATATAATAGAGGCTCGCAAGCCCCAATAATAATAATCATAAGTACACACATCACACGGTCCATGATCATCCATCTATACATTATACATCACATGTATAAATCATCATCATGTAGGACTACTAGATAATAATAAAATAATAATCAATTAAATATTTTAATCAATTAATATTTTCTAAAATCAAAGACAAGTAGGAAATTTTTTGAATTTTTTGGGGTATTTTCATAATTTAGATAAAAGGATAGAATTAGAATTTCTAAAATTCACAAGGGTAAAACTATCTTTTTACCCAAAACCCTAAGCCTCTCTCCCTCTCCCCTGCTGCTGTCGCCGTTGCCGCCACCCTGCCGGCGGTGGCCAGTGCGGCGGGGGGCGGGGGTGCTGGCCCTGCCTACGGGCAGCACCACCCCTACAAGTGGGCACCCCCTTGGGGGGGAGCCCATGCGGGTGTCGTCGCCTAAGTGGGCGGTTCTACCCGGGGGGCAGCACCGCCTGCGGGGGGTTTTGCCCGTGGGAGCAGTGGTCGTAGGCGCCCCTGCCCTGCAACGCCTCACCCCGTGGGAGAAGCGGCCGCAGGCACCGCTGGCCCATGGCGCCTCTGCCCTTTGGGCTGCCAGCCCCATCGGTCGTAAGCTTGCTACAAGCAGGCTAGCGAGGGCATGTGGTTTTGCCCTCGACGTTGTTGGGCTGATAACCCATATTCAGGAAAAGCGATATAGTATTTAAAACAAGGTAGTTATCATAGTTATCTAGGTAGTTATCATGATCTAGTAGTTATAGAGTGGTTTCAATAACTACCTCAATCATGATCTAGTAGTTATAGGGTGGTTTCAATAACTATCTCAATCATGATCTAGTAGTTATATGATAGTTTCAATAACTACCTCAATCATAGGTGACATGGGGATGAGGTAGTTACCACTAGGTCCTATAAATAGGACCATAGTTCATGAAGCAAGGGATATAGAGAGTGTGTGCACTTGGAAATATCTTATAAGTTTTCGTATCAATCCTCTTGTTTTAAATATTACATCGCTTTTCTTGAATCGAATGGATTCTTTTACTTGCATCATAGTATTCTGTTTTTTCCTTGCTCCTCCATCCTCAACATTTGTAGTATCAGAGCCTAGTTTCAATTTGAACTAGGCATTATGGCTTTCAATGGTAATTTCATATCTCAACCCCTTATTCCTATCTTCTCGGGCAAATGCTATGAATTTTGGAGTATCAAGATGAAGACTCTATTCAAGTCTCAAGATCTTTGGGACTTAATAGAAAATGGATATGCGAATCCAGATGATGAAATCAGGTTGAGGGAGAATAGAAAGAAGGACTCAAAGGCATTGTTCTTTATTCAATAAGCTGTACATGAGACTTTCTTCTAGAGAATTGCAGTAGCGACAACCTCAAACCAAGCTTGGTTGATATTTCAAAATGAATTTCAAGGCTCATAAAGGGTGATTACGGTAAAACTACAAATCCTTCGTCGTGAGTTTGAAATTTTATTCATGAAAAGTAATGAATCGGTACAAGATTTTCTTTTTTGAGTGACTGAAATTGTTAGTCAAATAAAATCTTATGGTGAACATCTTCCTGATCATATAATTGTTGCAAAAGTTTTAAGAAGTTTAACTCTGAAATTTGATCATGTTGTTGCCGCAATTGAGGAGTCAAAAGATTTATCTACATATTCATTTGATAAACTACTGGGGTTCCTTACAAGCACATGAAGCAAGGTTGAACAGGTCACTTGAAAAAAGTGCAGAAAAGGCATTTCAGGTTAAGGGGGAGTCTTCTATTTCAAAAGAAGATAAAAATTCAACAAGAAGAGGACATGGCAGAGGAGGATTTGGTGGTAGAAGAGGAAGGGGAAGAGGACACTTTGATAGGCATGATGAACAAAGACAATCAAATTATGATTAAAAAAATTACAAGAGTGGAATTCAATGTCACTATTGTAAAAAGTTTGGTCACATGAAGGAAGATTACTGGAAAAGAGAAAAGCAAGCAAGCTATATGGAGAAAAATGAAGAAAATAGTAAGTTGTTTATGACTCATTTGTTAGGATCAAGAGCAATAAGAGGGGGGGTGGGGTGAATTAGTGCAGCGGAAAACTTTCGATGATTAAAACTGCGTTCATATGTTAAAATCTGATTCCGACGTAAAAGTCGTTTCGTGCAGATAATAACTTTGAAAGCTTACGGAAACGTATTTGAAGTAAAGTAAGGAAGGCAGTTTGTAGTTAAGATAGAAATCAGAATGTAAGCGTAAATTGAAATATGATGTTCGTACGATAAAACCGATTTCCGTCTTAACGCCGATTCGAAAAATACTTAACTATGAAACACGTTCGAAAATGAGCAAAAGGCAGTAAGCTATTGAGGAGATTTGCAGTAAAGATAAGATGCTCAAAGTAAATGCAAGCCAAGATTTAGAGTGGTTCGGTCAATCTTGACCTACATCCACTTTTGGCTTCCTCCACCAACGAGGTCACCAACGTCCACTAGAGGCCTTCCTTTAATAGGCAAATGCCAACCACACTTTTATAGTTTCACTCCTTTTGACGGGCTTAGGAGATAATCCTTACAAACTTTTCTCTCCTCTCTTAAAAGATCAAAACTTGAAAAAAGAGAGAGGAGAACTTCTAGCCTTTACAACACTTTTGAGCTCTAAAAATCACAGAGTAAGATTGGATTTTTGGTGCCCTTTGATGCAGGAAAGGGTGGGGTATATATAGGCCCCAAACTAGTTTGAATTTGGAGCTCAAAAATATCTTTTCCCGGATTTCTAGGGTCCTAGCGGTACCACCACCTAACTAGGGCGGTACAACCACTTGGCAGCTTGGAGACTAAGCCTTTGGGCAATGCCACCGCCTGGCAGAGCTCGGAGACCGAGCTCACGCGGTTCCACCGCCTGTCAGGGGCAGTTGCACCGCCCAGTCTCGCTTATAGACTGAGCCCTGGCAGTGCCACCGCTTGCCTGGGGTGGTTGCATCGCCCAGCTTTCCTGGGAGACCCTCTCCTGGGCTGTGCCACCGCTGACCCTGGCGGTGCCACCGCCTAGCAGGAATTCTGGTCCGAATGGGTTGATCCATTCGGCCCAATTTGGGTCTGTCAAGGGCCCAATTGCCCTCAAATTAAGTTAATGGGATCACCTCTCATTCCTAACTTAATCTATATGCTAACTACGACATTTCTTAAGACATTTACTACAACTTGCTCCGGTGCGTCAATCGCTTCTTCCGGTGAACTTCCGGCGAACATCCGACGAACCTTCGGCGATGCTCCGACGGACTTCCGGCAAACTCCTGGACTTGCGATGATCCACTTAGCGAGTTCCGACGAACTTATTTTGGCAAGCTCCTGGACTTCTCGGATTTGTTCTTGTAGAACCTCCGACGACCGTCTGGACTTCCGTCGAACTCTCAAACTCCAAACGTGATCATAGTCTTGACTCCGGCGTAAGTCCTACTGCATGTCTTACTTTCATTGTAGTTAATCCTGCACACTTATCTCAACATATGGATTAGATAACAAATGACAATTGACTTCATCATCAAAATCCGAGATTCAACAATCTCCCCCTTTTTGATGATGACAATCAATTGATAACGGAGTTAACCTTAACTCCCCCTATCTATATGGCATACTTGAGATAAGTCATTCTTGAATTCAATGCTTTTGAATTCAATAGATTTATTGATAAGTTAAGAACTCTTAACCTTATCAATTACTCCCATCATGATTCCTATCATGATGTATCTTACTGAAAATGATGTCAAGACTCAACATTCATTCTCAAGTTTTATATTTCAAATATGAATGATGGTAGCAGTTCAACATAAGATATCAACATGTAATTTTACAATTTAAGCTTTTGATATCTTAACGTAAAGCAAACATTTCAAGTGTTTAGCAATTGTAGCATTTCATCACATGGTAAGATATCAACACGTAAAATTATGATGCAAGTTCTTGATATCTTAACAGGATGCAAACATGGCATAATGCAAATATGGCAATCATAGTTATCATCAATTCATATATTTTCGATGGCATAATCATAGCATCAATACTCATAGCATCAATTCATATATCTCTCCCCCTTTGTCATCAACAAAAAAGAGAACAATATAAGCAAATTTTAAGCATTAGTGTAGTATTTATTCATGCCATAACTAGGTTCATGTCATTTTCCAACAGTGAGTGATAGGATACCAATTATGCAAACATCTCAAGGAAAACATGACATGGAGATAGCTTTGAATACTTTTTCCTTTTTATTTGTTATTATCTTTTTGCATGAAGGAGGAAAGCTATTTGTGATACCAACTATTTGTGAGTTTACTTTGAATGAAGTTAAAATCGATGAGAGATTAAATCATACTTCATTTTTACAAGGATCAAGATATGTATGTGAAACAAATCCTTGCAAGTAAAAACACTAACATCCATATTTCAAGAAGGAATTTACAAGCAGGAATCATTTTATTAAATCCATTTCTAAAAAAAAAAATTTCACATGATAAGTGTATGAGAGATGTATTTGCTAGTTGATTCCATATGTCAAAAATCAATGATGAGAGTCAAACTCGATATGACATATGCTTATTAAGTTTGGAAGAGGATAATATATCGAGAAAATCCAATTGTTAGGATACCACTAGTTAAGAGAATCCGAAAATAAAATTAACACTTTCATGCATTCGGACAAGACTATACTATAGATTTTCAAATATAATCATGAAGACAAAACATGCTCATTGTTATGGAAATTTTTGTATCCAAAACACATAATTTCCAACATGTAATTTTAGGCATGTAATGGCAATCAAGTGATTTGATCATTCAATCAATAAAGTCTGAAAAATAATTTTAACAAGTTTATGCATTTGGACACATTAACATTCCTAATTCTCTTCTAATGAAATCAAATTATTCTTCGCATAGAGGTTTTGTAAAAATATCAGCTAGTTGATGCTTAGTATCAATGAACTCTATGATTACATCATGATTAGTGACATGATTTCGTATGAAGTGATGTCTAATATCAATATGTTTTGTTCTTAAGTGTTGAATGAGATTCTTTGTTAAACATATTGCACTTGTGTTATCACATTTATTGGGAATATTTTTAAGATGGACTTTATAATCTTCTAAGGTATTTTTCATCTACACAACTTGTGCACAGCATGCACTAGTTGCAATATACTCAGCTTCGGTTGTTGATAGTGCAATCGAGTTTTGTTTCTTAGATGACCAGGAAACAAGGGAATGTCCTAAAAATTGATATGATCCTGATGTGCTTTTTCTATCTAATCTATACCCAGTAAAATCCGCATCAGCAAACGCAATTAACTCAAAATTCTCAGATTTTGGATACCATAATCCTAGACTTGTGGTACCTTTAAGATATCTAAGTATTCTTTTAACCGCTTTAAAATGAGATATCTTAGAGTTCGATTAAAACCTAGCACAAAGTCCTACACTGAATATGATATCTGGTCTAGTTGCAGTGAGGTAAAGTAAACTTTCTATCATACCCCTATAAGTTTTTTTATTGAAGCTTTCTCTACTTTCATCAACTTCTAACTTAGTGGAGGTGCTCATAGGAGTGTTAATAGCTTTTTAGCTATTCATATTAAATCTTTTTAGCAGATGTAAGGCATATTTAGTTTGACTAATAAAGATCTCATTGCTTAGTTGCTTAATTTATAAGCCTAATAAAAAGGTTAATTCTCCCATCAAACTAATTTCAAATTCGAGACTCATGGTTTCAGCAAAAGATTCATAAAGAGATTCATTCGTAGAACCGAAGATAATATCATCAACATAAATCTGAACAATGAGAAAATTATTTTCAAAATTTTTGATAAACAATGTAGTATCGACCTTGCCTTTTGTGAAATTATTTTCAATAAGAAAAGTACTAAGTCTATCATACCAAGCCCTTGGGGCTTGTTTTAAATCATAGAGAGCTTTAGTTAATTTAAATACATGATTACGGAGGCTATTATTTTTAAATCTGGGAGGTTGTTCAACATAAACTTCTTCATAAATAAAGCCATTAAAAAAGGTACTTTTAACATCCATTTAAAACAACTTGAAATTATTATTACTAGAATAGGCAAGGAGTATCCTTATGACTTCTAATCTAGCCATAACAGCGAAGGTTTCTTCGTAATCGATACCTTCTTCTTGGTTGAAACCTTTGGCCACTATTCTAGCCATGTTTCTAACCATGATACCATATTCATCTTGCTTGTTTCTAAAGACCCATTTAGTACCAACAACTAAATGGTCATTTGGCCTAGGAACAAGCTTCCACATCTCATTTCTCTCAAATTGATTTAACTCATCTTGCATTGCGATAATCCATGAATCATCTTTCATGGCTTTGTCAATGCATTTAGGTTCAATTTGGGAGAGAAAAGCAGCGTTGGCACAAAAATTTTTAAGAGAAGAACGTGTTTGAACCCCCTTAGATGTGTCTCCTAGGATTAGCTCCTTAGGATGAGCATCTACATACTTCCAATCCTTGGGTAAGGGTGTTTCGGAAGTGGATGCATCCAAGTTGCTAGTTGGAGAAGGGGTTTCATTTAAATTCAAAGAATCGAAATTTACATCATCATCAAAATCATTTTTCTTGATTTTGAAAATCTCATTGAAAACACAATGAATGGATTCTTCTATAATTAAAGTTCTTTTATTGAAGATACGAATAGCTTTAGAAACCGAAGAATAACTAAGAAAAATTCCTTCATCGGATTTAGCATCAAATTTTCCGAATGCATCTTTTTCATTCAAGATAAAACACTTACACCCAAAAACTTTAAAAAATGAAACATTGGGTTTTTTATTATTCTACAACTCATAGGGAGTTTTGGTGAGTAAGAGTCTTACTAGAACTCTATTCAAAATATAGCATGTAGTGTTTACGGCTTCGGCCCAAAAGTATTTGGGTAGGCTATGTTCATTCAACATGGTTCTTGCCATTTCTTGTAAATTTCTATTCTTTCTTTCTACTACTCCATTTTATTGAGGATTTCTCGGAGTAGAGAAGTTGTGGTTATATCCATTAGATTCACAAAATTCTTGGAAATCATGGTTTTGAAATTCACCACCATGATTACTTCGAATTGATGAAATCATAAAACCCTTTTTATTTTGAACAAGTTTACAAAACTTGGTGAAATAGCTAAAGCATTTATTTTTGTGTTTTAAGAAATAAGTCCATGTGTATCTACTATAGTCATCTACAATGACGAAGGCGTATTTGCTACCTCCTAGGCTTGATATAGAGATTGGTCCGAACAAGTCCATATGGATTAATTGTAAGAGCCTAGAGGTGCTTATTCGATTCTTAGATTTGAAACTACCCTTAATTTGTTTTCCTAATTGACAAGCATCAGACATATTGTCTTTGATGAACTTGATATGAGGAATTCCTCGTACAAGTTCTTTGGATGATATTTGAGTGATTAGTTTCATGCTAGCATGACCTAATCTCCTATGCTAAAGCCAAGCATCCTCATTCAAAACCGAGAAACACATTTCATTGCAAAGATCATTGATGTCAATGGTATATACGTTATTCTGTTTTAATGCAATCATAGATATGTTTTTTTGTGGTTTTTTAATGATGCAAGCATTAGATTCAAATTTGACGATATATCCTTTATCACATAATTGACTAATGCTTAAGAGGTTATGTTTTAAACCATCAACTAACAAAACATCTTCAATAAAGAAGTTGGATTTGTTACCTATGGTTCCTTTACCAATGATTTTACCCTTGTTGTTGTCTCCGAAGGTGACATAGCCTTCATCTATACTAGTGAGCTTAGAGAATTGAAATAGATCTCCGGTCATATACCTTGAGCATCCACTATTAAGGTACCATCTCTTGCTCCTAGCTTGTGATGGTGTATGTCTCTACAAGAAAGGGTGATTTTTAGGTACTCATTTACTTTTGGGTGCCTCAAAAACTGATCTACATTGTTTATCATGTTGCATAGAGTTTATCATGATTCATTTAAGAACCCAAATCAGTTTGTTCGGACTAATTTTCTTGAATGGATAATGATACGTTTTATGTCCATGTTTGCAACAAAAGTTACATTTGCTTTGGTATCGAACATGTAAGATAGGACATTTTATGAAGGTGGTTGGATTTTGGTGAGGACTTCTCATAAATCCGATTCCACTTCTTTTGGTAATGTGATCCTTATTTGTAAGGATCGTGTTCAAAAACTTGCTACCAACCTCGAATTTCTTCAAGGTGTCCTTAAGTAGCAAGTTTTCTTTTTGGAGAGTTTCTAGAACATGGCATTTTTTACATTGAGCTAAACTATCATGATATTTAGTTTTTAATTTATCAAAATTGCTAACAAGACTATCATACTTATTTTTCAGCAATTTATACTTTCTACTAATTATTTTACATTCATCAAATAAGTCATGGAAGGTATTTAATAATTCATCAAATGATAAATCTGCATCAATTAAATTTGTTACCTCTTCTCCTATGGCCATTAAGGCATAATGAGCAACTTGCTCGGTGTTGGACTCCTCTTCTTCGAACCCGCTCGAGTCATCCCACGTTGTTTTGAGCGCCTTCTTCTTTGATATTCTCTTCTTGTCTTGGGGACAATCACTTTTGTAGTGTCCCGGCTTTTTGCACTCGTAGCAAATAACTTGGTCCTTTTTGGGTTCAAGTTTATTTTTTGTGTCACTTTTAAACTTGTTTCTCTTAATGAATTTTTTAAATTTCCTTGTTAGAAGTGCCAAGTCATCGTCACAGACCTCATCACTTGAGTTTTCTCTCAAGTGGTCATCTAAAGTTCTAAGTGCCATATCTTTCCTGTTCTTTGGAAGGATGTCTTCTTGCTCTTCATGAGCCTTGCAAGTCATTTTATAGGTCATTAATGACCCCATTAGTTCTTCATGAGGGAAGTTGTTTAAATCTTTAGCCTCTTGAATAGCAGTGACTTTAGGGTCCTAACTCTTAGGAAGGGATCTTAGAATCTTATTTACGAGCTCAAAATCCGAAAAACTTTTACCGAGTCCTTTTAGACCATTGACGATATCTGTGAAACGGGTGTACATGAAGCCAACTCGGTTTCATTCGGAAAAGTTCAAAAGAATGTATCAAAAGATTGATTTTTGACTCTTTCACTCTACTTGTGCCTTTGTGAGTCACTTCGAGTATATGCCAAATATCAAATACAATTTCACAAATCGAAACACGATTGAACTCATTTTTATAAAGCGCACAAAATAAAGCATTCATAGCCTTTGCATTAAGAGCGAAAGTCTTCTTCTCCAATTCATTCCAATCGATCATTGGAAGAGAAGACTTCGAAAATCCATTTTCGATAAGATTCCAAAGTTCAAAATCCATTGACATAAAGAAGATCCTCATTTGGGTCTTCCAATAGGTGTAGTCCGTCCCATTGAATATGGGTGGACGTGTAATAGAGTGGCCCTTTTGGTTTCCGACGTATGCCATCTCTCTTGGGTTTTAATCCATTTGAGAGTTAACCCTGCTCTGATACCAATTGTTAGAATTAAGAGCACTAAGAGAGGGGGGGGGGGGGGGGGTGGGGTGAATTAGTACAACAGAAAACTTTCGACGATTAAAATCGCGTTCGTACGTTGAAATCCGATTCCAGTGTAAAAGTCATTTCGTGCAGATAATAACTTTGAAAGCTTATAGAAACATATTTGAAGTAAAGTAAGGAAGGCAGTTTGCAGTTAAGATAGAAATCAGAATGTAAGCGTAAACTGAAATATGATGTTCGTACGATAAAACCGATTTCCATCTTAATGTCGATTAGGAAAATACTTAACTATGAAACATGTTCATAAATGAGTAAAAGGTAGTAAGCTATTGAGGAGGTTTGCAGTAAAGATAAGATGCTTAAAATAAATACAAACCAAGATTTAGAGTGGTTCGGTCAATCTTGACCTACATCCACTTTTGGCTTCCTCCACCAACGAGGTCACCAATGTCCACTAGAGGCCTTCCTTCAATAGGCGAAGGCCAACCACCCTTTTACAGTTTCACTCCTTTTGACGGGCTTCGGAGATAACCCTTACAAACTTTTCTCTCCTCTCTTGAAAGATCAAAACTTGGATAAAGAGGGAGGAGAACTTCTAGCCTTTACAACACTTTTGAGCTCTAAAAATCACAGAGTAAGATTGGATTTTCGGTGCTCTTTCATGCAAGAAAGGGTGGGATATATATACGCCCCAAACTAGTTTAAATTTGGAGCTCAAAAATATCTTTTCCTGGATTTCCGGGGTCCTGGCAGTACCACCTCCTGCCTGGTGCGGTACAACCGCCTGGCAGGTCAGAGACTGAGCCTCTGGGCGGTGCCATCGCCTGACTAGGGTGGTTGCACCGCTTGGCAGAGCTCGGAGACCGAGCTCAAGCGGTTCCACCGCTTGTCAGGGGCGGTTGCACCGCCTAGTCTCGCTCGGAGATTGAGCCTAGGCGATGCCATCGCTTGCCTGGGGCAGTTGCACCACCTAACTTTCCTAGGAGACCCTCTCCTGGGCAATTCCACCGCTGACCTTGGCGGTGCCACCGCCTAGCAGGAATTCTGGTCCGAATGGGTTGATCCATTCGGCCTAATTTGGGTCTATTAAGGGCTCAATTACCCCCAGATTAAGTTAATTGGATCACCTCCCATTCCTAACTGAATCTACATACTAACTACGATATTTCTTAAGACATTTACTACAACTTGCTCCGGTGCATCAATCGCTTCTTCCGGCGAGCTTCCGGTGAATTTCTGGCGAACATTCGACGAACCTTCAGCGATGCTCTGACGGACTTCCGACAAACTCCTGGACTTGCGACGATCCACTTAGCGAGTTTAGACGAGCTTCTTTTGGCAAGCTCCTAGACTTCTCGGATTTGTTCCCGTAGAACCTCCGACGACCATCCAGACTTCCGTCGAACTCTCGAACTCCCAACATGATCATAGTCTTGACTCCGGCGTAACTCCTGCTGCATGTCTTACTTTTATTGTAGTTAATCTTGCATACTTATTTCAACATATGGATTAGATAACAAATGACAATTGACTTCATCATCAAAATCCGAGATTCAACATCATTCACAAGTTCATGATATCTCAAATAATATTTGGTTTCTGGATAGTGGATGTTCTAATCATATGTCAAGCATAAAATCAATATTTATAGATACTGATGAAACTCACAAGTTGAAAGTTATACTTGGAGATAACAAGGAAATCCAAGTGGAAGTAAAAGGAATAATTGAGGTGAAGACAAATCAAAGGAACATAAAATACCTTGATAATGTTTCCTTTGTTCCTACTTTATCACATAACTTGTTGAGTGTTGGACAATTGATAGATGATGGATATTCAGTAATATTTGATGATGGTTCATGCATTATTAAAGATAAAAAATCTGGTTTGATTACAGTAAATTTTTGCATGACGCAAAACAAGATGTTTCCACTTGATGTATCAAATATTGAAAGACATGCGCTTGTTGCAACTCAAAAGAATGGGTCTAATTTATGGCATTTAAGATATGGGCACCTTAACATTAAGGTTTTAAGGTAGTTAAGTCAAAAAGGAATGATTTTCGGATTAACCAAGATTGATACACTTTATGTATGTGAAGGATAAATTTATGGTAAACAAAGTAAAAAACCATTTCCTATTGGAAAAGCATGGAGAGCATCTAATTGTTTTGAATTAATTTATGATGACTTATGTGGACCTATTAATACAAAATCATTTGATGGAAATCAATATTTTTTATAGTTTTCTGACGATTATAGTCGCATGAGTTAGGTATATTTTCTGAAACTGAAATATGAAGCATTTGATAATTTTTAAAAATTCAAGGCACTTGTAGAAAGGCAAAGTGGTAGATATATAAAAACACTTCGGATAGATAGAGATGGTAAATTTTTATCTAATGAGTTTAATTCTTTTTATGAAGAAAATAGTATTTATAGAGAATTGACAGCACCATATACACCGGAGCAAAATGGTGTAGCTGAGCGTAAGAATCGGACTATCGTTGAAATGGTAAGAAGTTTGCTTAAAAGTAAACAAATTCCAAATCAGTTTTGGGTAGAATTAGTTGCAACAATAGTTTATTTGTTGAATATTTCACCAACAAAGGCTGTTTTGAATCAAACTCTTTTTGAGGCTTGGTATGGTATAAAATCAAGTGTTAGACATCTAAGAATTTTTAGTTATATTGCTTATGTTTTGGTGAATTCACAAAATCATCACAAGCTTGATGAAAAATCTGAAAAATATATCTTAATTGGTTATTCCTTACAATCGAAAGCATATCGATTATATAACCCTATTAATGACAAAGTTATTATTAACAGAAATGTTATATTTGATGATCCATTGCAAGTGAAGCAAGGATCAGATGAAATTTTTATTTCACAAAGAAAGTATGCAATGGATCTACTCAAAAAATAACTTTGCCACTAACAGGGTTATATAATCGATATGCTTTCGATTGTAAGGAATAACCAATTAAGATGTATTTTTCATATATTTCATCAAGCTTATGATGATTTTGTGAATTCACCAAAGAATAAGCAATACAACCAAAAATTCTTAGATGTCTAACACTTGGTTTAATACCATATCAAGCATCAAAAGGAGTTTGATTCATAATAGCCTTTGTTGGTGAAATATTCAATAAATAAACTGTTGTTGCAATTGCTTCTGCCTAAAACTGATTTGAAATTTATTTTCCTTTAAGCAAACTTCTTGCCAATTCAATGACAGTCTAATTCTTACGCTTAGCTACAACATTTTGCTTCGGTGTATATAGTGCTGTCAATTCTCTGTGAATATCATTTTCTTCATAAAAAAAATTAAACATATTAGATAAAAATTCACCACCTCTGTCAGTCCGAAGTGTCTTTATGTGTCTACCACTTTTCCTTTCTACAAGTGCCTTGAATTTTTAAAAATTCTTAAATATTTCAGATTTCAATTTCAGAAAATATACCCAACTCATGCAGCTATAATCATAAGTAAACAATAAAAAATATTGACTTCCACTAAATAATTTTATATTCAAAGGTCCACATAAGTCAGCATGAATTAATTCAAGACAATTAGATACTCTCCATGCTTTTCCAATAAGAAATGGTTTTTTACTTTGTTTACCATAAATACATCATTCACATACATCAAGTGTATTAATCTTGGGCAATCCGAAAATCATTCCTTTTTTACTTAACAACCTTAAACTCTTAATGTTAAGGTGTCCATATCTTAGATGCGATAAATTAGACTCATTTTTTTGAGTTACGGCAAGTGCATGCCTTTCAATATTTGACACATCAAGTGGAAACATCTTGTTTTACGTCATACAGACATTTACTATAATCAAACCAGATTTTTTATTTTTAATAGTGGATGAACTATCATCAAATATAACTGAATATTCATCATATATCAATTATCCAATACTCAATGAGTCATGTGATAAAGTAGGAACAAAGAAAACATTAACAAGGTATTTTACCTTCCCTTGATTTGTCTTCACCTTAATTGTTCCTTTTCCTTCAACTTGGATATGCTTTTTATCTCCAAGTCTAACTTTCAACTTGTGAGTTTCATTAATATCTCTAAATATTGATTTTATGTCTGACATATGATTAGAACATCCACTATCCAGAAACCAAATATTATTTAAAATATCATGAACTTGTGAACGAGTCATAAACAACTTACTATTTTCTTCATTTTCCTCCACAGCTTGCTTGCTTTTCTCTTTTCCAGTAATCTACCTTTATATGACCAATCTTTTCACAATAATGACATTGAATTCCACTCTTGTAATTTTTTTGATCATAATTTGATTATCTTTGTTCATCATACCCATCAAAGTGTCATCTTCCTCTTCCTCTTTCATTTCCTCTACCATGAAATCCTCCTCTGCCACGTTCTCTTCCTATTGTTTTTTGTCTTCTTTTGAAGTAGAAGACACCTCCTTAACCTGAAATATTTTTTCTTCACTTTTTTTCAAGTGACCTGTTCAACCTTGCTTCATATGCTTGTAAGAAACTCATTAGTTCATCAAATGAATATATAGATAAATCTTTTGACTCCTCAATTGCGGCAACAGCATGATCAAATTTCAAAGTTAAACTTCTCAAAACTTTTGTAACAATTATATGATTAATAAGATGTTCACCATAAGATTTCATTTGACTAACAATTTCAGTCACTTGAGAAAGAAAATCTTATACCGATTCATTGTCTTTCATGAATAAAATTTCAAACTCACAACGAAGGGTTTAAAGTTTTACCGTAATCACCCTTAATGAGTCTTGAAATTCATTTTGAAGTATCAACCAAGCTTGCTTTGAGGTTGTCGCTGTTACAATTCTCGAGAAGATTATCTCATGTATAGTTTGTTGAATGAAGAACAATGCTTTTGAGTCCTTCTTTCTATTCTCCCTCAGCTTGATTTCGTCATCTGGATCCGCATATCCAGTTTCTATTAAGTCCCAAAGATCTTGAGACTTGAATAGAGTCTTCATCTTGATACTCCAAAATTTATAGAATTTGCCCGAGAAGATGAGAATAAGGGGTTGAGACATGGAATTATCATTGAAAGTCATAATGCCTAGTTTAGATTGAAACTAGGCTCTGATACTACAAATGTTGTGGATGGAGGAGCAAGGAAAAATTAGAATACTACGATGCAAGTAAAAGAATCCTTTTGATTCAAGAAAAGCGATGTAGTATTTAAACCAAGAGGATTGACAAGAACACTTACAAGATATTCCCAAGTGCACACACTCTCTATATCCCTTGCTTCATGAACTATGGTCTTATTTATAGGACCTAGTGGTAACTACCTCACTCCCCATGTCACCCATGATTGAGGTAGTTATTGAAACTACCCTATAACTACTAGATCATGATTGAGGTAGTTATTAAAACCACCCTATAACTACTATATCATGATAACTACCTAGATAACTATGAATTAAATCTCAACATGATTTTGGCAGTCACGGTATTCCAAAGAAAAGGAGGAGAACAAGGTAGAAAAGGAAGAGAAAGAAAAGAAAGAAGACAAAGACAACATAGAGAACTATTCTCAATCATCCAGTAGTATTCTCATCTCAGGTTAGATCAAATCTACAGTAGATTCTTACTGTGATTACTTGGGGAGAATTAGGGAGGATTTAGATATTGAGCATAGTGACGTGATCCTTGTATCCCAGTTATTCTCTTGTAATTGTTGCTAGGGTTTTGGGCAAGAGATTGAGATTTGTATATTCATTATTATTATAGTGGTTTATCTCTAGTTTGCCCCGTAGTTTTTACCCTTCACATTGAAGAGGTTTTCCACGTA
The DNA here is from genome assembly GCF_036884655.1 of Musa acuminata AAA Group. NCBI lineage: Eukaryota > Viridiplantae > Streptophyta > Magnoliopsida > Zingiberales > Musaceae > Musa > Musa acuminata. The sequence continues at coordinate 13,642,753 of NC_088328.1, read as the reverse complement.
TATCTTGGTGTTCTATTTTATTGTGGTTCCATTTTAATTCCGCTGTGTGTTATGACCTACTAGTATTTGTTCATATACAAAAGTTATTTCACTTTATATCCCATCATCTGGTATCAGAGCAGGGTTGTGATGATTTAATTTTTTATTTGAACATGGAGGCCAGTAATGTTTCTTGCATGATTAGTTTAAATAGAAACAATTGAATGATATGAAAACCAAGAATAGAAGATCTCTTGTATTGCAAAGTTTGTATGGACCTTTATAGGGGGATAGTGCAAAACCCATAACTATGACAGATGATGAGTGGAAGAGGTTAGATCGAAAAACAGTTGGGTTTATTCGACAATGGCTTGATGATAGTATCTTTTACCGTGTTTCTACTGAAAGTTCTGCATATTCTTTTTGGAAAAAGTTGAAAGATCTTTATGAAAGAAAAACAGCTAGCAACAAAGCTTTTTTGATCAAAAAACTTATAAACCTAAAATATAGAGAGGGTGCTTCTATTGCTGAGCATTTGAATGAAATACAAAGTATTACTAACCAGTTATCCTCTATAAAAATGTCTCTTGATGATGAGTTACAAGTATTGTTACTTCTCAGTTCATTACTAGAAAGTTGGGAGACCCTAGTGGTTTCCCTCAGTAATTCTGCGCCATATAGTGTTGTCACCATGAGTCAAGTAACAAGTAGTTTGTTGAATAAGGAGTTGAGAAGAAATAATTTAGCAACATCTCAGAATGATTCACAGGCACTTATCTCAGAGAATAGAGGAAGGTCAAAGTATAGAAGCAATTCACGCATAGGTAGGAGCAAGTCATGATTAAGAAAATATATTGTTTGTTATAACTATGGTGAGAAAGGATATTACAAGAACCAATGTAAGCAACCTAAGAAGAACAAGAAAAAGGAAAAAGAAGTGGAGTCTACAGAGTCAAAGGATAATACTACAACTATAGTGCAGGGTGGTGATTATTTGATTTTGTCTCCTTCTGGTGATATTTTTTCTTGTGTGTGTTAGGATCTTGAGTGGGTGATTGACATAGGTGCTTCTTATCATACTACACCACGAAGGGAGTTTTTTACTACATATAGGTCTGGAAATTTTGGTGTTGTCAAGATGGGCAACTATGACACAACAAACATCATTGGCATGGGTGATATCCATTTAAAGACCAATCGTAGCTGCAAGTTGGTGCTTAAGGATGTGAGGCATGCGGTTGACTTGAGGCTGAATTTAATTTCAGTTGGAAGACTAGATGATGAAGACTATGATAGCAGATTTTATAAAGGGTAATGGAAGCTTAGTAAGGGTTCTCTTGTTATAGCTAGTGGAAAGAAATGTTATACTTTGTACAAGTTATAGGCTAAAGCTTATGGTGAGCAGTTAAATGCTATAGAGAAAGACTTCAGCATGGAGTTGTGGCATAGGCGACTGGGACACATGAGCGAGAAGGGGCTGCAAGCTTTTTCCAACAAAGAGGTATTGCCAGACCTCAAAGGTACACATTTAAACCCTTGTATTGATTGTTTGGCTTGTAAACAACTCAGAGTTTCATTTGCTAGTCATGCTTTGTCTAGAAAAATACATGCCTTAGATCGTGTTTATACAAATATATGCGGTCCTTTGAGGACAAAAACTCCTAGTGGATCTGTTGATGTTCCTGATATAAGCGGTGCACTTTATTTTGTCACTTTTATAGATGATTTTTTCAGGAAAGTTTGGGCCTATGCTTTGAAGACTAAAGATCAAGTGATTAATGTCTTCAAAGAGTTTCATTCCAGGGTTGAAAAGGAGACAGAAAGGTAATTGAAATACATAAGATTAGATAATGATGGTAAGTACACAGGATTATTTGATGATTATTATAGGTCACATGGGATCCAACATGAGATGACAGTTCCTGGTACACATCAGCATAATGCAATTACAAAAAGATGAACCGCACCATCATGGAAAAGATCATATGTATGCTTTCACAGGCCAACCTACCCAAAAAGTTTTGGGATGAGGCTTTGAGGACTGTAGTTGATGTGATCAACTTATCTCCATGCACAACCCTAGATGGTGATGTTGCAGAGTATGTATGGTTAGAGAAAAATGTTTCCTATAGGCATTTGAGAGTATTTGGTTGTCGTGCATTTGTACATGTTCCAGACAATGAGAGGTCCAAGCTGGATGGTAAGACTAAAGAATGTATTTTTCTTGGTTACTTATATGATCAGTTTGGTTACAGTCTTTGGGATCCAGAAAAGCAGAAGGTGTTCAAAAATAGAGATATAGTCTTCTTTGAGGATCAAACCATTGAGGATTTGAAGAAGAAGACACTGGTCAAGACTTTTGGAGACAGATTAACATATTGTGACCCAGTTACTCCTCCAGTATATCAGGGTGATGGGGGAGATGTGCAGGAAGATGGTGTAGAGCTTGATGTTGATCTACTTGTAGGACATGTTAAGCAAAAAGAAGTTGGAGAGCAACTTCCTACAGAACCTCAGTTGAGAAGATCTTCTAGACAACATCAACCTTCCAAAAGATACTCTACAGATGAGTATGTGATGCTTACTGATGTAGGTGAACCAGAGAGTTACTAAGAAGCAATTGAAAGTGAGCAGAAAGAGAAGTGGTTAGTTGCTATGCAAGAAGAGATGGATGCTCTTCAGAAGAACCACACTTATGTTTTCGTACTACTACCAAATGGAATGAAGACCTTACCAAAAGAAAGACAGGAGATATACCGATAGTTGGCCGACATAGGCTGTCAGCCAATATTCAGGAAAAGCGTTGTTGGGCTGATAACCCATGCCGACACTACCTGTTCGAAGTGTCTTTATGTGTCTACCACTTTGCCTTTCTACAAGTGTCTTTCTAAAAGAATCCTTTCAATTCAGGAAAAGCGATGTAGTATTTAAAACAAGAGGATTGATAAGAACACTTACAAGATATTCTCAAGTGCACACACTCTCTATATCCCTTGCTTCATGAACTATGGTCCTATTTATAGGGCCTAGTGGTAACTACCTTACTCCCTATGTCATCCATGATTGAGGTAGTTATTGAAACTATCATATAATTACTAGATCATGATTGAAGTAGTTATTGAAACTACCCTATAATTACTAGATCATGATTGAGGTAGTTATTGAAACTACCCTATAACTACTAGATCATGATAACTACCTAGATAACTATGAATCAAATCTCAACACTCCCCCTTGATTCATAGTTACATACACCGATTTACGACATGAAATAAACATGCTTTTGAATTGGAAGCAACTATTGAATCTCATATTTTGATGATGAAACCAATTGATAATTATGTTTATGTTTAACTGCATTTTGAGTGATGCAGGTCTACTCGATCAGGATTAGACAATTAAGGCAGGAGGAATTGACGTTGCGCCGGAGGAGATCACGTTAGGATATTGGATGGCAGAAGGCTTCGGACGTCGGGCATCGGGCCAAGAGCAGAATTGCGCCAAGGATATCGGCGTTGCGGAGGTCAACCGCCGATTGGGCAACAAGCCGCAAGAGAGGAAGATGCGCTGAAGAATCGGACGAAGCGCCAACCAATGACGTGCCGGGCAACAGAATGTCAATTCGCTTTATAATAATTGTCTAGATCGGAGTAGAGTTTTTGCTTGTGTGTGCAGGATTAACTACGATAACGACGAAGACATAAAGCAAAACAAAGGGTCGGAGCACGAAGGATTCATTGCGAGTTCGAGAGTTCGACGAAAGTCCGAAGGTTCATCGGGAATGCTGCCGGAACTAGCCAAGAATGAGTAGGGAGCTTGCCGAAGGGTTTTTCGGAAGCTCGCCGGAAGGTTCGTTGGAAGTTCGCGGAGCTCGCCGAGAAAGATCGGAGCTTGCCGAAGAAGCTCATCGGAACTCGCCAAGATCAAATCGTGAAGTCTAGGAGCTTGCCGGGAGTCCACAGAATGGTTTCCGAGAGTTTATCGGAAGACCGCCGGAAGTTCGCCGGAAGCTCGCTAGAAGAAGTCTTGACTTATGGACTTTGTAATAGCTTAGAAAATGTCTTTAAATTCGTAGTTAGCATGTTAATTAGGATTAGGATTAGGTATTAATCCTATAACCCAGTAGGGGCCAATTGGGCCCGAGTTCGGACTGGTTTGGGCGAAGTTTGGAGCCCAACCAGTGAGCTGAATTGGCTTAGGCGGTGGCACAGCCTAGGCTGGGCGGTGGCACCGCCAGCATCGGGAACATAAGAGAATTCAAATTTTTGGAGCCCAAATTTGAATCCTCTTGAGGCCTATAAATACCCCTCAAGTCTCAGTTGAGAACACAACTTTTTGAGCAGCAATTGTTTGAGAGAAAAGCCTTAGAAAAGTCTTAGCTAGTCTTGTTTTCATTTTGCTAGTGTTCACCTCCTTCTTTCTTGCTGAAAATCTGTAAGAGAGTGAACCGCTTGTAAAAAGTTGTAAGAGGGGTATTCACCCTTCCCTTTCAAGAGATTTGCTAGTGGAAGGTGAGAGCCTCATCGAAGAGGGGCCTCGCAAGTGGATGTAGGTCACTTGACCGAACCACTTTAAAAATGGCGTAATCTCTGGTTTGCATTTCATTACTGCTATTTACATTACTGCAAACCTTCTTACTTGCTTTATTTCCTCATTACATTTGCTGCACAACTTTGCGAATACGCTTTCAAGTTAAGCACTTCCGATTTCGATTTTTATCGTACGAAAGATTTGTCGAAACCAACGTTTTAATCCACTGCACTAATTCACCCCCCCCCCCCCCCCCCCCTCTTAGTGCCGCTCCGATCCTAACAATTGGTATCAGAGCCCGGTATTTCTCATTTCGGATTTACACCCGAGAGAAATGACTCTTTATGGCTTTCAAGAGGGCTTTTCGGTTGTTCGTCCACCGTTGTTTAACGGATTGGACTACACTTATTGGAAAACTCGAATGAGAGTTTTCTTGATTTCTATGAATTTAGATTTATGGAATATCGTTGAAAACGGTTTTCAACTTCCCTCTAAACCGATGAACGAATGGTCGGATTTAGAGAAGATGTATTTTTCTTTAAACGCAAAGGCTATGAATGCCTTATTTTGCGCTTTGGACAAAAATGAGTTCAATCGGATTTCTAAATGCGAAACGGCTTTTGATATTTGGTGAACACTTGAAATCATACACGAGAGAACTAGTAGAGTCAAAGACTCGAAAGTTAACATTTTAATGCATGATTTCGAGCTTTTTCAAATGAAGCCGAGCGAAACCATTGTTGACATATACACCCGATTTACGGATGTCGTCAATGGTTTACAAGCTCTTGGCAAATGTTTCTCGAATTTTGAACTTGTTAGTAAAGTTTTACGATCACTTTCTAAAGCTTGGGAATAAAAAGTAAAGGCAATACAAGAAACAAAAGATTTAAATATTTTTCCACTTGAAGAACTTATCGGCTCATTTATGACATATGAAATGGTGCACAATGCACATGATGAACATAATGTGTTGAATCTCGGATTTTGATGATGAAATCAATTGATGGGTTAATTGATCTAATCCATATTATTGAGTTAAGTGTGCAGGATTAACTACGATAACCAGAAAACACAAAGCAAGAATATCGGAGTCAAGATCGAAGGACGTTTAAGAGTCCGAAGAATCGTCGGAGATGCTGCCGGAACCAACCGAGAAGAAATCGGGAACCTATCAGAATTTTCGGAAGTTCGCCGAAGAGATCGTCGGAGGTTCACGGAGATCACCGAGAAGGCTCGGCTACTCGTTAAAGTCATCACAAGATCGGGAGCTTGATGGGAGTCCGTCGGAAGAAGCTCGTCGGAAAGCTCGCCGAAACAAGACTCGACATTCGCGGTTGAAAGCTTGCTTAGGATGTGTTTTTGTTATGTAGTTCACTTGTAATTAGGATTAGGATTAAGAGATAATCCTATATCCTGGTTAGGGGCCAACTAGGCCCAAAGTCAGATATGGTTTGGGCTTAAATTAAGCCAAACCAGTGAAATCGGAGTGCTAGGCGGTGGCACCGCCTGGCTGGGCGGTGGCACCGCCCAGCACCTGAGAGCTGGGCGGTGACACCTCCTTGGCTGGGCGGTTGCACCGTCCAGCACCCGAGCGCTGGGCAGTGGCACCGCCTGGCTGGGCGGTGGCACCTCCAGCACCGGGAACCCTAAGAAAATTCAAATTTTGGAGCCCAAAATTTGAATCCTCTTGAGGCCTATAAATACCCCTCAAATCTTAGCTGAGGTGACAACTTTTGAGAAGCATTTGATTGAGAGAAAAGTCTTAGAAAGTCTTAGCAAGTCTTGTTTTCAATTTGCTAGAGAGTTCTCCTCCTTCTTTCTTATTAAAAATTTGTAAGAGGTTGAGCTGCTTGTAAAAGGTTGTAAGAGGGGTGTTTACCCTTCCATTTCAAGAGATTTGCTAGTGGAAGGTGGGAGCCTCATCGAAGAGGGGCCTCGCAAGTGGAGTAGGTCATTTGACCGAACCACTCTAAAATCGGCGTAATCTCTGGTTTGCATTTCATTATTGTCATTTACATTACTACAAATCTTCTTACTGTTTTAGTTCCTTATTACCCTTGCTGCGCAACTTTAAGAATACGCTTTCAAGTTAAACTTTTCAAGTTCCGTTCTTATCGTACGAAAGATTTTTCTAAAACCGAAGTTTTAATCCGCTGCACTAATTCACCCCCCCCCCCCCCCCCCCCCTCTTAGTGCCGCTCCGATCCTAACAAGTGGTATCAGAGCAAGGTTATCTCTCATATTTGGTTTAATACCCAAGAGAGATGGCTTACTCCGGCATGCAAGAGGGTCATTCTATTGCACGACCACCTTTGTTTAATGGGTCGGATTACACATATTGGAAGACTCGCATGAGAATCTTCCTCATTTCTATGGACTTTGAGCTTTGGTCTATTGTCGAGAATGAATTTCAAAAATCTTCTCTTCCGATGAGCGAATGGGATGAATCGGAGAAGAAGGTTTTTGCTTTAAATGCAAAGGCTATGAATGCCTTGTTTTGTGCACTAGACAAAAACGAATTTAATCGTGTTTCAATGTGTGATTCGGCTTTTGATATTTGGAGAACTCTTGAGGTCACTCATGAAGGCACTAGCCGAGTGAAAGAGTCCAAAATCAACATCCTTGTGCACTCTTACGAACTTTTCCGAATGAAACCAAGTGAGTCCATCAGAGACATGTACACCCGGTTTACGGATGTCATCAATGGACTCAAAGCTCTTGGTAAAGATTTTACTAACTTTGAACTAGTAACTAAAATCTTAAGATCCCTCCCTAAAAGTTGGGATCCAAAAGTTACGGCCATTCAAGAGGCCAAAGACCTTAAAGCATTCCCTCTTGAAGAACTCATTGGGTCTCTAATGACCTACGAAATGACATGTCAAGCTCATGACGAGCTCGAGAACCCCCTTCCAAAGAACAGGAAGGATATGGCACTCAAATCACAAGAAGACCACTTGAAAGGAACATCAAGTGATGAGGACAGTGACAATGACTTTGCACTTTTGACTCAAAATTTTAAAAAATATTTAAGAAAGAACAGATTTAAAAATAATACAAAAAATAAATTTGAACAAAAGAAGGACCAAGTGATTTGCTATGAATGCAAAAAACCGGGACACTATAAGAACGATTGTCCTCAAGCCAAAAAGAGAACATCAAAGAAGAAGGCGTTCAAGGCAACGTGGGATGATTCAAGCGCATCCGAAGAAGAGGAGTCCAACACCGAGCAAGTTGCTCATTACGCGCTAATGGCTTTAGGAGAAGAGGTATGTGATTTATTTAATGAAGATTTATCTTTTGAAGAACTCTCTATCGCTTTTCATGAATTATTTGATGAATGTAGAATTGTTAGCAAGAAGTTAAGTATCTTAAAGAAAGAGCATGCTTTGCTACAAAATAAGTTTGAGAATCTTCAAATTCCTCCATGCTCTAAGTGTGAGCATATAGAAGCAATAAAAAATGAAAATTTGCTTCTTAAAAAAACCTTAAACAAATTTAAGGTCGGTAGCAAAGGATTAGATATGATCCTTGCACACAAGGGTCACATCGCAAATAGAAATGGAATTGGATTTGTAAAAGGATTACATCAAAATCCTACCACTTTCATAAAAGGACCTACATTACATGTTTCCTCTTATATGAAATGCAACTTTTGTTGCAAATCCGGACATATTGCCTACAAATGCCCATTTAGGAAAATTAGTTCACAAAAATTAATATGGGTTCCTAAAGGAACTATAAAGGATTCAATAATAAATAACAAAGTTAGTGGGTCAATTTTTGAGGCACCCAAAATCAAATGGGTACCTAAAAATCATCCTCTTTTGTAGACAAACCCATAAGCTAGGAGCAAGAGATGGTATCTCGATAGTGGATGCTCAAGACATATGACTGGAGATCCATCTCATTTCTCTATGCTCACTAGCAAAGAAGAAGGGTACGTTACCTTCGGAGACAACAACAAGGGCAAAATCATTGGCAAGGGAACTATTGGTAACAAATTTAATTTTTCCATTGATGATGCCTTACTAGTTGATGGATTGAAACATAATCTCTTGAGTATTAGTCAACTATGCGATAAAGGTTACATCATTAGATTTGAATCAAATATGTGCATTATTGAAAAACCAAATCATAACATGACTATGATTGCTTTAAAACAAAATAATGTCTATACCATCAATCTTGATGAACTAAGTAATGAAATGTGCTTCTCTGCCGTAAATGATGATGCTTGGCTTTGGCATAGGAGATTAGGCCATGCAAGCATGAAAACAATATCTAAGATCTCATCTCAAGAATTAGTACGAGGAATTCCAAATATAAAGTTTATTAAGGACAAAGTATGCGATGCATGTCAACTAGGCAAACAAATAAAAACAAGCTTCAAACCAAAAAATCAAATTAGCACTACTAGACCATTACAATTGATCCATTTGGACCTATTTGGACCAATTGATACAACAAGTCTAGGTGGAAGCAAATATGCTTTTGTGATTGTGGATGACTACTCTAGATACACTTGGACCTATTTCTTAGCTCACAAAAGTGATTGCTTCAAGTGTTTCTCTAAATTTTGTAAACTCACTCAAAACGAAAAAGGCTTCATGATTTCATCAATTCGGAGTGATCACGGTGGTGAATTCCAAAACCGTGACTTTCAAAATTTTTGCGAAAGTAATGGGTACAATCACAACTTCTCAACTCCAAGAAATCCTCAACAAAATGGAGTAGTTGAAAGGAAAAATAGAAACCTACAAGAAATGGCAAGAACTATGTTGAATGAACATAGTTTACCTAAGTACTTTTGGGCAGAAGCCGTAAATACGGCTTGCTACATCATGAATAGAGTCCTAATAAGATCATCCTTATCCAAAACTCCCTATGAATTATGGAATAACAAAAAAACAAACATCTCCTATTTTAAAGTTTTTGGTTGTAAATGCTTTATTTTAAATGAAAGGGATGCTTTAGGAAAATTTGATGCTAAATCCGATGAAGGCATCTTTCTTGGTTACTCTTCCGTTTCTAAAGCTTTTCGGGTTTTTAATAAAAGAACTTTAGTAATTGAAGAGTCTATTCATGTAGTTTTTAATGAAATTTTCGATTTAAAGAAAAATGATTTTGATGATGATCTTGGTTTTGATAATTTGAATTTAAATGAACCCTCTCCTCAAAATAGCCATTTGAATGCATCTTCTTCCGAAATTTCTTTACCAAAAGAATGGAAGTATGTAGATGCTCATCCAAAAGAGCAAATTATAGGAGATACATCAAAAGGGGTTCAAACTCATTCTTCTTTCAAAAATTTCTGTGCTAACGCCGCTTTCCTTTCTCAAATTGAACCTAAATGTATTGACGAAGCCTTAAAAGATGATTTTTGGATCATTGCAATGCAAGAAGAATTGAACCAATTTGAGAGGAATGAGGTATGGAAGCTTGTTCCTAGACCAAGTGACCACTTAGTCATAGGTACTAAGTGGGTCTTTAGAAACAAGCAAGACGAAAATAGTATCGTGGTTAGAAACAAGGCTAGATTAGTGGCCAAAGGTTTCAACCAAGAAGAAGGTATCGATTACGAAGAAACCTTCGCTCCCGTGGCTCGATTAGAAGCCATAAGGATGCTCCTTGCCTATGCTAGTAGTAATAATTTTAAACTATTTCAAATGGATGTTAAAAGTGCTTTCTTGAATGGTTTTATTTCCGAAGAAGTATTTGTCGAACAACCTCCCGGATTTGAAAATTCTCTTCTTCCTAATCATGTATTCAAATTGACTAAAGCTCTCTATGGCTTAAAACAAGCTCCTAGAGCTTGGTATGAAAGGCTTAGTTCCTTTCTTATTTTAAATAATTTTACCAAAGGCAAGGTTGATACTCCATTGTTTATTAAACATTTTGAAAATAATTTTCTTATTGTGCAAATTTATGTTGACGATATTGTGTTTGGCTCTTCGGATGAATCACTATGTGAATCATTTGCCAAATGTATGAGTCTTGAATTTGAAATGAGTTTAATGGGTGAATTAACTTTCTTTTTGGGATTACAAATCAAACAACTTAGTGATGGTATATTTCTTAACCAATCCAAATATACATTAGAATTGTTAAAACGATTTAACATGGATAATTCAAAAGCAATAAACACTCCTATGAGTACTGCAACTAAGTTAGATATGGATGAAAATAGTGAACATTTCGATCAAAAAACATATAGGGGAATGATAGGTAGCCTACTCTACCTCACCGCGACTAGACCGGATATTATGTTTAGTGTAGGACTTTGCGCTAGGTTTCAATCTAATCCTAAATTATCTCATCTAAAGAGTGTTAAAAGAATATTTAGGTATCTTAAAGGAACTCCAAATTTAGGATTGTGGTATCCAAAATCTGAAAAATTCGATCTAATAGCTTATGCAGATGCCGATTTTGGCGGATGCAGGATAGATAGAAAAAGTACATCCGGAACATGCCAATTTTTAGGACATGCACTTGTTTCTTGGACTTCCAAGAAACAAAATTCAGTTGCACTATCTACGGCGGAAGCCGAATACATTGCTGCAAGTGCATGTTGTGCACAAGTCATTTGGATGAAAAATACATTAGAAGACTATGGAATTCACTTTAAAAACATTCCCATAAAATGTGATAATACTAGTGCCATATGTCTTACTAAAAATCCAATTCAGCACTCTAGAACTAAGCACATCGACGTTAGGCATCATTTCATACGCGATCATGTCCTTAACAATGATGTTGTTCTAGAATTCATTGACACAAAGCATCAATTAGCAGATATATTTACAAAAGCTTTGAATGAAGACCAATTTGAATTCATTAGAAGGGAATTAGGTATGTTAAATTGTCCCTAAGAATAAACATGTTTGAATGGATTTTCCGTAAAGTTTTTCATTCTCTCTCCATTCCTCGGTGACTTTTTAAATTATCTTATCCTATCTTGAGTCAAACACCGCTTCCATCTGATCAAGATTAATGATTTTATGATATTTTGAATCTCGAAATTGATTTTGATGGCTTGATTATGAGTTTCAAGTTGACGAATTGAATTTGAATGGATTTGTATTCGAATTATGATCTTGACTTATTGGAGTTACTACTTAAAATTTTTTTTTCTTATCCCAATCTCTTCTTTGTACATCTACAATTTTTGTTATTTATAAAAAGAAGAGATTTGATAATATGGATGAATGCTGAATTTTCCTTTAAGATGAACTCTGCGTAAATATTTTAGCATACTTAATTTTGAATGATAAAATCTTTGTATGATCAATGATAATATAGATGAGTGATGTATGATCAATGATAAAATCTTTGTATGATAAATTATGTGCTTCAAGTCTCATTCCCTTTTTGTTGATGACAAAGGGGGAGAAAAGTGATGACTTGTATCATTTTAATAGCATGACTTATATGAATTGTAAAAGCTTGTGTGATATGAATGTCTTATATGCCTTGCAAAATCCTTGAGAATATCACAAGATTGATTGATCATATTGAAAGCATGCCTTACATCGATATCATGAAATTCATGTTGAAAATCTTTATCTCCTATCGTAGTAAAAATTGTCCCATATCATTTGACTTATGATTTTCATCGAAGTTTCGCATTTACTATTGCTTAATGAGAATAACGATAAGCTCTACGGTTAGAACTTATCGGTTTATGCTTGAATTCAATGGATGAAATTCAAGTGTTTTCATCTTCTCATAATATGGCATATAGATAGGGGGAGTTATGTTTAACTCCGTCATCAATTGATTGTCATCATCAAAAAGGGGGAGATTGTTGAATCTCGGATTTTGATGATGAAATCAATTGATGGGTTAATTGATCTAATCCATATTATTGAGTTAAGTGTGCAGGATTAACTACGATAACCAGAAAACACAAAGCAAGAATACCGGAGTCAAGATCGATGGACGTTTAAGAGTCCGAAGAATCGTCGGAGATGCTGCCGGAACCAACCGAGAAGAAATCGGGAACCTATCGGAATTTTCGGAAGTTCGCCGAAGAGATCGTCGGAGGTTCACGGAGATCACCGAGAAGGCTCGGCTACTCGTTAAAGTCATCACAAGATCGGGAGCTTGATGGGAGTCCGTCGGAAGAAGCTCGTCGGAAAGCTCGCCGAAACAAGACTCGACGTTCGCGGTTGAAAGCTTGCTTAGGATGTGTTTTTGTTATGTAGTTCACTTGTAATTAGGATTAGGATTAAGAGATAATCCTATATCTTGGTTAGGGGCCAACTGGGCCCAAAGTCAGATATGGTTTGGGCTTAAATTAAGCCAAACCAGTGAAATCGGAGTGCCAGGCGGTGGCACCGCCTGGCTGGGCGGTGACACCTCCTTGGCTGGGCGGTTGCACCGTCCAGCACCCGAGCGCTGGGCGGTGGCACCGCTTGGCTGGGCGGTGGCACCTCCAGCACCGGGAACCCTAAGAAAATTCAAATTTTGGAGCCCAAAATTTGAATCCTCTTGAGGCCTATAAATACCCCTCAAATCTCAGCTGAGGTGACAACTTTTGAGAAGCATTTGATTGAGAGAAAAGTCTTAGAAAGTCTTAGCAAGTCTTGTTTTCAATTTGCTAGAGAGTTCTCCTCCTTCTTTCTTATTGAAAATTTGTAAGAGGTTGAGCTGCTTGTAAAAGGTTGTAAGAGGGGTGTTTACCCTTCCATTTCAAGAGATTTGCTAGTGGAAGGTGGGAGCCTCATCGAAGAGGGGCCTCGCAAGTGGAGTAGGTCATTTGACCGAACCACTCTAAAATCGACGTAATCTCTGGTTTGCATTTCATTATTGTCATTTACATTACTCTAAATCTTCTTACTGCTTTAGTTCCTTATTACCCTTGCTGCGCAACTTTAAGAATACGCTTTCAAGTTAAACTTTTCAAGTTCCGTTCTTATCGTACGAAAGATTTTTCTAAAACCGAAGTTTTAATCCGCTGCACTAATTCACCCCCCCCCCCTCTTAGTGCCGCTCCGATCCTAACATAATGAACATAATGAACACTTGAACCGCCTTCCAAAGAATAGGAAGGATTTGGAACTCCGGACAAATGAATACCACTTGAGCGATGACTCAAGTGATGAGGACAATGATGAACTTGAATTTGAACACTAAATCTTAATAAGTTTTTTAAACAAAAATCTAAAATAAACAATGAACTTGAACGGAGGAAGAGGCCAAAGAAGAGGAAGGCAACCAAGGATGAATCAAGAACTTCCAAAGGTGAAACGGTAAATTGGGCTTTGACGAGCTTCGACTACAAGGTAAGTAACTCAACTCTCTTGAATTATTTTGAAATTACTTGATGTTTTCCATGATGCATTTTCTCTTTTCTTTTGAATAATTATTTTTCTTGAAAATTGTATGTTTTATGTTAATAGAATAAAATGTTAGATTTAAATAATCATATATATGTGCTTGAGAAGCAAGAATGTGTATTTTGATGATTTTCATATTAACCTTCAATGATGATGCATGGTTTTTATAAGGAAGGCTTGATGATTTTTTTTTAAACCTTGTCTTTGGTTTTCAAACATGATGTATGTTTTTGACATAAGAACAAAACATGAGCATGCTAATATAAAGTCAATCACATAAATTAAAACTAAAGAAGTTTTAGTTATCTATAAGAATCATTCAAAATTATGTTCAATGAAACCATTGCATAATGATGTAATGAAAATATTAAACATTTTGAAACCATGTTTTAGTGTCATGCATAATGATCATGCTTAATAAATTTCAAAATTATGCATATGAATCTTGTGATTTATGGATTATTGATTTTTACCATAATGAAAGTGCCTTATTAATCTTTGTTGTAATAAATCTTACACTTTCGGTTTTAAACATTATACATGTTTTTATTTGGTATAAGTGAAATAAAATCATATGAATTGAAACAACTAAAAAGAGGAAAATATTTTTTCCTTGAAAAATTATTTTTCTCTATCCTATTGATATTGATGTTTATTATGATAAATCTATGTATACCATTTTAAATCTCTTGAAAGTAATGTTGATATTTTGATGATTTTGATGATTTAAATTTGAAATGCGTTTTAACAAAATCATGATATTGATTTCCGAATAAGCTCATCGGAACTCGCCAAGATCAAATCGTGAAGTCTAGGAGCTTGCCGGGAGTCCGCAGAATGGTTTCCGAGAGTTTATCGGAAGACCGCCGGAAGTTCGCCGGAAGCTCGCTAGAAGAAGTCTTGACTTATGGACTTTGTAATAGCTTAAAAAATGACTTTAAATTCGTATTTAGCATGTTAATTAGGATTAGGATTAGGTATTAATCCTATAACCCAAGTAGGGGCCAATTGGGCCCGAGTTCGGACTGGTTTAGGCCAAGTTTGGAGCCCAACCAGTGAGCTGAATTGGCTTAGGCGGTGGCACCGCCTAGGCTGGGCGGTGACACCTCCTGGGCTGGGCGGTGGCACCGCCAGCATCGGGAACATAAGAGAATTCAAATTTTTGGAGCCCAAATTTGAATCCTCTTGAGGCCTATAAATACCCCTCAAGTCTCAGCTAAGAACACAACTTTTTGAGCAGCAATTGTTTGAGAGAAAAGCCTTAGAAAAGTCTTAGCTAGTCTTGTTTTCATTTTGCTAGTGTTCACCTCCTTCTTTCTTGCTGAAAATCTAAAAGAGAGTGAACCGCTTGTAAAAAGTTGTAAGAGGGGTATTCACCCTTCCCTTTCAAGAGATTTGCTAGTGGAAGGTGAGAGCCTCATCGAAGAGGGGCCTCGCAAGTGGATGTAAGTCACTTGACCGAACTACTTTAAAAATGGTGTAATCTCTGGTTTGCATTTCATTACTGCTATTTACATTACTGCAAACCTTCTTACTTGCTTTATTTCCTCATTACATTTGCTGCACAACTTTGCGAATACGCTTTCAAGTTAAGCACTTCCGATTTCGATTTTTATCGTACGAAAGATTTGTCGAAACCAACGTTTTAATCCACTGCACTAATTCACCCCCCCCCCCCCTCTTAGTGCCGCTACGATCCTAACAATTGGTATCAGAGCCCGGTATTTCTCATTTCGGATTTACACCCGAGAGAAATGACTCTTTATGGCTTTCAAGAGGGTTTTTCGGTTGTTCGTCCACCGTTGTTTAACGGATTGGACTACACTTATTGGAAAACTCGAATGAGAGTTTTCTTGATTTCTATGAATTTAGATTTATGGAATATCGTTGAAAACAGTTTTCAACTTCCCTCTAAACCGATGAACGAATGGTCGGATTTAGAGAAGATGTATTTTTCTTTAAACGCAAAGGCTATGAATGCCTTATTTTGCGCTTTGGACAAAAATGAGTTCAATCGGATTTCTAAATGCGAAATGGCTTTTGATATTTGGCGAACACTTGAAATCACACACGAGGGAACTAGTAGAGTCAAAGACTCGAAAGTTAACATTTTAATGCATGATTTCGAGCTTTTTCAAATGAAGCCGAGCGAAACCATTGTTGACATATACACCCGTTTTACGGATGTCGTCAATGGTTTACAAGCTCTTGGCAAATGTTTCTCGAATTTTGAACATGTTAGTAAAGTTTTACGATCACTTTCTAAAGCTTGGGAATCAAAAGTAATGGCAATACAAGAAACAAAAGATTTAAATATTTTTCCACTTGAAGAACTTATCGGCTCATTGATGACATATGAAATGGTGCGCAATGCACATGATGAACATAATGAACACTTGAACCGCCTTCCAAAGAATAGGAAGGATTTGGAACTCCGGACAAATGAATACCACTTGAGCGATGACTCAAGTGATGAGGACAATGATGAACTTGAATTTCGAACACTAAATCTTAATAAGTTTATTAAACAAAAATCTAAAATAAACAATGAACTTGAACGGAGGAAGAGGCCAAAGAAGAGGAAGGCAACCAAGGATGAATCAAGAACTTCGAAAGGTGAAACGGTAAATTGGGCTTTGACGAGCTTCGACTACAAGGTAAGTAACTCAACTCTCTTGAATTATTTTGAAATTACTTGATGTTTTCCATGATGCATTTTCTCTTTTCTTTTGAATAATTATTTTTCTTGAAAATTGTATGTTTTATGTTAATAGAATAAAATGTTAGATTTAAATAATCATATATATGTGCTTGAGAAGCAAGAATGTGTATTTTGATGATTTCCATATTAACCTTCAATGATGATGCATGGTTTTTATATGGAAGGCTTGATGATTTTTTTTTAAACCTTGTCTTTGGTTTTCAAACATGATGTATGTTTTTGACATAAGAACAAAACTTGAGCATGCTAATATAAAGTCAATCACATAAATTAAAACTAAAGAAGTTTTACTTATCTATAAGAATCATTCAAAAATATGTTCAATCAAACCATTGCATAATGATGTAATGAAAATATTAAACATTTTGAAACCATGTTTTAGTGTCATGCATAATGATCATGCTTAATAAATTTCAAAATTATGCATATGAATCTTATGATTTATGGATTATTGATTTTTACCATAATGAAAGTGCCTTATTAATCTTTGTTGTAATAAATCTTATACTTTCGGTTTTAAACATTATACATTTTTTATTTGGTATAAGTGAAATAAAATCATATGAATTGAAACAACTAAAAAGAGAAAATTATTTTTTCCTTGAAAAATTATTTTTCTCTATCCTATTGATCTTGATGTTTATTTTGATAAATCTATGTATACCATTTTAAATCTCTTGAAAGTAATGTTGATATTTTGATGATTTTAATGATTTAAATTTGAAATGCGTTTTAACAAAATCATGATATTGATTTCCGAAGAAGCTCATCGGAACTCGCCAAGATCAAATCGTGAAGTCTAGGAGCTTGTCGGGAGTCCGCAGAATGGTTTCCGAGAGTTTATCGGAAGACCGCCGGAAGTTCGCCGGAAGCTCGCTAGAAGAAGTCTTGACTTATGGACTTTGTAATAGCTTAGAAAATGTCTTTAAATTCGTAGTTAGCATGTTAATTAGGATTAGGATTAGGTATTAATCCTATAACCCAAGTAGGGGCCAATTGGGCCCGAGTTCGGACTGGTTTAGGCCACGTTTGGAGCCCAACCAGTGAGCTGAATTGGCTTAGGCGGTGGCACCGCCTAGGCTGGGCGGTGACACCTCCTGGGCTGGGCGGTGGCACCGCCAGCATCGGGAACATAAGAGAATTCAAATTTTTGGAGCCCAAATTTGAATCCTCTTGAGGCCTATAAATACCCCTCAAGTCTCAGCTAAGAACACAACTTTTTTAGCAGCAATTGTTTGAGAGAAAAGCCTTAGAAAAGTCTTAGCTAGTCTTGTTTTCATTTTGCTAGTGTTCACCTCTTTTTTCTTGCTGAAAATCTGTAAGAGAGTGAACCGCTTGTAAAAAGTTGTAAGAGGGGTATTCACCCTTCCCTTTCAAGAGATTTGCTAGTGGAAGTTGAGAGCCTCATCGAACAGGGGCCTCGCAAGTGGATGTAGGTCACTTGACCGAACCACTTTAAAAATGGCGTAATCTCTGGTTTGCATTTCATTACTGCTATTTACATTACTGCAAACCTTCTTACTTGCTTTATTTCCTCATTACATTTGCTGCACAACTTTGCAAATACGCTGTCAAGTTAAGCACTTCCGATTTCGATTTTTATCGTACGAAAGATTTGTCGAAACCAACGTTTTAATCCACAGCACTAATTCACCCCCCCCCCCCCCCCCTCTTAGTGCCGCTCCGATCCTAACAATTGGTATCAGAGCCCGGTATTTCTCATTTCGGATTTACCCCCGAGAGAAATGACTCTTTATGGCTTTCATGAGGGTTTTTCGGTTGTTCGTCCACCGTTGTTTAACGGATTGGACTACACTTATTGGAAAACTCGAATGAGAGTTTTCTTGATTTCTATGAATTTAGATTTATGGAATATCGTTGAAAACAGTTTTCAATTTCCCTCTAAACCGATGAACGAATGGTCGGATTTAGAGAAGATGTATTTTTCTTTAAACGCAAAGGCTATGAATGCCTTATTTTGCGCTTTGGAAAAAAATGAGTTCAATCGGATTTCTAAATGCGAAATGGCTTTTGATATTTGGCGAACACTTGAAATCACACACGAGGGAACTAGTAGAGTCAAAGACTCGAAAGTTAACATTTTAATGCATGATTTCGAGCTTTTTCAAATGAAGCCGAGCGAAACCATTGTTGACATATACACACGTTTTAGGGATGTCGTCAATGGTTTACAAGCTCTTGGCAAATGTTTCTCGAATTTTGAACTTGTTAGTAAAGTTTTACGATCACTTTCTAAAGCATGGGAATCAAAAGTAATGGCAATACAAGAAACAAAATATTTAAATATTTTTCCACTTGAAGAACTTATCGGCTCATTAATGACATATGAAATGGTGCGCAATGCACATGATGAACATAATGAACACTTGAACCGCCTTCCAAAGAATAGGAAGAATTTGAAACTCCGGACAAATGAATACCACTTGAGCGATGACTCAAGTGATGAGGACAATGATGAACTTGAATTTCGAACACTAAATCTTAATAAGTTTATTAAACAAAAATCTAAAATAAATAATGAACTTGAATGGAGGAAGAGGCCAAAGAAGAGGAAGGCAACCAAGGATAAATCAAGAACTTCCAAAGGTGAAACGATAAATTGGGCTTTGACGAGCTTCGACTACAAGGTAAGTAACTCAACTCTCTTGAATTATTTTGAAATTACTTGATGTTTTCCATGATGCATTTTCTCTTTTCTTTTGAATAATTATTTTTCTTGAAAATTGTATGTTTTATGTTAATAGAATAAAATGTTAGATTTAAATAATCATATATATGTGCTTGAGAAGCAAGAATGTGTATTTTGATGATTTCCATATTAACCTTCAATGATGATGCATGGTTTTTATATGGATGGCTTGATGATTTTTTTTTAAACCTTGTCTTTGGTTTTCAAACATGATGTATGTTTTTGACATAAGAACAAAACTTGAGCATGCTAATATAAAGTCAATCACAAAAATTAAAACTAAAGAAGTTTTACTTATCTATAAGAATCATTCAAAAATATGTTCAATGAAACCATTGCATAATGATGTAATGAAAATATTAAACATTTTGAAACCATGTTTTAGTGTCATGCATAATGATCATGCTTAATAAATTTCAAAATTATGCATATGAATCTTGTGATTTATGGATTATTGATTTTTACCATAATGAAAGTGCCTTATTAATCTTTGTTGTAATAAATCTTACACTTTCGGTTTTAAACATTATACATGTTTTTATTTGGTATAAGTGAAATAAAATCATATGAATTGAAACAACTAAAAAGAGAAAAATATTTTTTCCTTGAAAAATTATTTTTCTCTATCCTATTGATCTTGATGTTTATTATGATAAATCTATGTATACCATTTTAAATCTCTTGAAAGTAATGTTGATATTTTGATGATTTTGATGATTTAAATTTGAAATGTGTTTTAACAAAATCATGATATTGATTTCCGAAGAAGCTCATCGGAACTCGCCAAGATCAAATCGTGAAGTCTAGGAGCTTGCCGGGAGTCCGCAGAATGGTTTCCGAGAGTTTATCGGAAGACCGCCGGAAGTTCGCCGGAAGCTCGCTAGAAGAAGTCTTGACTTATGGACTTTGTAATAGCTTAGAAAATGTCTTTAAATTCGTAGTTAGCATGTTAATTAGGATTAGGATTAGGTATTAATCCTATAACCCAAGTAGGGGCCAATTGGGCCCGAGTTCGGACTGGTTTAGGCCAAGTTTGGAGCCCAACCAGTGAGCTGAATTGGCTTAGGCGGTGGCACCGCCTAGGCTGGGCGGTGACACCTCCTGGGCTGGGCGGGGGCACCGCTTGGCTGGGCGGTGGCACAGCCAGCATCGGGAACATAAGAGAATTCAAATTTTTGGAGCCCAAATTTGAATCCTCTGGAGGCCTATAAATACCCCTCAAGTCTCAGCTAAGAACACAACTTTTTGAGCAGCAATTGTTTGAGAGAAAAGCCTTAGAAAAGTCTTACCAAGTCTTGTTTTCATTTTGCTAGTGTTCACCTCCTTCTTTCTTGCAGAAAATCTGTAAGAGAGTGAACCGCTTGTAAAAAGTTGTAAGAGGGGTATTCACCCTTCCCTTTCAAGAGATTTGCTAGTGGAAGGTGAGAGCCTCATCGAAGAGGGGCCTCGCAAGTGGATGTAGGTCACTTGACCGAACCACTTTAAAAATGGCGTAATCTCAGGTTTGCATTTCATTACTGCTATTTACATTACTGCAAACCTTCTTACTTGCTTTATTTCCTCATTACATTTGCTGCACAACTTTGCAAATACGCTTTCAAGTTAAGCACTTCCGATTTCGATTTTTATTGTACGAAAGATTTGTCGAAACTAACGTTTTAATCAACTGCACTAATTCACCCCCCCCCCCCCTCTTAGGTCCGCTCCGATCCTAACAATTGGTATCAGAGCCCGGTATTTCTCATTTCGGATTTACACCAGAGAGAAATGACTCTTTATGGCTTTCAAGAGGGTTTTTCGGTTGTTCGTCCACCGTTGTTTAACGGATTGGACTACACTTATTGGAAAACTCGAATGAGAGTTTTCTTGATTTCTATGAATTTAGATTTATGGAATATCGTTGAAAACAGTTTTCAACTTCCCTCTAAACCGATGAACGAATTGTCGGATTTAGAGAAGATGTATTTTTCTTTAAACGCAAAGGCTATGAATGCCTTATTTTGCGCTTTGGACAAAAATGAGTTCAATCGGATTTCTAAATGCGAAATGGCTTTTGATATTTGGCGAACACTTGAAATCACACACGAGGGAACTAGTAGAGTCAAAGACTCGAAAGTTAACATTTTAATGCATGATTTCGAGCTTTTTCAAATGAAGCCGAGCGAAACCATTGTTGACATATACACCCGTTTTACGGATGTCGTCAATGGTTTACAAGCTCTTGGCAAATGTTTCTCGAATTTTGAACTTGTTAGTAAAGTTTTACGATCACTTTCTAAAGCTTGGGAATCAAAAGTAATGGCAATACAAGAAACAAAAGATTTAAATATTTTTCCACTTGAAAAACTTATCGGCTCATTGATGACATATGAAATGGTGCGCAATGCACATGATGAACATAATGAACACTTGAACCGCCTTCTAAAGAATAGGAAGTATTTGTAACTCCGGACAAATGAATACCACTTGAGCGATGACTCAAGTGATGAGGACAATGATGAACTTGAATTTCGAACACTAAATCTTAATAAGTTTATTAAACAAAAATCTAAAATAAACAATGAACTTGAACGGAGGAAGAGGCCAAAGAAGAGGAAGGCAACCAAGGATGAATCAAGAACTTCCAAAGGTGAAACGGTAAATTGGGCTTTGACGAGCTTCGACTACAAGGTAAGTAACTCAACTCTCTTGAATTATTTTGAAATTACTTGATGTTTTCCATGATGCATTTTCTCTTTTCTTTTGAATAATTATTTTTCTTGAAAATTGTATGTTTTATGTTAATAGAATAAAATGTTAGATTTAAATAATCATATATATGTGCTTGAGAAGCAAGAATGTGTATTTTGATGATTTCCATATTAACCTTCAATGATGATGCATGGTTTTTATATGGAAGGCTTGATGATTTTTTTTTAAACCTTGTCTTTGGTTTTCAAACATGATGTATGTTTTTGACATAAGAACAAAACTTGAGCATGCTAATATAAAGTCAATCACATAAATTAAAACTAAAGAAGTTTTACTTATCTATAAGAATCATTCAAAATTATGTTCAATAAAACCATTGCATAATGATGTAATGAAAATATTAAACATTTTGAAACCATGTTTTAGTGTCATGCATAATGATCATGCTTAATAAATTTCAAAATTATGCATATGAATCTTGTGATTTATGGATTATTGATTTTTACCATAATGAAAGTGCCTTATTAATCTTTGTTGTAATAAATCTTACACTTTCGGTTTTAAACATTATACATGTTTTTATTTGGTATAAGTGAAATAAAATCATATGAATTGAAACAACTAAAAAGAGGAAAATATTTTTTCCTTGAAAAATTATTTTTCTCTATCCTATTGATCTTGATGTTTATTATGATAAATCTATGTATACCATTTTAAATCTCTTGAAAGTAATGTTGATATTTTGATGATTTTGATGATTTCAATTTGAAATGCGTTTTAACAAAATCATGATATTGATTTCGGAAGAATCTCATCGGAACTCGCCAAGATCAAATCGTGAAGTCTAGGAGCTTGCCGGGAGTCCGCAAAATGGTTTCCGAGAGTTTATCGGAAGACCGCCGGAAGTTCGCCGGAAGCTCGCTAGAAGAAGTCTTGACTTATGGACTTTGTAATAGCTTAGAAAATATCTTTAAATTCATAGTTAGCATGTTAATTAGGATTAGGATTAGTTATTAATCATATAACCCAAGTAGGGCCCAATTGGGCCCGAGTTCGGACTGGTTTGGGCCACGTTTGGAGCCCAACCAGTGAGCTGAATTGGCTTAGGCGGTGGCACCGCCTAGGCTGGGCGGTGACACCTCCTGGGCTGGGCGGTTGCACCGCCCAGCACCCGAGCGTTGGGCGGTGGCACCGCTTGGCTGGGCGGTGGTACCGCCAGCATTGGGAACATAAGAGAATTCAAATTTTTGGAGCCCAAATTTGAATCCTCTTGAGGCCTATAAATACCCCTCAAGTCTCAGCTGAGAACAAAACTTTTTGAGCAGCAATTGTTTGAGAGAAAAGCCTTAGAAAAGTCTTAGCTAGTCTTGTTTTCATTTTGCTAGTGTTCACCTCCTTCTTTCTTGCTGAAAATCTGTAAGAGAGTGAACCGCTTGTAAAAAGTTGTAAGAGGGGTATTCACCCTTCCCTTTCAAGAGATTTACTAGTGGAAGTTGAGAGCCTCATCGAAGAGGGGCCTCGCAAGTGGATGTAGGTCACTTGACCGAACCACTTTAAAAATGGCGTAATCTCTGGTTTGCATTTCATTACTGCTATTTACATTACTGCAAACCTTCATACTTGCTTTATTTCCTCATTACATTTGTTGCACAACTTTACGAATACGCTTTCAAGTTAAGCACTTCCGATTTCGATTTTTATCGTACGAAAGATTTGTCGAAACCAACGTTTTAATCAACTGCACTAATTCACCCCCCCCCCCCTCTTAGTGCCGCTCCGATCATAACAGCAACTTCATGAGGATATTCGTAACTTGTTCATCTATTTCACAATTCTTCATTGTTATGGCTCCACTTGCTACAAGATCTCGGATGAAATGATAGCTTATCTCTATATGCTTCATTCTTCTATTAAACGTTGGATTCTTCGTCATTACAATTGTGGCTTTATTGTCACAAAATATTTCCATTGCTTCTTTTTGTTCTTGATGAAGATCATCAAGAAGTCTTCTAAGCTATATTGCTTGACAAGCCATTGGTGTTGCGGCTACATATTCTGCTTCCGATTTTGAAAACGTAGTTGTTGCTTGCTTTTTAGAACTCCAAGATATAGCTCTCGATCCGAGGCTAAAAACATTGTCTAAAGTACTCTTTCGATCATCTAAAGCTCCTACCCAATCACTATCAGTAAAACTAAATAATTTACAATTAAAATTATGAGAATACTAGATGCCATAATCTATAGTTCCAACAATATAACCCAAAATTCTTTTAACAGCTCTGAGATGATGTTTGCTTGGGCTATGCATAAACATGGATATTACACCAACAGAGAATGCAATATCTGGTCGAGTATGAGTTAGATAAATCAAACCTCTAACCAAACTTTTGTAGTATCTTGCGTTTGTCAGACTTGTACCATCTTCAAGTTTTAATTCCTCATTTACATTCATGGGTGTTGCTGCAGCTTTGCAATTAATCATGTTAGATTTTTTTAGTAGATCCATTACATACTTTCTTTGTGAAATAAAAATTTCATTTGATCCTTGCTTCACTTCCAACCCAAGAAAATAGTGCAGTAGACCTAGATTTGACATTTTAGAACTATTCATCATGTATTTTTTAAATTCTACTACAGAAGAGTTAGATGAACCCATATATATAATATCGTCAACATAGAGGCAAATCATTAGAATATTATGTTCACCTTCCTTCTTTAGATAAAGAGTAGGTTCATTATTGCTCTTTTTAAATCCATTTTAAAGAAAATAATAATCAATTTTACTGTACCATGCCCTTGGAGCTTGATTAAACCCATAAAGAGCTTTTCTTAGCTTATACACTTTTTCTTAATGTTCTTTAACCAAAAAACCTTCAGGTTGAGCAACAAAAACCTCTTCATTTAAATTTTCATTTAAAAATGTAGATTTCACATCAAATTGATAAACAATCGAACTCAAGTGAGCAGCTAAAGCCAAGAAAGTTCTCACAGTTTCGAATCTAGCAATTGGAGAAAAAGTATCATCAAAATCAATACCTTGTTGTTGTGAATATCCTTTTGCTACAAGTCGTGCCTTATGCTTTTGGATACTTCTATCTGCATTAAACTTTGTTTTGAACACTCATTTTAATCCAATAGCTTTCTTTTCTTTCGGTAGATCCATTAGCTCTCAAGTTTCATTCGTCTCAATTGACTTGATTTCCTCCTTCATTGCTTTTCTTCATTCCTCTTTTTCAATCGCTTCCTTAGAAGTTGTTGGATATGAAATAAATAAAGCAAATGTTGAGTCAAAAAATTTTGTTAGTGATCTGAAATTTCTTGGAGGGGTTTCATCTGAGGAATCAGAATTTGAATTGCTACTTGGTGAGGTTGACAATGAATTTCTTAGAGCAGGATCTGTCATTTGGTTCTGCGGAGTGTCTAGTTCTGCTGGAATCTGTATTTGTGTTCTATCTTTATTGGTCTCCCAATTCCAACTTGCCCCTTCCTTAAACATAACATTTATGTTAATAATAACTTTGCCACTAACAGGGTTATATAATCGATATGCTTTCAATTGTAAGGAATAACCAATTAAGATATATTTTTCAGATTTTTCATCAAGCTTATGATGATTTTGTGACTTTACCAAAGCATAAGCAATACAACAAAAAATTCTTAGATGTCTAACACTTGGTTTCATACCATACCAAGTCTCAAAAAGAGTTTGATTCATAACGGCCTTTGTTGGTGAAATATTCGACAAATAAATTGTTGTTGCAACTACTTCTACCCAAAACTGATAGTATTTGTTTAAATATAAAAATTAAATCACCATAACCCTGCTCTAATACCCGTTGATCAGATATAAAGAGAAATAACTTTTGTATATGAATAAATACTAGCAGGCCATAACATATAGTGGAATTAAATGGAATCACAATCAAATATAACATCAAGATATATGTGGAAAACCCCTCCAATGTGAAGGGTAAAAATCATGTAGCAACTAGAGATAATCCACTATAATAATAATGAATATACAAATCTCAATCTCTTGCCCAAAACCCTAGCAACAATCACAAGAGAATAACTGGGATATAAGGATCATGTCACTGTGCATAATATCTAAATCCTCCCTAATTCTCCCCAAGTAATCACAGTAAGAGTCTGCTATATATCTGATCTAACCTGAGATGAAGGCACTACTAGATGGTTGAGAATAGTCTCTCTGTGTTATCCTTAACTTCTTCCCTTTCTTTCTCTTCCTTTTCTACCTTGTTCTCCTCCTTTTCTTTGGAATCTCATGGCAATCAAAACTGCCTTGTTGGTATCTTTTTCTACCTCTTTTTATACCCACCACACCCCCTCAATATAAATTAGGGTTAGGTTAAGAGGGGGTGAGCTGTTGGATGATAAAGCCCCCCTTGGGCTAAATATGGGTTGTCAGCCCAACAGCACCGCCCCTACAGGTGGGCACCCCGTGGAAAGGAGCCCATGCGGGTGCCGCCACCTCGGCGGGCGGTTCTACCCGCGGGGCAGCACCTTCCCTTTCTTTCTCTTCCTTTTCTACCTTATTCTCCTCCTTTTCTTTGGAATCTCATGGCAATCAAAAACTGCCTTGTTGCTATCTTTTTCTACCTCTTTTTATACCCACCACACCCCCCCAATATAAATTAGGGTTAGGTTAAGAGGGGGTGAGCTGTTGGATGATAAAGCCCACCTTGGGCTGAATATGGGCTGTCAGCCCAACAGCACTGCCCCTACAGGTGGGCACCCCGTGGACAGGAGCCCATGCAGGTGCCGCCACCTCGGCGGGCGATTCTACCCGCGGGGCAGCACCTACGAGCGGTGCTGCCCTACCGGGCGGCTGCCCCTACGGGGGGTTTTGCTCACGGGGGCAGGGGCCGCAGGCGCCACTACCCTACAATGCCTCACCCCACAAGAGAAGCGGTTGCAGACGCTGCTGCCCCATGGCGCCTTTGCCCTTCGGGCTGCTAGCCCCGCCGATCGCAAGCCGGCTACAAGCAGGCCACCGGTCGGCTGTTGCAAGCACAGTGCTTGCACATGCACCGGTTACTGCAAGCACTGTGCTCGAAGACTGAGCTCAGGCGGTGCTACCTCCTGTCAGGAGAGGTTGCACCGTCCAATCTTGCTCGGAGACTGAGCCCAGGCGATGCTACCTCCTGGCTGGGGCGGTTGCACCGCCCAGTCTCGCTCGGAGACTGCCTCCTGGGAGGTGCTACCTCCTACCCTAGCGGTGCTACCTCCTAGCACTATTTCAGGT
Source organism: Musa acuminata AAA Group (assembly GCF_036884655.1). Lineage (NCBI taxonomy): Eukaryota > Viridiplantae > Streptophyta > Magnoliopsida > Zingiberales > Musaceae > Musa > Musa acuminata. The sequence goes on along the minus strand of NC_088328.1, from coordinate 13,615,514 downwards.
CCGAATGGGTTGATTCATTCGGCCCAATTTGGGTCTTTCAGGGGCCCGATTGCCCCAAGATTAAGTTAATGGGATCACCTCCCATTTCTAACTTAATCATTGTGCTAACTACGATTATTTCCTAAGACATTTACTGCAACTTGCTCCGGTACGTCAATCGCTTCTTCCGTCGAGCTTCCGACGAACTTCGGTCGATCATCCGATGAACCCTCGGTGATGCTCCTGCGAACTTCCGGCAAACTCCTGGACTTGCGACGATCCACTTGGCGAGTTCCGACGATCTTCTTTGGCAAGCTCCTGGACTTCTCGGATTTGTTCCCGCAGAACCTCCGACGACCGTCCGAACTTCCGTAGAACTCTCGAACTCCCAACGTGATCATTGTCTTGACTCCGGCGTAACTCCTGCTACATGTCTTTCTTCCATCGTAGTTAATCCTGCACACTCAAAACAAAAACTTCGATCGAGACAATTAATCCTAAGCAATTAACCAAGTTGTTCGGCATGTCATTGGTCCCTCGACGCTTCGTTCGATTCTTCTGCGCATCATCCTTTCCTGCAGCCTATTGCCCAATCGGCCAGTTGACTCCGCAACTCCGATATCCTTGGCACAATACCCGCTCTTCTTGGCCCGATGCCCGAGTCCATGGCCCGAAGCCTTCTGTCGATACGTCGACCGATCCACCGGCCCGACGTCCAATCTTCTGACATGTTCCTCCGGCACAACATGATTTTCCTGCTTTAATTGTCTCATCCTGATCGAAGCATCCTGCGTCACTCAAAACGCAGATTAAATCATAAACATATATCAAGTAGTTTCATCATCAAAATATGAGATTCAACAATGTCCCCCTTTTTGATGATGACAACTACTTGATGACGGAGTTAACCTTAACTCCCGGAGTTTAAACAAACTCCCCCTATCAATATGCCATATTGATAGAATCTTGAATTCAAACTGAATTCAAGTCATTGCAATATTCATCATGAATACTTGCAACATGAACTTATGCATAAACTTATGCATAACATGTCATGTCATCAACATATTTCTCCCCCTTTGTCATCAACAAAAAAGAGAAGTACCACAATCAAGCGTTTGTGATATTGGTTCAACTCATTGCATGAAAAACATAATATCAAGTTTTATCATCATGCAGTTTTGAAGCCAGAAAATTTAGCAAATGTTACATCATGCTTAGAACATTCAAGCTATGAAGTTTTAGATATGCAAGTTTTACAGCATACAAGATAGCACTTTTATAACATGCAAGCTAGCAATGTTGCAACATTTTAAAACTTGCAAGCTAGCAATTTAGAGATGTTCAAGAAGGCAACTCTTGCTTCTTGAAATATGCAAGTTGCAAGCTAGCAAATTTTTACGATATGCAAGTTTTGCTTCTTGAGATAGGCAAGATAGCACTTTTGCAATTTTTGTTTGGCAAGCTTATGATATTCAAGATAACAAGCTCTTTCTTCTCTTTTGAGAAGTGTCATTTTTGCTTTCTTTGCAAAGTGCAAGCTAGCAAAATGCCAAACTAGCAAGAGATAATGTTTTACATGAGGCAAGCAAACAATTTAGCAAGTGTTACATTTGCATCTACTCTTTAGATGTGCAAGAAAATAAACAAGTTTTTGCATTTTCTTGACATTTCAAGCTAGCAATTATCGGTGATGTTCAAGATAGCAATTTCTTCTCTTTTGTAATTTTTACCTTTTTCTTGAATTGTGCTAGCAATCTATCTCCCCCTTTGTCATTGTCAAAAAGAAGGGAAAAACCCTTTACATCAATTTCTAAATCATGACAAAGGTAAGTAATCATTCTTATTTGTGCATCATTATAGTTTCAATGCACAAATTCATTAACATTACATTTCTTTTTTTTTTTATGCATGATACTGAAAAATCAATCATCATCATGAGCATATCAAACATGATATTCAAGCATTCATGATATATCATTTTGGCAACATGATCATAGATATTCAAACAATGGTATCTAAATGCCAGAATTCATTACATCCTATTATGCATGATCATTAACTCCTCATTTGTATTTCATGCATTATTTCATTTCATCTCATAAGGAATATCAAGAATAGTTATTGGATGATGAGATAAATATTTTATGAATACACGGAATATCATAAGTGTTTCATGTATTCATATTATCACATGAAGCATATTATCATTTTTAAGATTCATAACATGAATAACGTTATTACGATTTCATCAAAGTCAATTTCGAGATTCACACAATATCATGAAATCATTAATCTCGATAAGATGGGAAAAGCATTTTCTTTTTAAGTGATTCTTTTAACACATCATAAAAAACTCATTCATAATTCAAGTGATTTACAAGATATCATAAATGAATTTCTCACTTGTATTTCATCAAAATTGAGAACTCTAGAGATAGAAAATGATTGAAGCATTTAATCTGATTGAAGCATGATTCATATTTAAAGTGTATCTTATGTCATAAATACGAATCAAGCATTTGTCAAATCTGAAATCATCCTTAAAATTACATTCAATAAATTCATATATGACAAGCATAGATTTATTGAAAAATCAATAAGATAGAGGATTACATTTCAAGTGTTCATCAATTGTAGCATTTCATCACATGGTAAGATATCAATGCGTAAAATTACGATACAAGTTCTTGATATCTTAACGCATGATGCAAACGTGGCATAATGCAAATTTAGCAATCATAGCATCAATTCATATAAGCATTGCAAATATGGCAATCATATCAAATCATATATCTCTTGATGATGCAAGCATGGGATAATCATAGCATAGTGTTTATAGCATCAATTCATATATTTCTCCCCTTTTTTAAGTGTTTCATCTTAAGTGATCGATTTCATGTTAGCATGTCTTTTCATTTATGTCAAATGAAAACATGCATCAACGTTTAGGATCGTAAAATGAATTTCATCATAAAACCATCAATCACAAAAATCATCATGTATAACTTTAAAATCTCATGCATAAAATCATCAAATCATAGTATCAAAACTTTAATATTTTCATTGCAACATTAAGCAAGGTTTCATTGAACATAATTTTGAATGATTCTTATAAATGCCTAAAACTTCTTTAGTTTTAATTTATATGATTGACTTTATAATAGCATGCTCAAATCTTTATTCTTATGTCAAAACCATACATCATATTTAACAAACAAAGACAATGAAAAATATAAAGCCTTCCAGACAAAAGCCATGTATCGTCATTGAAAAGCAATATGAAAATCATCAAAATATACATTCCTGCTTCTCAAGCACATAAATAAGATTAATCTCACTAGGTGTACAATCATTAGATTTCTATCTTGCATTAACATAAGACATGCAATTTTCATTATCATTTTCAAAATTACAAGCATGATCATATTTTTGCATTTTCATTATTAAATTATTAAAAATATAATTTTCAAGAAAATTTAAAGAAAAAGAAAAATACATCATGAAAAGCATCATGTAATTTCGAAGTAAATTAAAGGCATTTTGATTACCTCAGCGTCGAAAGGCGTAAAGGCGTAGTTTGCCACCTCGCCTTTGTTGATTTTCTCCTCGTCTTCAGAGGAGCTCGATTCATCCCAATTTTTGTTCTTCTTCTTGCGTTCAAAGCAAGTAGTTCTGTTCTTCTTACTTTTTAATTTTTGTTTCATTTGTAGTTTAAGTTCACCATCACTTGAGCTTATGCTCGAGTGGTCTTCAAATGTTCTATGTCCCAAATCCATCCTGTTTTTTGGAAGGTGGTTCTCAAGTTCTTCACGTGCATTGCATGTCATTTCATATGTAATCAAGGAACCAATTAGTTCTTCAAGTGGAAATTGGTTCAAGTTTTTCGATTCTTGAATAGCAGTTACTTTTGAATCCTAAGGTTTAGAAAGTGAGCGCAAAATCTTGTTTACGAGTTCAAAATCCGAAAAGCAAGTAGTTCTGTTCTTCTTACTTTTTAATTTTTGTTTCATTTGTAGTTTAAGTTCACCATCACTTGAGCTTATGCTCGAGTGGTCTTCAAATGTTCTATGTCCCAAATCCATCCTGTTTTTTGGAAGGTGGTTCTCAAGTTCTTCACGTGCATTGCATGTCATTTCATATGTAATCAAGGAACCAATTAGTTCTTCAAGTGGAAATTGGTTCAAGTTTTTCGATTCTTGAATAGCAGTTACTTTTGAATCCTAAGGTTTAGAAAGTGAGCGCAAAATCTTGTTTACGAGTTCGAAATCCGAAAAGCAAGTAGTTCTGTTCTTCTTACTTTTTAATTTTTGTTTCATTTGTAGTTTAAGTTCACCATCACTTGAGCTTATGCTCGAGTGGTCTTCAAATGTTCTATGTCCCAAATCCATCCTGTTTTTTGGAAGGTGGTTCTCAAGTTCTTCACGTGCATTGCATGTCATTTCATATGTAATCAAGGAACCAATTAGTTCTTCAAGTGGAAATTGGTTCAAGTTTTTCGATTCTTGAATAGCAGTTACTTTTGAATCCTAAGGTTTAGAAAGTGAGCGCAAAATCTTGTTTACGAGTTCAAAATCCGAAAAGCAAGTAGTTCTGTTCTTCTTACTTTTTAATTTTTGTTTCATTTGTAGTTTAAGTTCACCATCACTTGAGCTTATGCTCGAGTGGTCTTCAAATGTTCTATGTCCCAAATCCATCCTGTTTTTTGGAAGGTGGTTCTCAAGTTCTTCACGTGCATTGCATGTCATTTCATATGTAATCAAGGAACCAATTAGTTCTTCAAGTGGAAATTGGTTCAAGTTTTTCGATTCTTGAATAGCAGTTACTTTTGAATCCTAAGGTTTAGAAAGTGAGCGCAAAATCTTGTTTACGAGTTCAAAATCCGAAAAACATTTTCCAAGAGCTCTTAAACTATTGACGACATCCGTGAAACGGGTGTACATGTCGCCTATAGTCTCGCTTGGTTGCATTCGAAAAAGCTCAAAATCATGCAATAAAATGTTAACTTTCGAGTCTTTGACTCTACTAGTTCCCTCGTGCGTGATTTCAAGTGTTCGCCAAATGTCAAAAGCCGTTTCGCACGTAGAAATCCGATTGAACTCATTTTTGTCTAAAGCGCAAAATAAGGCATTCATAGCCTTCGCGTTTAAAGAAAAATACTTCTTCTCCAAATCCGACCATTCGTTCATCGGTTTAGAGGGAAGTTGAAAATCGTTTTCAACGATATTCTATAAATCCAAATTCATAGAAGTCAAGAAAACTCTTATTCGAGTTTTCCAATAAGTGTAGTCCAGTCCGTTAAACAACGGTGGACGAAAAACTGATAAACCCTCTTGAAAGCCATGAAGAGTCATTTCTCTCGGGTGTAAATCCGAAATGAGAAATACCGGGCTCTGATACCAATTGTTAGGATCAAGAGCACTAAGAGGGGGGGGGGGGGTTGAATTAGTGCAGCGGAAAACTTTCACTATTAAAATCGAAAGCTGCGTTCGTTTGATAAAAACGATTTCGATGTAAAAGTCGATTCTAAGATTACTTTAACTTAAGATTAAGCAAGATGACGTTAAAGTAAATCTACGAAGGTAGTTTGCAGTTTATGATGAAAATCAGAATGCAAGCGCAAACTGAAATGCGACGTTCATACGATAAAACTGGTTTACGTCTAAATGCCAATTTTGAGGATACTAAACTTTGAGATACGTTTTATAAATGCGCAGAAGGCAGTTTACAGTTATGATTGAAATCAAAATGTAAACGTAAACTGAAATGTAATGATCGTACGAAAAAGTCGATTTACATCTAAACGCAGATCCGGAAAGCTCTGAACTTAGAAACTCATTCGTAAAAGCGCAGAAGGCAGTAGCTATTTATGAGGTTTGCAGTAAAGATAAAATGCTCAAAGTAAATGCAAACCGAGATTTAGAGTGGTTCGGTCAATCTTGACCTACTCCACTTTTGGCTTCCTCCACCGACGAGGTCACCGACGTCAACTAGAGGCCTTCCTTCAATAGGCGAAGGCCAACCACCCTTTTATAGTTTCACTCCTTTTGATGGGCTTAGGAGACAACCCTTACAGAATTTTCTCTCCTCTCTTTACAACTCAAAACTTGGAAGAAAAGAGGGAGAAGAACTTTTGGCCTTTACAACAATTTTGAGCTCTAAGAATCATAGAAAAAGATCAAGATTTCGGTGTATGTCTGTGTTCTTTCAGTGCTGAATGGGTGGGGTATTTATAGGCCCCAACCCAGTTCAAATTTGGAGCTCAAAACTGTCAATTCCCGGAATTCCGGGATCAGGCGGTTGCACCTCTTGACTGGGGCGGTTGCACCGCTTGGCAGAGCTCGAAGACTGAGCCTCTGGGCGGTGCCATCTCTGTCAGGGGCGGTTGCACCTCTCTGCCAGAGCTCGAAGACCGAGCTCAGGCAGTTGCACCTCCTGACTGGGGCGGTTGCACCTCTTGCCAGAGCTCGAAGACTGAGCTCAGGCGGTGCTACCTCCTGTCAGGAGAGGTTGCACCGCCCAGTCTCGCTCGGAGACTGAGCCCAGGCGGTGCTACCTCCTGGCTGGGGTAGTTACACCGCCCAGTCTCGCTCGGAGACTGCCTCCTGGGCGGTGCTACCTCCTACCCTAGCGGTGCTACCTCCTAGCACTATTTCAGGTCCGAATGGGTTGATTCATTCGGCCCAATTTGGGTCTTTCAGGGGCTCGATTGCCCCAAGATTAAGTTAATGGGATCACCTCCCATTTCTAACTTAATTATTGTGCTAACTACGATTATTTCCTAAGACATTTATTGCAACTTGCTCCGGTACGTCAATCGCTTCTTCCGGCGAGCTTCTGGCGAACTTCCGTCGATCATCCGATGAACCCTCGGTGATGCTTCTGTGGACTTCTGGCAAACTCCTGGACTTGCAATGATCCACTTGGCGATTTCCGACGAGCTTCTTTGGCAAGCTCCTGGACTTCTCGGATTTGTTCCCGCAGAACCTCCGACGACCGTCCAAACTTCCGTAGAACTCTCGAACTCCCAACGTGATCATTGTCTTGACTCCGGCGTAACTCCTGCTGCATGTCTTTCTTCCATTGTAGTTAATCCTGCACACTCAAAACAAAAACTTCGATCGAGACAATTAATCCTAAGCAATTAACCAAGTTGTCCGGCATGTCATTGGTCCCTCGACGCTTCGTCCGATTCTTCGGCGCATCGTCCTTTCCTACAGCCTATTGCCCAATCGGCCAGTTGACTCTGCAACTCCGATATCCTTGGCACAATACCCGCTCTTCTCGGCCCGATGCCCGAGTCCACGGCCCGAAGCCTTCTGTCGATACGTCGACCGATCCACCGGCCCGACGTCCAATCTTCTGACATGTTCCTCCGGCACAACATGATTTTCCTGCTTTAATTGTCTCATCCTGATCGAAGCATCCTGCGTCACTCAAAACGCAGATTAAATCATAAACATATATCAAGTAGTTTCATCATCAAAATACGAGATTCAATAGTGGTCCACCGTCAACTTCATGTTTCTCATATCCATACGGCTGATCAATTAGCCAACTCACTCACGAAGCCTCTTACTCGTAAACTTTTTACATTACATCAATCCAAGATTGGTCTCCTTGATAGTGTTAGGATCAGGGGTCGGCACTAAGAGGGGGGGTGAATTAGTGTAGCGGTAAAATCACATCTTCAAAAACCTTTGTTTGTTGAAAATCGATTCTTCGGAAACTTAACTTGAAACACTTTCATAAATGAATTGAAGGCAGTAATCAATTAAAGAGTTTTGCAGTAAGTAAATGGTAGGAAGTAAATGCCAACTAGAGAACACGCTAATTTTATAGTGGTTCGGTCGTCGTGACCTACATCCACTCCGCTGATTCCTCTTCCATCGAGGCTACCGGCATCCACTATCGGTCTTCCTTCAATATGTGAAGACCAACCACCTTTTACACCCCTCTTATCCTTTTCATGGGTTTAGGAGACAACCCTTACAAGCATTCACTCTCCTCTTACAGAATTCTAAACTTAGAATGGAGGGAATTTCTAAAGAGATTACAGTAGCATTTCTTCTCTTTTAAACTCTTTGTGCTTGTATCTTTTAACCAGGGATAAGAGGGGTATTTATAGGTTTCAAGTTGATTGAAACTTGGAGCTTAAAAACATCTCATCCTGGGTTTCTCGGGCACGGGCGGTACCACCGCTAGTGTCAGTCTAACACTGACACTGCGCTGGGCGGTACCACCACCCAGTCTAGCGGTATCACCACCTAGGGGGCTATGCTGGGTGGTGCCACCGCTCAGACTAGCGATACCATCACCTAGCACCTTGCCAAAGGCAGTACAACCACCTAGACTAGCAGTACCACCGCCTAACATAGTCTCGAAGATTGTGCCATGATGGTGCCACTTCTTGGGACACTATTTGGGCCTCTCATTGGGCCCAACATAATCTTTACATGGGCCTAGTTGGCCCCTAATTGGGTTGGACCAAATCCAAATCCAATTACATGCTAACTACGATTCCTAAGACATTTGCTAAGCTAAATCAGTCCCTATGTCTTGGTTTCTTCCAGCGAACTTCCGGTGATCTTCCAACGATATTCCGGTGGACTCCCGATAATCTCCTAGACTTCACGATAATCTTCTTTGTGAGTTCCGATGAGCTTCTCTGGCAAGCTCTGAGACTTCTTGGCTGGTTCCGACAGAACTTCCGACGAACGTCCGAACTTCCGACGAACTCTCGAACTCCCAACGAAATCGCGCCCTTGACTTCGGGACTTCATTTTGCTTCATGCCTTACTATCATAGTTAATCCTGCACATATAAAGCATACTTCGATCTAGATAATTAATACTAAGCATTAATCATATTATCCGGCATATCATTGGTCCCTCGACACTTCGTCTGATTCTTCGGCGCATCGTCCTCTCTTGTGGCCTATTGCCCAATCGGTCAGTTGACTCTGCAACTCCGATATCCTTGGCGCAATATCTACTCTTCTTGGCCCAATGCCCAAATCCATGGCCCAAAGTCTTCTGTCGATATGTCGATTGATCCTCCGGCCCGACGTCCAATCTTCTGACATGTTTTCCTCCAGCATAATATGATTCTTCCTGCTTTAATTGTCTCATCCTGATTGAAGCATCCTATGTCACTTAAAAAGTAGATTAAAATCATAAACAATTATCAATTGGTTTCATCTTTAAAATACGAGATTCAACAATCTTCTCCTTTTTTATGATGACAACCAATTGATGACAGAGTTAACCTTAACTCCTGGAGTTTAAACAAACTTCCCCTATCAATATGCCATATTGATAGAACTCTTGGATTCAAAAATCCAAGCAAACATGTTCTGATCAAATCATACATAACATCAACATACTTCTCCCCCTTTGTCATCAATAAAAAGCAGAAATACCACTATCAAGTGTTTAAACATATAAGTTCAAATCATTGCATGAAAAATATAATATTATCAAGTTTTATCATCATGCAATTTGTAGTTAGAAAATTTAGCAAGTGTTACATCATACTTAGAATATTCAAGCTATCAAGTTGTAGATATGCAAGGTAGTACAACATACAAGCTAGCAAATTTAAAGATGTGCAAGTTGGCATATTTGCTTTTCTTTGTGATGTGCAAGATAGCATTTTTTTGTATCTTCTTGAGATTTCAAGCTAGCAATTCTTGGTGATGTTCAAGATAGCAAACTCTTTATTCTCTTTTAAGATATGTCATTTCTTTTTTGCTTTCTTTGTAAAATGCATGCTAGCAAATTTGATTTCTAACATGTTTTGCTCCCCCTTTGTCATTGTCAAAATGAAGGGATGAATACAATTTTGTATCTCTCTTTCCCTTTACAATAATTTCCAAATTATGATAAAGATAAAGTGTCATTCTTATTTTAATATGTTTGTGCATCATTATAGTTTCAACTTGAAATATGCACAATTTTAAAATCTTACATTTCATTTTTCATGATATCAAAAATAAATCAATCATCACTACAACTCATCATGAACATTATTAAAATGTAAAATCATCAAACATGATACAAATATTTATTTTTAAAATATTTATCATTATTTTGAGCACATCATACATGATACTAAGACATTCATAATACATCATTTTAGCAACAAATCATAGTATTTCAAATCATGATGATATATAAATGTCATTATATCCTATCATGCTTGATCATAACTTCTCATTTGTATAATATCATGAGTATTGTATGATTTCATATCATCACATGAAAATTAACAATAAAAGTTGGTAATGAGATATACAAATCATGAAGACAAAGTGTGAATAACAAGAGACATATTATGATTCTTTTTAGATAACTCAAATAATGAAAAGAATGAATCATAGTAAATAATTTTGATTTATAAAAAGAATTCTCAAGTTATAATTCTAAAAAATCAAGAGAAACTATAATTCATTTTAACAAATCTCCTCTTAAATAAAATGACAAAAAGAATTCTTAGGAGATCGATTAATGAAAACATCTTGATTCATAATGAATCTTAATTTGTAAATATCAAGGAATCAAGATCATGATTTAGATAAAACTTATTCAAATTTAAATCATTAACATCTTTTCAAGAAAACTTAATGAAGACAACGTAAATAGATTCTCATGAGAACTCGATTTATGCATAATGTCTCAATTTTTCATGAATGTCATAAGACATGATTTATTTCAATAAATCTCTTTTTATAAGTGGATAAAAGAAATATAGGAGATCTTGATTCGTGCATAAGAAATCTCAAGTTATAAATTTTAAAAAATCAAGATAAAGCTCATTTAAATTTAAATCATCAAATCAAGATCATTTTCAAGAGATTCACAAAAGTGATACAAATAGATTCATTAATCTCCTTTTTGGAAAACTCGATAAAGAAATCTTTTCAAGGAGAATCCTATCATCTTTTTAGTTGTTTCAATTCATGTGATTTATTTCATTTTTGCCAAGTAAATATATGCATCAACATTTAAAACCGAAAAAGAACTTTCATTACGGCAAAGATCGATAATTCATAAATCACAAAAATCTTCATGCATAATTTTGAAAAATAAATTTATTAGGCATGATATCATCAAACATGATTTCATGAGGCATTTTTAATCAAAATCATTTTGTTTGTCAGTTTTCTTTTTAGGTGAATCAACTTTTCATGCTTAGTTTTTTATACAAAAGCCATGCATCATCATTAAGCATGATATCAAACTTCTTAATATTTTCATTAAGACATTAAGCATGGTTTCAATCAAAATTGAAAATCATCAAGAGACACATTATTTATTCTTGAAAAAACATATATAGGATCATTAGATTTAAATCTAACATTTTATTCCATTAACATAAAATATGTAATTTTCATGATCATTTTTAAAATTACTAGAATGATAAGCAGGATCCTAATTTTTTAGTATTTTCATTATTTTTTTAAACATGTAATTTTTAAGAAAAATAATTAAACTAAATTAAAAATAACTCATTAAAAGCATCATGTAATTTCAAAATAAATTAAGGGTATTTTGATTACCTCATCGTCGAAAGTCGTTAAGGCATAGTTTGCCACCTCGCCTTTGTTGATTTTCTCCTCGTCTTCGGAGAAGCTCGATTCGTCTTTTGGCAACTTCTTCTTACACTCATAGTAAGTAGTTCCATTCTTTTTGTTTTTTAATTTTTTTTTAATGAACTTTTTAAATTTCATAGTGATAAGTTCAAGTTCACCATCACTTGAGATTATGCTCGAGTGGTCTTCAATTGTTCTAAGTCTGAAATCCTTCATATTATTTGGAAGGTGGTTCTCAAGTTCTTTACATGCATTATACGTCGTTTCATAGGTCATTAGAGACCCGATAAGTTCTTCGATCAAAAAAGTATTCAAAATTTTTTATTCTTGTATAGTCGTTATTTTCGAATCCCAACTCTTATTAAGAGAACGTAAAATTTTGTTTACAAGTTCAAAATCTGAAAAACGTCTACCAAGTGCTTTTAAACCATTGACAACATCTGTATTCACTTGGCTTCATTTGAAAAAGTTCAAAATCATGCATTAAAGAGTTGATTTTCAAATCTTTAACTTTGCTAGTGTCTTCATGTGTGATTTCGAGAGTATGCCAAATTTCGAAAGTCGTTTCACACATAGAAATTCAATTAAACTCGTTTTTGTCTAAGGCACAAAATAAGTTATTCATAGCCTTTGCATTTAAAGAAAAAGTCATCTTCTCCAAATCATTCCAATGGTTCATTGGAAGAGAAGATCTTTTAAAACCAAATTAGACTATGTGCCATAAATTGAGATTCAATGAAAGCGAGAAAACTCTCATTCAAGTTTTCCAATAAGTGTAGTCCGTCCCATTGAAAAAGGGAGGACGAATGAGAGAGTGACCCTCTTGAAAGCCGAAAAGAGCCATTTCTCTTGGGTGTTAAACCAACTAAGAAATCACGAGGCTTTGATACCAACTATTAGGATCAGGGGTCGGCACTAAGAGGGGGGATGAATTAGTGCAGCGGTAAAATCGCATCTTCAAAAACATTCATACGTTGAAAACCGACTCTTCGGAAACTTAACTTGAAACACGTTTGTAAATGAATTGAAGGCAATAAGCAATTAAAGAGATTTGCAGTAAGTAAATGGCAGGAAGTAAATGCAAACCAGAGAATACGCCAATTTTATAGTGGTTCGATTGTCGTGACCTACATCCACTTCGCCGATTCCTCTTCCGTCGAGGCCACCGACATCCACTATCAGTCTTTGTTAAATAGGCGAAGAACAACCACCTTTTATACCCCTCTTCTCCTTTTCACGGGTTTAGTAGACAACCCTTACAAGCACTCACTCTCCTCTTACAGAATTCTAAACTTAGAATGGAGGAGGGAATTTCTAAAAAGATTGCAGCAATATTTCTTCTCTTTGAAACTCTCTGTGCTTGTATCTTTTAGCCAGAGATGAAAGGGGTATTTATAGGCTTCAAGTTGATTCAAACTTGGAGCCTAAAAACATCTCATCCTAGGTTTCTCAGGCACGGGTGGTACCACCACCCAACCTGGCAGTACCATCGTTTGGGGGGTTGTGCTGGGCGGTGCCACTGCCCAGACTAGCAGTACCACCACCTGGCATCCTACCAAGGGTGGTACAATCGCCCAGACTAGTGATACCACTACCTGACACAATCTCAAAGATTGTGCCATGACGGTGCTACTTCTTAGGGCACTGTTTAGGCCTCTCATTGGACCTAAAACAGTCTTTACATGGGGCTAGTTGGCCCCTAATGGGGTTGGCCCAAATCTAAATCCAATTACGTGCTAACTACAATTCCTAAGATATTTGCTAAGCTAAACAAGTCCCTATGTCTTGGTTTCTTCCAGCGAGCTTCCGGCGATCTTCTAGCGATGTTCCGGTGGACTCTCAGCAAGCTCCTAGACTTCACGATGACCTTCTTGGTGAGTTCCAATGAGCTTCTCTGGCAAGCTCCGAGACTTCTCGGTTGGTTCCGACAGAACTTCCGACGAACGTCCGGACTTCCGATGAACTATCACGAATGGTCATCGCACACCCGCAACAACTCCGTTCAACAAACTATTCGTCACTCTCATCTATATATACAGCTACTTGGCAGCCTATTTTGCCTTGGTTTTGAGTCATTTTTCTTGTAAAAATGTAAGTTCGAACAAGTTGCAGCGCTACAAAGCGACCGCTCACCGAACCGAGCAAAACAGCTTCGTTTTCATGTGCCGCGGGCTGTTTTCTGTAGCCCGCCTCTGCTCACCAAAACGTCAGCCATCTCAGCCCCTTTGAACCCCCCGGGTGGCACAGGACTGGATGGGGCTTCGGTATAGTGTCAGGCTTTGAACAACCTTTCGCAAGTTCGCACGTTACCTTGACGGGAACTTGTTGTTGCGCCCGGCACCCGGTGAGCAGCTGTTTGTGGACTTGCAGCTATTCGTTCAACCCTCTAAAGTCCTTGTTTTCCCCCTCTCCCTCTTTCCTCTTGTGCATGCAAGGTGCTTACTGAATTGCTTATAAAGCTTCCCCTTTTCGTGAGACGTCGGGACTTATCCGTCGCTCGTTCTTTCAAACTAATCAACTTTCTCTTTTACAGGTCCTTCAGGACCTGTAAGAGGTTACAAGTGGGCTGATCTTTGCATAGCAATATCGCAAGGGCGAAGCGCGACTTAGGCAACGCAAGCTAAGTTCGTGTCTTTGCCGCAAGGGTGCCTTGCGACTTAGGCAACGCAAGCTAAGTTCGCGTCTTGGCCGCAAGAGTGCCTCATGCCTTAGGTAATTCCAGCTAAGGCCGTGACATTGTGGTATCAGAGCCGGCAAGCACTTCGAGTGAGCAACAAAGGAACTTCGCAACTTCACCATGGCAAAGCATCGTGGCTATTAGAGCCACTCAAGAGGAGGTGGGTTGCATATGCCACTCAACGCAAGCTGGACCCTTGCCCCAAGCAGCCGTAGGTGGGTTGCATATGCACACTCACTCTCAGGCTATTGGAGCCACTCAAGAGGAGCATGATAGTAAACATGATGAGTGAGAAGTTGGCTACTCTCGGCGAGTGGAGGAGGCACAATCTGGAGTGCCAACTGGGAAAAAGAGTCATAAAGAGAGACTCACAACGACGGAAACCCGCTTGGATGTTCTTGAAGCGAGCATGGAGGAACTCTACCATGGCCAACAAAGGCTTATTGGGGTAGAGAGCTCGCAAGAGGAAGTGGAGTCCAGGATCGACAAGGTCGAGGCCCTAGTCGACCGACTATCTGATGACACCAAAGACTCCATGCAACACTTACAGGATGTTGTGGCGGAACTCACTTCAAAGGTGGCCATGCTCACAAGAGCACTAAATGCGGGAGGAAACAACACCCACGTTGCACCACCATAAAATTTGAGGGCACCCGAGCCTCATGGATATGGAGGGGCCAGAGATGCCAAAGAGCTCGAGAACTTTCTGTTCGACATGGAACAATACTTTTGAGCTACAAGACCTGATTCTGAAGATACCAAAGTTTCTATAGAAACAATGTATCTGAACAGAGATGCAAAACTTTGGTGGCGAACCTATTGGGAGGAGATCCAACAAGGTCGGTGTCGGGTTGACACATGGAAGGACTTGAAGCGGGAGTTGAGAACTCAGTTCCTACCGGAGAACAAAGAGTTCGTTACAAGAAGGAAGTTGAGACAACTCCGCCAGAGTACCACCATTTGAGACTATGTGAAACAATTTTCTGCACTAATGCTGGATATACAGGACATGTCCGAAAAGGACAAGTTGTTCAGCTTCCTCGATGGTTTGAAGCCATGGGCTCAATAGGAACTAAATCGAAGGAATGTCACCGATATGGTCGGGGCAATTACTGCTGCAGAAAGGCTCACCGACTTTGTCTCCTCCAAAGACCCAGGGAGAAGGAAACAATCTTTAGGCAATTGCCCTCCAAAATATTCTCGGGGGAAGGAGCTCGGGGGTGAACAAAAGAAGAAGAGTTCCCACAAAGGGCCAAGCCCGAAATGCAAGGCCTCGAAACCTAGCGGATGCTTCTTATGTGGAGGGCCACACATGGTGAGGGAGTGCCCAAAAAATAGGCACTCAATGCTTTAACAGCTTCCATCCACCCTCCCAAATCAAACAAGGGCAAGGCTATCGCTCTTAGTTTGAGTAGTTCTGAAGCCAACAACGATAATGATGAGTCACAAGGACCCCGGATGGGAGTCATATGTTTGTTGAATGCCATATGGGGTCAAGTGGGGGAGAACCCAAAGACAAGGCAACAAAAAACAGGAAGTGGCGAGCTGATGTATGTAGACATTAAGCTCAATGGCCATACAACTCATGCAATGGTGGACACGGGTGCTACCCACAACTTCATAGTCGATCGAGAAGCAAAGTGACTTGGGTTGATCTTAGAGAAGAGCACAAGTCGAATGAAGGCGGTGAACTCAAAGGCCAGGCGAATCTCCGGGTTGGCAAAGGGAGTTCCCATCAAGATCGGAACATGGAGCGGGAACACCAACATGATAGCAGTGTCATTGGATGACTTCCAAGTGATTCTTGGAATGGAGTTAATGCATACAGCGAAGTTGGTGCCTATGTTGTTCCTAAACTCCTTGTGTATGATGGGAGGTGACGACCCCTGCGTGGTTCCCGTCTCTCGAAGAGGAACCAAGAAACCCCAACATATATCAGCATTGCAACTAAAGAAAGGGGTGCGAAAAGGTGAATTAACCTTCGTGGCTGCTATGAAGCTAGAGCCACTCAACGAAAAGGCCATTCAAGAACTTGCTGTAGTGGCGAACGTCCTGAAAGAATTCACTAATGTTATGCCACCTGAGTTGCTGAAGACTCTTCCACCACATAGAGGCGTGGATCACAACATCGAGCTAGAGCCAGGAGTGAAGCCTCCAACGAGACCACCCTACCGCATGCCCCCACCAGAGTTGGCTGAACTCAGAAAGCAATTAGGTGAACTGCTAAGCGGTGGT
Source organism: Musa acuminata AAA Group (assembly GCF_036884655.1). NCBI lineage: Eukaryota > Viridiplantae > Streptophyta > Magnoliopsida > Zingiberales > Musaceae > Musa > Musa acuminata. The sequence goes on along the minus strand of NC_088328.1, from coordinate 13,599,030 downwards.
CTCATCCGCAGCTCTAAAGCACCTTTCGGAGCTCCAGTTCTCTTCCAGAAGAAACAAGATGGGAGCCTCCGACTATACGTCGATTACCGAGCCCTTAACAAAGTGACAATGAAGAACAAGTATCCCATCATGCTCATCGTGGACTTTTTCGACCAGTTGGGCAAAGCTAAGTATTTCTTGAAACTCTACCTTCGGTCGGGGTATTGACAGGTGCGCATTGTTGAAGGCGACGAAGCGAAGACTACTAGTATGACCAGGTATGGAGCATTTGAGTTCTTGGTGATGCCTTTCGGCTTAACCAACACTCTAGCCACGTTCTGCACTCTCATGAACCAACTATTCAAGGAGTATTTAGAAAAGTTCATAGTCGTCTACTTAGACGATATCGTCGTATACAGCCAAACGCTCGAGGAGCATGTTCGGCATCTTCGGACAATTTTCAAGGTTCTCCGAGAGAACACTTTGTTCGTAAAAGGGAGAAATGCTACTTCGCCCAAATGGAGATCTTATTCTTGGGGCATCGAATCGGTGATGGTTCCATTCGCATGGACAAATCAAAAGTGCAAGCGATTGCGGAATGGCGAACTCCAAAGAAGGTATCAGAGTTGAGATCCTTCCTTGGTTTCGTCAACTACTATCGACACTTCATAGTGGGGTACTCGAAGCGTGCAACTCCACTGACGGAGTTACTAAAGAAGGAGTAGCCTTGGAAGTGGTTGGACAAATGTGAAATAACATTCCAAGATCTGAAGGCTGCTGTTATGGAAGAACCAGTGCTCAAATTGCCAAACTATGGGGAGCCTTTTGAAGTCCATACAGATGCTTCGGACTTCGCTATTGGGAGAGTACTCATGTAGGAGGGTCATCCGATGGCCTACGAGAGCCGCAAGCTCAACAAGAACGAGCGGCAGTATCCGGTGCATGAGAAGGAGATGACAGCGGTGATCCACTATCTACGAGTTTGGCGACACTACCTTCTCGGATCGTAATTTGTGCTGAGGACAGACAATATCGCTCTGAGCTATTTCCAAACACAGAAGAAACTTTCCCCAAAACAAGCACGGTGGTAGGACTTCTTGGCTGAATTTGATATAGCAATGGAGTATAAGCCTGGGAAGGCAAATGTCATGGCCGATGCATTGAGTCGGAAAGTGGAGCGCGTGAATGTCGTACAATTGGAGGGCGGAGGCCAAGCGAGTCAATTGCACTCCAACTTCCTTTCCAGGATCAGGGATGGACTGTATGGTAATTCCCAAGTAGTTCTCCTGATGCAGCTCATCAAAGAAGGTAAGGCATGACGATTTTGGATCTAGGAGGGACTCGTGTACACAAAAGGAAATCAAGTTTATGTTCCTCGAGTGGACAATTTGAGGCGTGAACTCTTAAGAGAGTGTCACGATTCCCTTTAGGCTGGACACCCCGGTATTCATCGAACGTTGGCTCTCGTAGAGAGGGCCTTCTACTGGCCGAAGATGGGGACTGATGTAGAGGAATATGTTCGAACATGCCTCACTTGCCAACAAGACAAGGCGAAACAACGGAAGCCGGTGGGACTTTTGGAGTCGTTGCCCGTACCAGAAAGGCCGTGGGAGAGCATTTCCTTAGACTTCATATCGAGCTTGCCACTAGTAGGGAGACTTGGATCGATACTCGTGGTAGTCGATCGATTTTCAAAGTATGCAACTTTCATTGCTGCTCCCCTACACTGTTCAGCAGAGGAGGTGGCCAAGCTAATGATGAAGGATGTGGTGAAGTATTGGGGAGTCCCACACAATATCATCAGTGATCGGGATGCTCGGTTCCTAGGACGATTCTGGACCGAGTTATTCAAACTGTTGGGATCCAAGTTATACTTCTCCATAAGTCTTCACCCCTAGACAGATGGCCAAACCGAGAGGATAAACTTGCTCCTGGAGCAATATCTCCGGCACTACGTGAGTGCCAACCAACAAGATTGGGTGAAGTTGTTGGACATTGCCCAATTCTCCTACAACTTGCAGCAGAGCTCTACATCCAACAAGAGCCCCTTCGAGATCATTACCGGACAACAACCGTCATCTCCTCACACCATGGCAATTGGATATACTGGGAGTAGTCCATCAGCCTACCACTTTGCAAAGGAGTGGCACCGAAATGCAGATATTGTGCGGGCTTACTTGGAGAAGGCGGCAAAAAGAATGAAGAAGTGAGCAGACTTGGGAAGGCGACCGCAAGAGTTCAAGGTTGGCGATTTGGTGTTGGTAAAGCTCCAACCAGCATCACTCCAATTCTTTAGGAACAAAGTCCATAAAGGATTGGTGCGCAAGTATGAAGGACTCTTCCCAATTATCAATAGGGTAGGCAACGTCTCTTACAAGTTGCAGCTGCCTGCGTGGTTCAAAATTCACAACATTCTTCACGCCAACAACCTAAAAGTATAACACTCAGATCCGCAAGATGCTTCTTGAAGTGTTCCAACTCGGCTACTTCCCATCACAGCCTCCTACGAGAAGCGAGTTGAAACCATTCTGGCGTACCGCAAGATAAAGCTACCCAATGGAGCTGAGCAAACAGAGTACTTGGTGAAGTGGCTAAAGCTTCCCGGAACTGAAGCCAGTTGGGAGCCTGAAGACGCCCTATGATATGAAGAAGCGATCATCAACAACTACAAACAAGCGTCGACAAGGGCGTCGACAGTTTAAGTGGGGGAGAATGTCACGAACGGTCGTCGCGCACCCGCAACAACTCCTTTCAACGAACCGTTCGTCGCTCTCATCTACATGTACAGCTACTTGGCAGCCTGTTTTGCCTTGGTTTTGAGTCATTTTATTTATAAAAATGTAAGTTCGAATAAGTTATAACGCTACAAAGCGATCGCTCACCAAACCAAGCAAAACAGCCCCAAAATAGCCCAAAATAGCTCCTTTTTCATGTGCCGTGGGCTGTTTTCTGCAGCCCACCTCCGCTCACCAAAACGTCAACCATCTTAGCCCCTTTGAACCCCTCAGGTGGCACAGGGATGGATGGGGCTTCGGTATAGTGTCGGGCATTGAATAACCTTTCGCAAGTTTGCACGTTACCTTGACGGGAACTTGTTGTCGTGCCCAGCACTCGGTGAGCAGTTGTTTGTAGACTTGAAGCTATTCGTTCAACCCTCTAAAGTCCTTGTTTTCCCCCTCTCCCTCTTTCCTCTTGTGCACACAAGGTGTTCGCTGAATTGCTTGTAAAGCTTCCCCTTTTCGCGAGATGTCAGGACTTGTCCGTCGCTTGTTCTTTCAAACTAATCAACTTTCTCTTTTACAGGTCCTTCGAGACTTGTGAGAGGTTACAAGTGGGTTGATCTTTGTAGAGCAATATCGCAAGGGCGAAGCGCGACTTAGGCAACGCAAGCTAAGTTCGCGTCTTTGCCGCAAGGGTGCCTTGTGACTTAGGCAACGCAAGCTAAGTTCACGTCTTGGCCGCAAGGGTACCTCACGCCGTAGGCAATTCTAGCTAAGGCCGTGACAGAACATCCGAACTTCCAACGAACTCTCAAACTCTCAACGAAATCGTGTCCTTGACTCCGGGACTTCATTTTGCATCATGCCTTGCTATCGTAGTTAATCTTGCACATGTAAAATATACTTCGATCTAGACAATTAATACTAAGTATTAATCATGTTATTTGGCATGTCATTGGTCCCTCAACGCTTCGTCTGATTTTTCAGCGCATCGTCCTCTCTTACAGCCTATTGCCCAATCGGCCAGTTGACTCCGCAACTTCGATATCCTTGGCCCAATATCCACTCTTCTTGGCCCGAAGCCTTCTGTCGATACGTCAACCGATCCTCCGGCCCGACGTCTAATCTTCTGACATGTTTTCCTCCGGCACAACATGATTCTTCCTGCTTTAATTGTCTTATCCTGATCGAAGCATCCTACGTCACTCAAAACGCAGATTAAAATTATAAATAATTATTAATTGGTTTCATCATCAAAATACAAGATTTAACAGATAGGAAATCTCTCTACTCTGTTGAAGAGGCTTCCCTAAGTGTATGAGGAAATCTCTCTACTATATTGAGGAAAATCCTCCCTCTCAACCTGTATAAATAGGGAGAGAAAAGGAAATCCTCCCTTACAGCTTTTTCAATAATTCTTCCTTCTTCTATCTGTTTTAACAACTTATCTTAAAAATATATCAGTCCAATAAACTCATCAATTATTCAACAAGTTACAAGTTTGTCATACTTCTTTTAGCTAACGATGAAGGGAAGAAGTATTCTAATATTTTTTTAATATGGATGATCTACTCGTTCATGTCATTTAAGTTCTTTAGTTGTCTTGCTTGAGTCGACTAAGTTTGTTTTATTGATATCTTACATTCAATTGTTGGGTCTTTCGATCTATTCAATGAGTATTTTAGAAAGTGGACATCACATTTAGAAACTCACAAAAATGACTTATCACGGAAGGAAATTAAGTTTGAAAATTTTGGATCATTTATGTAATATTATTTTTGATAAATACAAAGTGGGAAAAGTATCCAAAGATTTGACTTATATTGTCTCTCTCATGAATGTGTTTATAATTTATGTTGGATTTTATGACATCTTGCTCATGACTTCTTAGGTTTCATGGCTTATTATGTATATTTCTCTTAACTTATTATTTTTAATGGCATATTTTTCTTGATTTCTTAGTGCTCATGGCTTATGATCTATAATCTATCTTTCTTGTAACTTTTTAGTATTCATGGCTTATACATCAGTGATGTTTAATGACTTATGAAGACTATTTAGATTATTTGTATGCTCTACTTTTTTTGTTGATAATAATGGGGGAGAAGCTATAAACTAATGTCATGATCATAAACTTCTATATCATTATAAATCTCATCAAGAAATGTTTAATTTATAGTGTTGATAGTGTTGATGTAATGATGCCATCAGACTAAATGTAATTTTTTAAAAAAATATATGTACATCTTATACTTCAAGGGAAACCAAGAAGATTTAATTTTTTGAATGACACTCTCACAAACTCATCTACTATTCACCAAAAAAAAATGATCTAAGACTTGCTAATCTAAACATAGAAGTTCAAATACATCTATAGAAATATTACCCTAGAAAAAGTTCTAATTTGAAAAAATATTATGTTTTGAAAAGATATTATACATACAATGTACACTACACAGAAACCTCAAATAGAAATATTATCTCTTGAGTTCGAATTTCGAAAGTCAAACATGAAAGTCATACAAGTTGCTCCTATGGGCTGGTTGGGCAATGCACTCATGTTGTGATACTCGTAGATCATTTGGATTGTTTACAACAGACAGAGGTACCGATCAGCTATTGCCCCCTCCACGTTTTCTCATCCAAGCTTGAGACCGGCGATGGCAGTGTTAAGCAACAAAACTAAAAATTATGTCAAAACAAACACAGAGACAACCAACGATAATGTCAAATTATAACACAACAGAAACCCACGGCCAAGCATCCACGTTCACAAGCAACACATTACGATCGTCCACTTGCATTCATTATCTACAACAATGCCCACCCCCTCTTATCCATTTAGACAAGCAGTGTGAAGACACAAAAGTTTTCAAATTATTATACGACTAGACAAAAGTATCCACTCTAAATTCAAGCATTTGTAACGGTACTAAGCAGCTTGGAAAGGAATATTGAAGGTAAGAAATTGACTAATTAAATATATGTGGTATGATTCTTGGGTAAATGGAAAGAGTATCTTTCAATTATATGGTAATAGAATATAAAGAGATCTTGGGGCTCACAAAAATTGGAAGGTTTTTGAGTTCATTACTAACGGCATATGGTGTCCCCCTAATCTCATTTCTCATGAAATGTTATCACTCTAATCGATTATTATAGCTATTCCAATCAGGAACAACTCATCAAATATACTTATTTGGCCTTATGACAATGACAAATTTAGTGCTATATCAACATGAAATCAAATCAAGAAAATGGATAACAAGTAGATCCCAAGCAATTGGACATAGGACCAACCGAGTTCATAGAGATATTCTTTATGCACATGGCAGGCCCTTCTTGCCAAACTACCTATAATAGATAATATGAAAAGAAGAGGTATTTATATTGTTAACAGATGCTCTCTTTGTATGCAATAGGAAGAAAGTATTGACCACCTCTATTTTGCTTATGACTATACTAATTAGATACGGAAGGAGATTCTGTAGAGATTTAAACTCAACAGGCTACCGCAGCCAAATTTGAATTAAAAATTAGGCAAACTCATACAAAGCTTCTCAAGAAAATGGCTTCTTACACAACTTGCAAAGGTTACTTTCAAATGTGTTATTTGATGGATTTGGAAGGAGAGATGTCATAGAATCTTTGAATGTCGAAACACAAATAATACTGAGCTTCTGATAGCAATTCTTAGAGACTCAAGATCATATATAGAGAAAGATTTAAAAATAGAGCATTTCACACGAAGAGATAAAGATATTTTTATCCGATTCAATTTTGCTATTAGTTAATGATCTCGGGAATAATGTTGATGAATTGTATGTATCCTATAGTTATCTGCTTTAATAATGCGAAATACTCATAGCTAGTTTAGGCATGTCTGAAAAATATATTTTATTTATTGATTATAGTAAGGAGTCATAGTTTATAGCATGTGTAGTCATCACCATCTTTTTGTTTGACTACTCTTAGAGATAAGTTTGGTGGAGTGAGACCATTCCACCTTTATGAGGTGGGGTACACTCTTCTAGATTGCTCTAAAGAGAAATTAGGCTTTTGTCTATGACTTATGTAGAAAGAGTTATTTTGTATAAACTTCATACTTAATCTATTTACTTTTACTTAAAAAAAACATTAATATCCTGTGATGGCAGTATGAAGCTACAAAAGAACTTACAAACAATCAACGTTAAGCAACCAGCAATCAACATAAGGCATATAAGTGCAAAGGTACATACAATGACACATTTGTTCAGTCACTCCAATCTGTCAAACCAAACCTAATGTAGAAAACCATTGAAATAAGAACAACGAAATATAACAAGGTAGGGGTGGTCGATTAGCAAAACCCTCAAACTAAACCTTACCTGAGACAAACTATAATCAACATCTGCCATTAGCAAAACACTGTCAAACCAAACTTAATATAAAAAAAACATTGAAATAAGAACAAGAACACATGGTAGGGGTGGTTGATTAGCAAAGCCCTGTCAAACTGAACCTTACGACAACCTAAAACCTGCACCACTATTCCACATCTTCACCAACGAACTGTTCCAGTGCCATTATCCTATAAACTATAATCATGCTGCAGCATTATTCAACAGTCAGTCCCAACTAATAACTCAATGACTAGACAACCAACGGTCAGTCCCAACAAATTGAATCAACTATTCCAATGTCATTGGGATGATCAGTCGACCAATCAACCAAACAAAGAACCATCAATCCAGTTATTAGCAGCTTCAACCCAATATAACAAGCTTCACGTTTACATGATCCGCTACCAATACCAATGCTCATGTTGCCAACCAAGCAAGGAAATGGAAAAAGAATAATAATGAAACCAAGGCTTGTAGGCGAAGTGTTCTATTTCTTTACATAATAAAACCTGCACCATCTATCTGAACCTTACACATAAGCTAATCTATACCACAAGATACTGATGGTTGTCAAGCAATCACAAGATCAACTTCAAAAGCCCAACATGACAAACTTTTTTGAGGCTGCAAAAAGAATGATAATTGGCTTTCCTCCTAAACACAAACAAATTTTACAAACTTTGCATGAGCAGAACAAAACTCTTCGGTCAGCCAATTCAAAAGCACTGTTAATTAGCATCCCACATGAAGCCAATCCTACTAATTGCATGTTATTATAAGAAAACCTATTCGACCAATTACAACAAATTACATTCTGCAATTGCAAATGCCCATATTCTAGCTGAGTATGGTTCCCTTCCAGAAGAGTATAAGAACACTAAAACCATTTTTGACCAATCACAACAATTACATTCTTCAATTGCAAAAGCTAAGAGTATGGTTCCCTTGGAGAAGAGTATCAGTACATTAAAAACCTAATCAATTAGAATACCAGAGCTTGCTCATGACACTGCCAAAATGCGGATCCAAAATCCAGAACCATTTCATGTATGAAATTGATGAACCAACAAGCTGAACTCATTGAAACTGACTATCAAGTCAGGACCCCCAATAATCTGACATACCATACATCATATACTACTCTTGTGCAGAATAAGAACCGATAGAAGAAACTAGAACTCATCCTGAGCAGACCAAGAATCAACTAAAGAAACTAAGAAACCCAAATTCTGCTTTCCTTTTATAATTAATGTTTCAGACACAATGATAACCAACAGCCCAGATCTTACCTTTACTGATTAGCTTTGCTTTCACAACAAATGTTTCAAATATTAGCAGACACTAAACCCTTTCTTATAGCTATTATTATTGACATAGTTCTCTGCGCGACCTTCTAGGTTCATAAAAAAATAGAATTTTATAACAATAATAAAACTACTAAAGGATGCTTAAGTTCATGATAGACCACATCTCAGTCGATGATACCAAAGAACCCTAACAATACGAAAGAAGAAAAATCAACTAAGTAGTTTAGTAATATCAGGAAACACAAAACGGCTGAAACAACAAGGTGGTGCTTTTATCCCATGGTTCTTGCATAAGAGCTCATAAACATAGGCTCACAACGACATTCCTTATACACTTGACAGATCCTTCTTATCAAACTACCTGCAATATGTTGGGAAATCTTGGGGGCGACATCATATGCGCAGCGGAAGAATAAGAAAACAAAATCCCCGATTCCCAAAAAGATGTTCGCCGTCGTGCGAAGATTGGTGCGCAAAATCCGCGAAACTTAAAACTGCGTATAGAGTAGATTGTGTTACCTAGGGAGATCGTATATCCCTATTTCCTTACAGATCCTTAGGAGAGGGTGAAGGAGGTCAAGCGTCCTCCTCTCTAGCGGTGATCCACACAGTAGAGTTGCGACAATGCTCCTCAAAACTCCAGGCCTGCTCTGAGATGGAGAGGGAGAGGAGAATAGGAAAGGCAAGCAAAGGCTCTAGCCTATGAGGCTCTGAATCCCTCCTTTTTATAGAGGTCCCCTATCAAACCCTAATGGGTCCTCCCCTAGTGGGTATTGGATCTACATCCAATAAGACAAGGGCTCCATCGGATATCTCATATCCGAACCTCTACTCATCGCAATGCCTACCATATGTGTGTGACCCTCTAGGCCCAATATCGAGCTGGCCGTGAGTCATACCCATCAGAACTCCTTCTAACTCAGTGAATTATTATCTCTGTAATAATTCACTTGACTCATCGACTACGGACGTACTAGGCCACTATGTCGTAGTCCCCAAACGATACTGGGGAATCCAATCCATTGGACCTGTCTGTCCTCAATTACCGTGTACCTATAGTCCCTCATCCATCTAATATCCCAGAGACCGTATATCGAGCATGGTGTTGTCAGACCCATACGGTTTCTACTCGAGTCTCGCTCTAATCGGATTCTCCCGGAGAACTCTTTCTCTCTCAACCCGAATGACCCTGGCCAGGGATTTGTCTAAGCAAGAACACATGGGATATTCCTCTCATGACGCCGAGAGTAGATGATCCTCTATCGACACTCAATAGCCCTCGTAAAGTCGACTACCACTCCCAATGACTAGCTGTACTAGATCTAGGACAGCCAAACCTATAAGTCTGGTATCAAAGAGTGGAGCACTCATATAGGAGATCCTTGGTATCTCAAGTCTAAGGACCAGATACACCACTAGGTCTACGGAATCGCTGTCTGACAATAAGGCATCATCAACCATCCAGCATTCCGTAAGTGGATCAATCAGTGAACTCATTCTCCAAAGAGCACTTGTACTATATCCCTAGTGTCCCTACACGAGCAGCTATGAGATCAGCTACATCCATCATATGGACGGGTATACAGCACACCAGTCTGTCTGGTTATCACGATGTCCCTCTCGAGTAACCTATGACCGGGATTATTTAGGATATGTGTTTAAAGGTGAATCGATCTCATTATCGTGATCTCATCACGATCTGATTCCCATTGCACAAATCCAAGGACATCACAATATATATATGCATTTATGCAATAGTTATAAAGTGATATACGCCAAAATATAATAAGCAAAAAGATTCTGTATCAAGTCACACGTGCCATCACTCACGTGATTGGCTTGCTAGGCACCTATGACTAGCACAATAGACAATATAAAGAGAAATATTTATATTATTAACAAATGCTCCCTTTGTATGCAACAGGAAGAAAATATCCCGTAGTTATCTGCTATCAGTTAATGATCTCAGGAATATTGTATGTATCCCATAGTTATCTACTTTAATAATACGATGTACTCACAGCTAGTCTAGGTATGTCTAGATATTACTTTTCATTTAATGAGTATAGTAAGGAGTCATAGTCTACGGCATGTATAGTCATAACTACCTTTTTGTTTGACTACTCTTGGAGATGAGTTTGGTGGAGTGAGACAATTCTGCCTTTTTGAGGTGGGGTGCACTCTCTTAGACTGCTCTAAAGAGATATCAGGCTTTTGTCTATGGCTTATATAGATAGAGCTACTTTACACAAACTTCATACTTAATTCATTTACTTTTACTTACCAAAAAAAAAAAGCTCGTAAACATATTGTTAATGCTAGAGAAAGCGGAGTGCTATTCCTTAAATATGGAACCCAGTTTGGTTGCAACCAAGAGATGTGGCACGAATAAGATCATTTGTCAATTATTAATAAGGGCCTTATGGTCAATTGATTTGTTGTTTTGTGATCTTTGGATTAAAAAAAAAAGGTATAAGAAACTAAATAATAGCCACAAAAATAAATTAGTGACACAAACACAAAACAACTAAAAGAACAGCAAGTTGGTGCTTTTATCCCATGAACCAACGCAAATCTTAGATAGCAGCTCTTAAACATATATATGTCAATACCAGAAATAGTGGAGTGCGATTGATTATTCGAGAGAAGTAGCATGAATAAGATCATTTGTCTATAATTAATGAAAAAGGCTTGACACGGGAATGCCTAATTTTCTATAATCTGTTCATACGGATTTTGCTAATGCTGTGATGTTTTTTTCAACCCACAATGCTGATTCATAGTCTTCAACTCAGCCTACTCAAATATGATAGCTCATTAATATATTTGTTATACAAAGTTAAAGCTATGTCAATGTACTTTTCTTCATGACTAAGGAACAGATTAAAGGAATTATCTATTTCAATTGATCACAACTTACCTGGATTGGCAGCTATCTTGCCTCTAATGATCAAAGGAAATGAAGCAACCTACCAACTATCATTAGCAATGAATAGAACACAAAAAACCAAAGAGGAAGGTTTGGTCGAGCGATTTTGATGTTTGGTATTATTTCTATTATTTCAAAGGAATTAAAAATCAGTAGCATTATAGCAAAGTTTGGAAGATCTATCAAGATCAGAACCTTCTTCCAACCAAGCTCATGTTATGTATGAAACCATTTGAAGTGGTAAGAGAGCATAAAATGGAGTAGGTCCCAAAATGATAAAGCATGAAAGATATAATCGAAAGCATCAGAATCCATATTACAAAGGGAACAATGATCAACTTGGTAGTGAAGAATGTTTAAAAGTCATAAAGAGATTGGGAAACGGTGGTAAAGAAACTTTCTTTTTACTTTAGGAGCAATTTTAAGTTGCTAAATCATCTGGCAGCCTAGTTATTTTTCCTGAGGCTTCACCCTCTGTTGAAACAAATATTGACACTACTTGTTGAAGTGCTTCTAGAAGGGCTAAAGTTTAGAACCATATGTCTATTGAATCTTGAATTTTGATAAGAAAATCAATTGATAGTATTTATAATTTGATTTATGTTTTGAGTGACGTAGGAAGTTTCAATCAGAGAGAAATAATTAAAGCAGGAAGAATCATGTTGGGCCGGAGAGAAACATGTCAGAAGATTAGACGTCGAGCCGAAGGATTGGTCGACATATCGACAGAAGGCCTCAGGCTATGGGATCGGGCATCAAGCCAAGAAGAGCAAAAATTATGCCAAGGAAATCAGAGTTGCAAAAGTCAATTGGCCGATTGAGCAATAGGCCATAAGAGATGATGATGCACCGAAGAATCGAACGAGGCGTCGATGGACCAATGATATGCCGGACAATATAGCTTGGTAATAATTGTCTAGATCGAAGTAGGCTTTAAGTGTACAGTATTAACTACGATAGTGATCAAGGCATAAAGTAAAATGAAGTCCCGGAGTTAACTTGTCATCAATTGGTTGTCATCATAAAAAAATGGGGAGATTATTGAATCTCAAATTTTGATGATGAAACCAATTGATAGTGTTTATAATTTGATTTACGTTTTAAGTGATGCTAGAAGATTTGATCAGGGAGAGACAATTAAAGTAGGAAGAATAATGTTGGGCCAGAGAGAAACATGTCAGAAGATTGGACGTCGAACCAAAGGATTAGTCGACGTATCGACAAAAGACCTCGGGCAATGGTCTCGGGCATCGGGCCAAGAAGAGCGAAAATGGCACCAAGAAAATCGGAGTTGCAGAGTTCAACTAGCCAATTGGGCAATAGGCCATAAGAGAGGACGATGCGTCGGAGAATCGGATGAGGCATCGATGAACCAATGACATGTTGGACAACACTTGATTAGCATAGTAATAATTGTCTAGATCGAAGTAGGCTTTAAATGTGCAAGATTAACTATGACAGTGATCAAGGCATAAAGCAAACTGAAGTCTTGGAGTCAAGAACGAGATTTCGTTGGAAGTTTGAGAGTTCGTCGGAAGTTCGGACATTCGTTAGAAGTTTTGATGGAATTGACCGAGAAGTCCAGGAGCTTGCCAAAGAAGCTCATCGGAACTCACCAAGAAAATCGTTGTGAAGTCCAGGAGCTTGTCCGGAGTCCGCTGGAACATTGCCGAGAGATCATCGGAAGTTCGGCTGAAGATCGTTAGAAGCTCGCTGGAAGAAACCTAGACTCAGATTCATTTTACTTAGTGTATGCCTTAAAATTTTTAGTTAGCACATAATTGGGTTGAAATTTGGTCAACTCAATTAGCGGCCAATTGAGCCCAAGATTAGGTTGTGTTGGGCTAAGTTGAAGGCCCAAATAGTGACCCAATAGGTGGCACCGTTATGGCATAGTCTCCAAGACTGTGTCAGGCGGTGGTACCGTCGGTCTCGGCAGTGGTACTTGTTGGGAATATCTTTGGGGTGACATCACATGCGCAGCGAAAGAACAAGAAAACAAAATCCTCGATTCCCAAAGAGATGTTCGTCGTCGTGCGAAGATTGGTGCGCAAAATCCGCGAAACTTAATACTACATATAGAGTATATTATGTTACCTATGGAGATCGTATATCCCAATTTCCTTGCAGATCCTTAGGAGAGGGTGAAGGAGGTCAAGCGTCCTCCTCTCTAGCGGTGATCCACACAACAGGACTACGACAACGCTCCTCAAAACTCCAGGCCTGCTTTGAGGTGGAGAGGGGAAGGAGAATAGGAGAGGCAAGCAAAGGCTCTAGCCTATGAGGCTCTGAATTCCTCCTATTTATATAGGTCCCTTGTCAAACCCTAATGGGTCCTCCCCTAGTGGATATTAGATCTGCATACAATAAGATAAGGGCTCCGTCGGATATCTCATATCCGAACCTCTACTCATCGCAATGCCTACCATATGTGTGTGACCCTCTAGACCCAATATCGAGCTGGCCCTGAGTCATACCTGTCAGAACTCCTTCTAACTTAGTGAATTATTATCTCTGTAATAATTCAATCGACTCATCGACTACGGACGTACTAGGCCACTATGTCGTAGTCTCCAGATGATACAGGGGAATCCAATCCATTGGACCTATTTGTCCTCAGTTACCATGTACATATAGTTCCTCATCCATCTAATATCCCAGAGACCGTATATCGAGCATGGTGCTGTCAGACCCATACGGTTTCTACTCGAGTCTCGCTCTAATCGGATTCTCCCGGAAAACTCTTTCTCTCTCAACCCAAATGACCATCGCTAGGGATTTGTCTGAGTAAGAACACATGGGATATTCCTCTCATGACGCCGAGAGTGGATGATCCTTTATCGACACTCAATAGCCCTTGTAAGGTCGACTAACACTCCCAATGACCAGCTGTACTAGATCAGGGATAGCCAAACCTATAAGTCTGGTATCAAAGAGTAGAGCACTCATACAGGACATCCTTGGTGTCTCAAGTCTAAGGACCAGATATACCACTAGGACTACGGAATCGCTGTCTTACAATAAGGCATCATCAACAATCCAGCATTCCATAAGCGGATTAATCAGTGAACTTATTCTCCAATGAGCACCTGTACTGTATCCCTAGTGTCCCTACACGAGCAGCTATGAGACCAACTGCATCCATCATATGGACGGGTATACAGCACACCAGTCTGCCCGGTTATCACGATGTCCCTCTCGAGTAACCTATGACCGGAATTATTTAGGATTTGTGTTTAAAGGTGAATCAATCTCATTATCGTGATCTCATCACGATCCGATTCCCATTGCACAAATCCAAGGACATCACAATATATATATATATATATATATATATATATATATATATATATATATATATATATATGCAATAGTTATAAAGTGATATATGCCAAAAAATAAGCAAAAAGATTCTGTATCAAGTCACACGTGCCAACACTCACGTGATTGGCTTGCTGGGCACCTATGACTAGCAATCTCCCACTTGACCTAAAGCCAATCACCTATATGTCTGATCCCCATCAGACCCTTGTGATGCTCAAAGACAATTTGTGACAACGGCTTTGTCTGTGGATCTGCAATGTTATCTTTGGATGGAACTCTTTCCACTACTACATCTCATCGGGTTACGATCTCTTTGATAAGCTGGAACCTCCTCAGAACACTTCTGATGAGACCCGAGTTCCCTTATTTTAGTAATCGCCCCATAGTTGTCGCAATATAAGGAATTCGATTTATTGCTACCTAGCACGACTCCCAAATCTGTGATGAACTTCTTCACCCAAACTCCCTCCTTTGCTGCATATGATGCAGCAATGTACTCCGCCTCTGTGGTCGAGTCAGCAGTAGTATCTTGCTTGGAACTCTTCCAGCACACTGCTCCTCCATTCAAGGGGTCCACGTACCTCGAATTCGACTTGCTATTATTGACATCAGATTGAAAACTTGAGTCTATGTAGCATTCAACCTTAAGGCTACTACCTCCATATACTAGTAAAAGATCCTTAGTCCTTCTCAAGTACTTAAGGATACACTTTACTGCTTTCCCGTGCTCCAAGCCTGAATCCGCCTGATACCTGCTCGTGACACTCGGAGCATGCGCTATATTAGGCCTAGTACATAGCATGACATACATGATAGACCCTATTGCTGAGGCATAAGGTATCATATCAATGTTCGTCCTTTCTTTTGAAATCTTTGGAGACATACTTATAGAAAGCGATATCCCATGTCTCATCAGTATGAGACCTCTCTTGGAATTTTTCATGCCAAACCTTTTGACAATGGTTTCTATGTACATGGACTGGGACAAGCCAAGTATCCTTTTGGATCTATCTCTATAGATTCGAATTCCCAAGATATAAGATACTTCCCCTAAGTCCTTCATGGAGAAGTGTCTAGATAACCAAGCCTTTACTATGGATAGCATTCCTGTGTCATTCCCAATGATCAGGATGTCATCCACATATAATACCAAAAAGGTGATAGCGCTCCCACTTACCTTCCTGTACACACAAGGCTCATCTTCGTTCTTAACGAAGTCATAAGATCTGATTGCCTCATCAAATCTTATGTTCCAACTTCGGAAAGCTTGCTTTAGTCCATAAATGGATCTAAGCAACCTACACACCTTATCTGGGCAGTTCTTGGACACAAATCCCTCAGGTTGCACCATATACACCTCCTCCTCGAGGTTCCCATTGAGGAATGCAATTTGCACATCTATCTGTCAGATCTCATAATCATAGTGTGCTGCAATAGCCAATAGAATTCTGATGGATTTTAGCATTGCTACAGGTGAGAAAGTTTCATCATAGTCAACACATTGCCTTTGACGATACCCCTTAGCCACTAGCCTTGCTTTATAGGTCTCTACCTTTCTATCTACTATGATCTTTTTCTTAAAGATCAACTTGCAACCAATGGGTATAATACCTTCGGGCGCATCAACTAGGTTCCAAACCTTGTTGAAGTACATAGAATCCATCTCAGAATTCATGGCTTCTTGCCACTTCCCGGAGTCTATACTCATAATAGCCTCCTCATAGGTCTGAGAATCAATATCCTCAACATCCTCTCCTCTAATATGTCTCACATATCTCTCAGGAGGATGGGATACTCTATCAGACTTACGTAAAGTTGAAACTTGTGTATTAGGTACCTGAACAGACTCGGGCTGTAGAGTGGTGCTTGAGCTTGGTTCTCCAACCTTGCTCAACTCTATCATTCTCCTACTATCTCCACTAAGAATATGTTCCTTCTCAAGGAACACTGCTCTCTTAGCTACAAAGACCTTTTGGTCCTTGAGATGATAGAAATAATACCCACAAGTTTCCTTAGGGTAGTATTCTACAAATTTACATCGTTTTATCATTGATTCTAACTTATCGGGGTTGTGTCTTTTAACGTGGACAGGGCAGCCCCAAATCTTAACAACCTTAAGATCAGGCTTCTTCCCTTTCCATATCTCATATGGTGTAGACAATACCAACTTAGTTGGAACTCTGTTCAGAAGGTAAGCTGCGGTCTCTAGGGCATATCCCTAAAATAAGATGGGTAGGTCAGCGAAACTCATCATGGACCGTACCATATCTAACAGCATACGATTTCTCCTTCTAGAGACACCATTGAGCTGAGGTGTATAAGGAGGTGTCCATTGGGATAATATCCCATGGTCCTTGAGGAACTAAGTAAACTCTGTACTTAAGTATTCACCTCCTCGATCTGATCGAAGAGTTTTGATACTCTTTCCAGTTTGGTTCTCCACCTCATTCTTATACTCTCTGAATTTCTCAAAGGCCTCGAACTTGTACTTCATTAAGTACACATATCCATACCTTGAGAAATCATCAGTAAAGGTAATGAAGTAGGAGTAACCACCAATGACATGAGTTGACATGGGTTCACATACATCACTATGTATGAGTTCCAACAGCTCAGTGGCTCTCTCTCCATTCCACTAAATAGAGAGTTGGTCAGTTTTCCATGAAGGCAAGGCTCGCAAGTTGCATATGACACATAGTCGAATGGATCTAGATATCCATCATTTAGCAACTTTTGAATTCTTCTTTCATGGATGTGACCTAGCCTACAATGCCACAGGTATGCACTGTTCATCTCATCTCATTTCCTCTTGAACACATTTACATTCATGAATGTACCTGAAGCTTCATCAAGCTTTTGTATCGCCCTTTCTGCAAGGTACTCTTTGCAGTTCCTCTTCCAATGCCCATCTTTACCACAGTGGAAGCACTGGCCTTTGTCCTTTGCTGGGTCTTTCTTAGCAACCTTTGCTTTACCTGGTCTGCCCTTGCCCTTTCCCTTCTTAAGGGACCTTTCTGCTTTCCTTTTCTTTCTGGTCTCACCAATGTAGAGAACCGGCTTCTCTTTCTTAATAGTACTCTCTACCTCCCTAAACATATTTAGGAGCTCTAGGAGAGTCACCTCAGGCTTGTTCATATTAAAATTTATTATGAACTGTGAAAATGAATCTGGTAGGGACTGAAGCACAATGTCTACACACAAGTTATCCTCTACGACCATTCCTAGACCTGCGAGTTTCTTTATCCACTCAATCATCTTTAGGACATGGTTCTGAATCGGTGTCCCCTCAGTCATCCTAGCGCGGAAGAGGCTCTTGGATATCTCATATCGTTGAGTCCTTCCCTGTTCCTCAAACAATTTACGGACTTGTAGGAGAATGGATCTGGCATCCATCTTTTCATGTTGTCTCTGTAACTCAAGAGTCGTAGAGCCCAACATATAGCACTGAGCAAGAGTGGAGTCATCAATGTACTTCACGTTGCGAGCGATCTCATCCTTGCTTGCCCCTTCTTTGGGCGTAGGCATCACTGTATCAAGGACGTACACGATTTTCTCCACCGTGAGAACAATTCTCAAGTTATGGTGCCAATCCGTATAATTTGGACCAGTGAGGCAGTTGACATCAAGTATGCCACGTAAGGGATTTGAAAGCGACATTTTCTGAAAATAAAGATGCAGTAGAAATGAATAACATGCAGATTTTACAAAAAATAAACTATCAAGATATGGACTTCTATCTTAATATGCTCCTACTATTTTACTAACGAGTCACGCGACACCCTCAGCACGTGAAACTGAAGTCTCCGGCAGACTTCTAGTGGGGATCAGGATCCAATGTCTTAGTGTAACCTCGAGGGACTCGACCAATCACACTAAGCCTAAAAGGTAGGCAACTCTTGCCGATCACAACTCCTTGTGATTCCCGTCCTGATCTGCCTCCGAATCACCATGGTCTCGAGGGACTCGACCAACCATGATGCTCGGTTAAGTCAACACCTTCGTTACAAGATGAGTATGATTTGATGATATACCCTCGAGGGACTCGACCAAGCATACCATGTCCTCAGGTCACCGGTGACATCTCTATGTCGTAAGCAAAATAGCGAATTGTGATATAGGTGAGTCTCGAAGGACTTGACCAACTCAACCTACATCGGGAATCGGTTC
Organism: Musa acuminata AAA Group; assembly: GCF_036884655.1. Classification (NCBI taxonomy): domain Eukaryota; kingdom Viridiplantae; phylum Streptophyta; class Magnoliopsida; order Zingiberales; family Musaceae; genus Musa; species Musa acuminata. The sequence goes on along the minus strand of NC_088328.1, from coordinate 13,580,219 downwards.
CTACTTAATAACGATGGAAGGCCATGTGAGTCAATCTAATTGCCTCACGTTTACTGACTTAATATTATCGAGAGAGATGTTTATATGATTTGGTCTCCTAATATGACATGTCACACATATACATATTTAATATATATCTACATCGCATGCAAATATATATACATATCTAGTATGTGTATAAGCAATCATACCAGATGATCATGGACCACAACCTAATGTGATTAGGCCCGAGCTAGTAGGCCTAATCACTCATATCAAGATTTATATGTGCAACGGTGCATCTCCATGCCCTATGATCGTTCATCTCGTCCTCGTCGATTCCGTCGACATCTCGATGCATCTTCATGCATCGCGATCGTCCGTCTCGTGGGTCCCGTTATCGCATCCACGCTCCCGCTATGCCTCCTCATGTGATTATCATGAGAGGAATATCCCATGTGTTCTTGCTTAGACAAATTCCTGGACAAGATCATTCGGGTTGAGAGAAAAAGAGTTCTCCGGGAGAATCCGATTAGAGCGAGACTCGAGTAGAAACCATATGGGTCTGACAGCGCCATGCTCGATATACGGTCTCAGGGATATTAAATGGATGAGGGACTATAGGTACACGGTAACTGAGGACAGATAGGTCCAATGGATTGGATTCCCCTTATCGTCTGAGGACTACGGCGTAGTGGCCTAGTACGTCCGTAGTCGATGAGTCGAGTAAATTATTACAGAGATAATAATTCACTAAGTTAGAAGGAGTTCTGATAGGTATAACTCACGGCCAGCTCGATATTGGGCATTGAGGGTCACACACATATGGTAGGCATTGCGATGAGTAGAGATTCGGATATGAGATATCCGACGGAGCCCTTGTCTTATTGGATGTAGATCCAATACCCACTAGGGGAGGATCCATTAGGGTTTGATAGGGGACCTCTATAAATAGGAGGGATTCAGAGCCTCATAAGCTAGAGCCTTTGCTTGCCTCTCCTATTCTCCTTCCCCTCTCCACCTCAGAGCAGGCCTGGAGTTTTGAGGAGCATCGTCGCAGCCCTGTTATGTGGATCACCGCAAGAGAGGAGGACACTTGACCTCCTTCACCCTCTCCTAAAGATCTGCAAGGAAACAGGGATATAAGATCTCACTAGGTAACAAAATCTATTTTGCGGATTTTGCGTACCAATCTTCGCACGACGACGAACATCTCTTTGGGAATCGGGGATTTTGTTTTCTTGTTCTTCCGCTGCGCAGGTGATGTCGCCCCCAAGATTTCCCAACAGTGGTACCAGAACCGCCCGTAGAGGCGGCAGCGCTCGTAGAGGCGCCCACCTGCAGGGGCAGCACCGCTTGCGGGCGTTGCCCCGTAGGCAGAACCGCCCGCGGAGGCGGCGGTGCCCGCGGGGGCGCCCACCCGCAACGGCAGTGCCGCCAGCGAGCGTACCGCTTGCAAGCGAGGGCAGCGCCCTCGCCCCGCCGCATAGGCCGCCGCCAGCAGGGTGGTGACGATGGCGGCAGCAGGGGAGTAGGGCATTGGGGCATTCTTGGGCAAAAAGATAGTTTTACCCTTGTGAATTTCAGAAATTTAAATTCTGTCCTTTTATCCAAATTATGAAAATACCCTTATGAATTCAGAAATTCCCTATATATCCCTGATTTCATAAAATACTAATTAGTTAAAAGGTTTAGTTGATTATTATTTTTATCATTATCTAGTAGGCCTACATGATGATGATTAATTATACATGTGATGTATGATGTATGGACGGATGATCATGAACCGTGTGATGTGTGTACTTGTGATTATTATTATTGGGGTCTGCGAGCCTCCATTATATTTCTCATTTATTGTCGGGCCTGCGTGCCTATGATTAAGTTGTAATCACATGAGGAGGCGCAGCGGGAGCGTGGATGTGATAGCGGGACCCACGAGACGAACGATCGCAAGAACTTGCATCGTAATTCTATACTATAAGTGTCATATTTGAATTTTCATCATGTTAAGATATCAAGAACTTGCATCGTAATTCTACTTGATGATATCTTGCCATGTGATGAAATGCTACGATTTGTTGTTAAAATGATGCATGCAACACTTATGCTTTCTACGTAATGTATTGCATATGATATGAACCTTGATTAAAATTGCCTTGATTTGAATTCAAGGTTTATCTTAATTATGGAATTTTGAAATAAAAATGATTACTCACCTTTGTCATGATTTAGAAATTGACAGAAAGGGTTTTTCCTTCTTTTTGACAATGACTAAGGAGGAGATAACTTGCATGCACAATTCAAGAAGAAAGCAAATTTTCACTTCTCAAAAGAGAAGAAATTGCTATCTTGAACATCTTAAGAAACAAAAAGAACAAAGGTGCTATCTTGCCTATCTCAAGAAGTAAAACATGCTAACTTGCGCATCTAGCAAAGTGGACAAAATTTTCATATTTCAAGAAGCAAGAGTTGCCTTCTTGAACATATCTAATTTGCTAGCTTGCATGATGTAGAACTTGCTATCTTGAACATCTCTAATTTTCATACCAAGTGCTATCTTGTATGCTATAAAACTTGCATATCTAAAACTTGATAGCTTGAATATTCTAAGCATGATTCAACACTTGCTATATTTTCTAGCAAAATTGCATGATGATAAAACTTGATATTATGTTTTTCATGCAATGAGTTGAACCAATATCACAAACACTTGATTGTGATACTTCTCCTTTTTGTTGATGACAAAGGGGGAGAAGTATGTTGATGAAAGTATGTTGATGACATGACATGTGATGCATAAGTTTATGCATATGTTCATGTTGACGTGTTGCAAGTATTCATGATGAATATTGCAATGACTTGAATTCAGTTTGAATTCAAGGTTCTATCAATATGGCATATTGATAGGGGGAGTTTGTTTAAACTCTGGGAGTTAAGTTTAACTCCGTCATCAAGTAGTTGTCATCATCAAAAAGGGGGAGATTGTTGAATCTCGTATTTTGATAATGAAACTACTTGATATATGTTTACGATTTAATATGCGTTTTGAGTGACGCAGGATGCTTTGATCAGGATGAGATAATTAAAGCAGGAAAATCATGTTGTGCCGGAGGAACATGTCAGAAGATTGGACGTCGGGCCGGTAGATCGGTCGACGTATCGACAGAAGGCTTCGGGCAGTGGACTCGGGCATCGGGCCAAGAAGAGCGGTTACTATGCCAAGGATATCGGAGTTGCGGAGTCAACTGGCCAATTGGGCAATAGGCCGCAGGAGAGGACGATGCGCCGAAGAATCAGACGAAGCGTCGAGGGACCAATGACATGCCGGACAACTTGGTTAATTGCTTAGGATTAATTGTCTCGATCGAAGTTTTGTTTTAATTGTGCAGGATTAACTATGATAACGATGAAGACATAAAGCGAAACAAAGTGTCGGAGTCAAGCGCGAAGGATTTGTTGCGAGTTCGAGAGTTCGACGGAAGTCCGAAGGTTCGTCGGGAATGCTACCGGAACTAGCCGAGAATGAGTTGGGAGCTTGCCGAAGGGTTTTTCGGAAGCTCGCCGGAAGGTTCGTTGGGAGTTCGCGGAGCTCGCCGAGAAAGATCGGAGCTTGCCAAAGAAGCTCGTTGGAACTCGCTAAGAACAAATCGTGAAGTCTAGGAGCTTGCCGGGAGTCCGCAGAATGGTTTCCGAGAGTTCATCGGAAGACCGCCGGAAGTTTGCCGGAAGCTCGCCAGAAGAAGTCTTGACTTGCGAACTTTGTAATAGCTTAGAAAATGTCTTTAAAATCATAGTTAGCACATTAATTAGGGTTAGGATTAGGTGTTAATCCTATAACCCAAGTAGGGGCCAATTAGGCCCAAGTTCGGACTGGTTTGGGCCAAGTTTGGAGCCAAACCAAGTGAGCTGAAATAGTGAAAGAGGTGGCACCGCCCCAGCCAGGAGGTGGCACCGCCTGGGCTAAGCCTCCCAGCGAGACTGGGTGGTGCAACCTCCCCAGCCAGGAGGTGGCACCGCCTGAGCTCAGTCTTCGAGCAAGACTGGGCGGTGCAACCTCCCTGACAGAGAGGTGGCACCGCCTAAGCTCGGTCTTCGAGCTCTGGCAGAGAGGTGCAACCGCCTCAGTCAAGAGGTGGCACCACCTGGGCTCAGTCTTCGAGCTCTGCCAGGCGGTGCAACCTCTCCAGTCAGGAGGTGCAACCGCCTGATCCTGGAATTTCGGGATTTGATCGTTTTGAGCTCCAAATTTGAACTGGGTTGGGGCCTATAAATACCCCACCCATTCAGCACTGAAAAGATACAGATCCACACCGAATTCTTGTTCTTTTCAGTGACTCTAAGAGCTCAAATTTGTGTAAAGTCCTAAAGTTCTCCTCTTTTCTGTTCTTCAAGTCTTGAGTTGTAAAGAGAGGAGAGAAAGGATCTGTAAGGGTTGTCTCCTGAGCCTATCAAAAGGAGAGAAACTGTAAAAGGGCAGTTGGCCTTCACCTATTGAAGGAAGGCCCCTAGTTGACGTCGGTGACCTCGCCGGTGGAGGAAGCCAAAAGTGGAGTAGGTCAAGACTGACCGAACCACTCTAAATCTCTGGTTTGCGTTTATTTTGAGCACTTTATCATTACTGCAAACCTCCTACATAGCCACTGCTCTCTGCGCTTTTACGAACAAGTTTCTAAGTTCTAATCTTTCCGAATCTGCATTCAGACGTAAAAAGGTGTTTTCGTACGATCTTTACATTGCAGCTTACATTTACGTCTTGAATCTGTTTATAACTGCGAACTGTCTTCTGCGCTTTTACGAACAAGTTTCTGTGCAGTTTACGTTTACGTCTTGATTCCATTTATAACTGCAAACTATCTTCTGCGCTTTTACGAACGAGTTTCTGTGCAGTTTACGTTTACGTCTTGATTCCATTTATAACTGCAAACTGTCATCTGCGCTTAGACGCCAACTGCGTTTAGACGCAAACTGCGTTTAGACGTAAACTGTGTTTAAACGTAAACTGTGTGTAGACGCAAACTGCGTTTAGACGTAAACTGCGCTTAGACACAAACTGCGCTTAGACGCCAACTGCGCTTAGACGCAAACTGTGTTTAGACGCAAACTGCGCTTAGACGCAAACAGTGTTTAGACGCAAACTGTGTTTAGACGCAAACTGCGCTTAGACGCAATCTGCGCTTAGACGCAAACTGCGCCTAGATGCAAACTGCGCTTAGACGCAATCTGCATTTAGACGCAAACTGCATTTAGACGCAAAACTGCATTTAGATGCAAACTACGCAAACTGCACTTAGATACAAACTGTAAATCGGCTTTTGCATCATAATAATCTTTTATCGAACGAATGCAGCTTTCGTTTTTAATCGCTGTAAGATTTCCGCTGCACTAATTCACCCCCCCCCTCTTAGTGCTCTCGATCCTAACAGTATCTCTCTGAAGATGATGTCAAGGCTTGACATTCATTTTCAAATTTTACATTACAAGTTTGAATGATGGTAATAGTAACAATTCATCATATTGTAAGATATCAGCATGTAAAACTGTGAAGTAAGATTTTGATATCATTACATGATGTACACATTTCAAGTACGCATTTCAAATATTTTAGCAAGTATTGCATTTCATCACACGGTAAGATATCAACTCGTAAAATTATGATGCAAGTTTTTTGTTTGATATCTTGACACGATATAAGGCATAATGCAAATCATAGCGTTTATTCATATATGTCTTGGTGATGCAAGCATGGCATAATTATAGCATCAGTGTTATAGCATCAATTCATATATTTCTCCCCCTTTGTCATCAACAAAAAGCATGGTAGTTGTGATATCAGGGGAACAATACAAGTAAATTTTGAGTATAAGTGTGATGATTGTTTCATGCCTTTACTTGATTCATGTTATTTCCAATAGTAAATGATAGGAAATTAATTGTTCAAGCACATAAAGGAAAACATGATATGTTGATTGCTTTGATTCATGCTATTTGTGAGTTTGCTTTGAGTCAAGATATGTGAAACAACTTTTTGTAAATAGAAATACTATCATCCATATTTCAAGATGGAATCATTTCATCAAATCCATTTCAGAAAAATATTTTTCATAAAAGTGTACGAGAAAATCCGATTTTTAGCATTCCAATTGTTAAGTGAATCCGAAAATGAAATTAACTCTTTCATACATTCGGACAAGACTATGCTACAGATTTTCAAATACAATCAAAATACAAAACATTTTTGTATTCAACACATAATTTCCAACATGTTATTCAGGCATGTAATGGCAATCAAGTGATTTGATTATTCAATAAAGTCCGAAAGATAACTAGTTTATGTGTTCGGACACATCAACATTCCTAATTCTCTTCTTATGAAATCAAATTGTTCTTCACTTAGAGGTTTTGTAAAAATATCGGCTAGTTGATGTTTAGTGTCAATGAACTCTATGATTACATCATGATTAGTAACATGATCTCGTATAAAGTGATGTATAATATCAATATGTTTTGTTCTTGAGTGTTGTATAGGATTCTTTGTTAAGCATATTGCACTTGTGTTATCACATTTAACGGGAATATTTTTAAGATGAACTTTATAATCTTCTAAAGTGTTTTTCATCCATACAACTTGTGCACAGCATGCACTTGCTGCAATATATTCAGCTTCGGTTGTTGATAGTGCAACCGAGTTTTGTTTCTTAGATGACCAGGAAACAAGGGCATGTCCTAAAAATTGACATGTTCCTGATGTGCTTTTTCTATCTAGTCTACAACCAGCAAAGTATGCATCAGCATAAGCAATTAACTCAAGATTTTCTGATTTTGGGTACCATAATCCTAGATTTGTGGTACCATTAAGATATCTAAGTATTCTTTTAACTGCTTTGAGATGAAATATCTTAGGGTTTGATTGAAATCTAGCACAAAGTCCTACACTGAACATGATGTCTGGTCTAGTTGCAGTGAGGTAAAGTAAACTTCCTATCATACCCCTTTAAGTTTTTTGATCGAAACTTTCTCCACTTTCATCAATTTCTAACTTAGTGGAGGTGCTCATAGGAGTGTCAATAGCTTTTGAGTTATTCATATTAAACTTTTTTAGTAAATTCATAGCTTATTTAGTTTGACTAATAAAGATGTCATTGCTTAGTTGTTTGATTTGTAAACCTAAGAAGAATGTTAACTCTCCCATTAAACTCATTTCAAATTCAAAACTCATAGTTTTAGCAAAAGATTCACAAAGAGATTCATTCGTGGAACCAAAGATAATATCATCAACATAAATCTGAACAATGAGAAAATTATTTTTAAAATTCTTGATGAATAATGTAGTATCAACCTTGCCTTTTATGAAATTATTTTCAATAAGAAAAGAACTAAGTCTCTCATACCAAGCCCTCGGAGCTTGTTTTAAACCATAGAGAGCTTTAGTTAATCTAAACACATGATTAGGGAGGCTATTATTTTCAAATCCAGGAGGTTGTTCAACATAGACTTCCTCAGAAATAAAACCATTAAGAAAAGCGCTTTTAACATCCATTTGAAACAGCTTAAAATTATTACTACTAGCGTAGGCAAGAAACATCCTTATGGCTTCTAATCGAGCCACAGGAGCGAAGGTTTCTTCGTAATCGATACCTTCTTCTTGGTTGAAACCTTTGGCCACTATTCTAGCCTTGTTTCTAACCACGATACCATTTTCATCTTGCTTGTTTCTAAAGACTCATTTAGTACCAATAACTAAATGGTCATTTGGCCTAGGAACAAGCTTCCACACCTCATTTCTCTCAAATTGATTTAATTCATCTTGCATTGCGATAATCCATGAATCATCTTTCATGGCTTCGTTAACGCATTTGGGTTCAATTTGGGAGAGAAAAGCGGTGTTGGCACAAAAATTTTTAAGAGAGTCTCGTGTTTGAACCCCCTTTGATGTGTCTCCTAAGATTAGCTCCTTAGGATGAGCATCTACATACTTCCAATCCTTGGGTAAGGATGTTTCGGAAGTGGATGCATTCAAGTTGCTAGTTGGAGACGGGGTTTTATTTAAATTCAAAGAATCAAAATTAACATCATCATCAAAATCGTTTTTCCTGATTTCGGAAATCTCATTGAAAACAACATGAATGGATTCTTCAATAATTAATGTTCTTTTATTGAAGATACGAAAAGCTTTAGAAACCGAAGAATAACCAAGAAAGATTCCTTCATCGGATTTAGCATCAAATTTTCCTAAGTTATCTTTTTCATTCAAGATAAAGCACTTACACCCAAAGACTTTAAAATATGAAACATTGGGTTTTTTGTTGTTCCATAACTCATAAGGAGTTTTGGTGAGTAAGGGTCTAACTAGAACTCTATTCAAAATATAGCATGCAGTGTTTACGGCTTTGGCCCAAAAATATTTGGGTAGGCTATGTTCATTCAACATGGTTCTTGCCATTTCTTGTAAATTTTGATTTTTTTCTTTCTACTACTCCATTTTGTTGAGGATTTTTTGGAGTAGAGAAATTATGGTTGTATCCATTGAGTTCACAGAATTCTTGGAAATCATGGTTTTGAAATTCTCCACCATGATCACTTCTAATTGACGAAATCATAGAACCCTTCTCGTTTTGAACAAGTTTACAAAACTTGGTAAAAGATCTAAAGCATTCACTTTTCTGTTTTAAGAAGTAAGTCCATGTGTATCTACTATAGTCATCCATAATGACGAAGGCGTATTTGCTACCTCCTAGGCTTGATGTAGAGATTGGTCCGAACAAGTCCATATGGATCAATTGTAAGGGCCTAGAGGTGCTTATTTGATTCTTAGATTTGAAACTACCCTTAATTTGTTTACCTAATTGGCAAGCATCACATACATTATCTTTGATGAACTTGATATGAGGAATTCCTCTTACAAGATCTTAAGATGATATTTGAGTGATTAGTTTCATGCTAGCATGACCTAATCTTCTATACCATAGCCAAGCATCCTCATTCAAAATCGAAAAACACATTTCATTACACAAATCATTGATGTCAATAGTGTATACGTTATTTTGTTTTAATGCAATCATAAACATGTTTTTGTGTGGTTTTTCAATGATGCAAGCATTAGATTCGAATCTAACAATGTATCCTTTATCACATAATTGACTAATGCTCAAGAGGTTATGTTTTAAACCATCAACTAACAAAACATCTTCAATAAAGAAGTTGGATTTGTTACCTATGGTTCCTTTGCCAATGATTTTACCCTTGTTGTTGTCTCCGAAGGTGACATAGCCTTCGTCTATGCTAGTGAGCTTAGAGAATTGAGATGGATCTCCGGTCATATGCCTTGAGCATCCACTATCAAGGTACCATCTCTTGCTCCTAGCTTGCGATGGTATGGGTTTCTCTTCTCCAATGGCCATTAGGGCGTAATGAGCAACTTGCTCGGTGTTGGACTCCTCTTCTTCGGATGCGCTCGAATCATCCCATGTTGCTTTGAGCGCCTTCTTCTTTGGTGTTCTCTTTTTGATTTGGGGACAATCACTCTTGTAGTGTCCCGGCTTTTTGCACTCATAGCAAATTGTTGGGAAGAAACCTGTTAATGCGGAATAATTCTTTTCCCTCTTTGTGTATCAAAATAGGTTCCTCATCAAAATACCAACTTGATATCAAAATGCTAAATCAATCAGCACAGCATAAACAATAGAGCAATAAATCAATCACACAGTGAGACCAAATCTTTTTAACGTGGAAAACCCAATGTGGGAAAAACCACGGGACCGTAGTCCACCTCAAACTTCCACTATCAATAATAATGATAACAGGTTTACAGTAGGTCTTCTCTAGAATAACTAGAGGATCAGAATAACATCAAGAACATAGATCTTGGCTCAAGGATAGCATATCTTCATCACGTGGGATGGATCTCCTCAAAAGAGAATTCTAGGTCTCACAGAGTGGATATCGCAGGAAAGTACCTTAGAGAGGGTAAACTGCAGATCAACACCGTTAGGATTGTAGAGCTTGCTGCAAGGATTCTCCACATAAAATTTGGGCCGAAACTGACAACGTTTGGCCACCGATCGTCAAGCAAAAAAACTCAGAAACCTTACTTTCTCTCTCTATTTCTCTCTCCTCTTTTTTCTCAGCACGCCGCCGCACGCACGCTGCAATCAGCTCTACTTTCCTCACCTTCTCTCTCCTCTTTTTAATTTCTTTGATTTGTTGATTTGGGCTCAATAGGCCCAATTGTCCAAGCCCACATATGGACTGGACCCAACAATTCTCCCCCTCCAGCTCATATGGTGGGCTGTACCAAGCCCGCTCTTCGCCTACATGCTTCAAGCTTCTCCTTAGGCAAAGACTTTGTCAACATATCTGAACCATTATCATTGGTATGCACCTTTTCCAACTGTAATTCTTTCATCTCAAGCACATCACGAATCCAGTGATATCTCACATCAATATGCTTGGATCTAGAATGGTATGTTGAATTCTTGGAGAGGTGAATAGCGCTCTGACTGTCACAGTAAACAGTATATCCTTCCTGTTGCAAGCCTAATTCCTGTAGAAACTTTTTCATCCATAAAGCTTCCTTGCAGGCTTCAGTAACTGCTATGTATTCTGCTTCTGTGGTTGATAGAGCAACACACTTCTATAACTTAGACTGCCAAGAGACTGCTCCTCCTGCAAATGTCATCAAGAATCCCGAAGTGGACTTCCTGGAATCAGTATCACCTGCCATGTCTGCATCTGTGTACCCTTCTAACACAGGTTCATCATCACCAAAACATAAACACAACCTGGAAGTACCTCTTAGATATCTTAATATCCATTTCACTGCTGCCCAATGTTCCTTTCCAGGATTTGAGAGAAATCGGCTAACAACTCCAACTGCATGAGCTATATCTGGCCTAGTACAAACCATAGCATACATCAAACTGCCTACTGCAAATGAGTAAGGCACTCTGGATATTTCTTCTTTTTCTTTCTCACTTGTAGGACATTGTTTTGAACTCAGCTTGAAATGACCTGTAAGTGGAGAACAAACTGCTTTGGCTTTACTCATGTTGAATCTTTCAAGAACCTTTTCAATGTAAGTCTCCTGAGATAACCAAATCTTCCTTTTCTTCCTATCACGAAGAATCTTCATGCCAAGTATTTGTCTCACCGATCCTAAGTCTTTCATGGCAAAAGACTTACTTAGCTCTCTTTTAAGCTTTTCAATTTTTCCAACATCATGGCCAACAATCAACATATCATCAACATATAGCAGTAAAATAATAAAATCATCATCTGAAAATTTCTTCATAAACACACAATGATCAGATGTGGTTCTATCATACCCTTGGCTCATCATAAAGGAATCAAACTTCTTGTACCACTGTCTAGGTGCCTGTTTGAGTCCATATAAGCTTTTCCTAAGCTTACATACCAGATTTTCTTTTCCCTTGACTTTGAAACCTTCTGGTTGCTCCATGTAAATTTCTTCTTCTAAGTCACCATGAAGAAATGCTGTTTTTACATCAAGTTGCTCAACTTCTAAATTCAAGCGGGCGGCCAAACCAAGAACAACTCGGATAGAGGACATTTTCACAACCAGAGAAAATATTTCTTCAAAGTCAATACCTTTCTTCTGACTGAATCCTTTCACAACTAGTCGTGCCTTGTATCTTTGTTGTGAGCTATTATTTTCAGTCTTCAATTTATAAACCCACTTATTCTTGAGAGCTTTCTTCTCTTTCGGCAGCTTTACCAAGTCATAGGTGTGGTTCTCAAGCAAGGATCTCATCTCTTCTTGCGTGGCATTAACCCACTCATTCTTATTCTCATGTAGAATAGCTTCTTGGTAAGTTTCTGGCTCTCCCCCGTCAGTAAGCATAACATACTCATATGGAGGATATCTGGTAGAGGGTTGTCGCTCTCTAGTGGATCTTCTCAATGGAATCTCAACTGGTGGTGGAGGTGCTTGTTCAGTTGGTTCAGCATCATCAACTGTAGGTGTATCATCACTAGTATTCTCACCACAATCTTCTTGTTCATCTCCCCCATGATCATCATGAACTACAGGTGAAGGAACTGGACCCAAACTCCAAGGAATATAAACAGAGGTTTCTGGCTTCTCAACATTATCACCATCATCAAACAATTGGTCTTCAAGAAACACAACATCTCTGCTTCTAATAATCTTCTTGTTCACTGGATCCCATAATCTGTATCCAAACTCTTCATGACCATATCCCAAGAAGATACATGTTTTTGCCTTATTATCAAGCTTGGACCTCTCATCTTTGGGAATGTGAACAAATGCTTTACATCCAAAGACTCTCAAATGATTATAAGATATATCTTTTCCTCTCCATACTCTCTCTGGAACATCACCTTGCAGAGGAACTGATGGAGAAAGATTTATCAGGTCAACTGTAGTTCTCATAGCCTCCCCCCAAAATGACTTTGGTAACTTGGCGTGGGAAAGCATACACCTAATCCTTTCTTCAATTGTTTTGTTCATCCTTTCTGCCACACTGTTCTGCTGAGGAGTTTTAGGAACTGTTTTCTCAAGCCTGATACCATGGAACCTGCAATAATTCTCAAAAGGACCCCTGTACTCGCCACCATTATCTGATCGAACACACTTTAGCTTTCTGCCAGTTTCTCTTTCAACATTGACATGAAACTCCTTGAAAGCATCGAGTACATGGTCTTTAGATTTCAAAGCAAAAGCTCACACTTTTCTAGAATGGTCATCAATAAAAGTAACAAAATAAAGAGCACCTCCAAGAGTTCTAGTTTGCATAGTACAAACATCAGTATGAACTAAATCAATAACATCAGATCTTCTAGATGATGGATATGTCTGAAATGCAACTCTATGTGTTTTTCCAGCTAAGCAATGATCATAAGATTTAAGAGATGTACCTTGCAACTCTGGTAAGAACTGCTTTCTAGCAAGAGTTTGAAGTCCCTTCTCGCTGATATGTCCAAGCCTCTTATGCCAAAGATCTATACTTTCACCTTTTCGAATTGCATTAATCTCTCCTTTGTGTAGCTTAGCTTCCATGACATAAAAAGAGTTGATCTTCTTTCCTTTTACCACAATTAGAGAACCTTTAGTGAGTTTCCATTTACTTTCACCAAAATAATGTGCAAAGCCCTCATCATCAAGTCTACCTGTAGATATCAAGTTAAGACGAATATCTGGAACATGCCTTACATCTTTGAGTATTAATTTGCTCCCAATACTGGTCTCCAAGCAAATATCTCCAATACCCACAATCTTAGATGTACCATTGTTTCCCATTCTATCATTACCAAAATCACCAACAGTGTAAGATCTAAAGAAATCACCATGAGAAGTGACATGAAATTAAGCACTAGAGTCAATTACCCAATTACTATCCTGAGCTACAAGGCTAACACAACCTTCATCACAAACAATAGTGATATTACCTTCAGCAGCAACTGTATTGATCTCTTTCTCATTTTTCTTCATTTCATTCTGTTCTCGCTTCCAAAACCTACACTCTTTCTTCATGTGACCTGGCCTATTACAGTGAAAACATTTGATATCTCTTCTAGACTTGGATCTTCCTCTATAACCATGTGGATTTCTGCTATGACTTCTTCCACGTCTTTCTTGTTTTTCAGTAACAAATGCACCAGAAGAAGATTCACCCTGTTCTTTCCTTATTGCATCTTCATTTAGCAAACTGTCTTTAACCATATCTATGGTTAGAGTCCCCTCTGGCGTGGAGTTACAAATAGTCACCACATACGTTTCCCAACTTTCTGGTAAAGAGCTGAGAAGTAATAATCCCTGCATCTCATCATCTATATTCATTTTCATAGCAACCAACTTGTTTGCAAGACTCTGAAATAGGATTATGTGCTCAATAATGTTACCACCATCTTTATACTTCAAATTTACAAGCCTTCTAAGGAGAGAAATTCTATTTCCCACTGTCTTTTTCGCAAAGAGGTTTTCTAACCTTTGTCAAACAACATCAGCTCTGGTTTCATCTGAAATATGCTCATGCAAGTTTATATTCATCCATCTTCTAATATAGGTAATAGCTTTTCTATGTTGAACTTCTCATTCTTCATCGTCCATAATAGAAGGTTTATCTTTAACCTTGATAGGCTTATACAAATCTTTGCAATAGAGCAAATCTTCCATCAGACGCCTCCAAGTGGAATAATTTGATGAGTTCAATTTAATCATACCATCTGACTGCTCCATTTCAATCACACAAGAAAAATAGCACCAAACAACCTGATGCTCTGATACCACTTGTTGGGAAGAAACCTGTTAATGCGGAATAATTCTTTTCCCTCTTTGTGTATCAAAATAGGTTCCTCATCAAAATACCAACTTGATATCAAAATACTAAATCAATCAGCACAGCATAAACAATAAAGCAATAAATCAATCACACAGTGAGACCAAATCTTTTTAACGTGGAAAACCCAATGTGGGAAAAACCACGGGACCGTAGTCCACCTCAAACTTCCACTATCAATAATAATGATAACATGTTTACAATAGGTCTTCTCTAGAATAACTAGAGGATCAGAATAACATCAAGAACATAGATCTTGGCTCAAGGATAGCATATCTTCATCACGTGGGATGGATCTCCTCAAAAGAGAATTCTAGGTCTCACAGAGTGGATATCGCAGGAAAGTACCTTAGAGAGGGTAAACTGCAGATCAACACGTTAGGATTGTAGAGCTTGCAGCAAGGATTCTCCACATAAAATTTGGGCCAAAACTGACAACGTTTGGCCACCGATCGTCAAGCAAAAAAACTCAGAAACCTTAATTTCTCTCTCTATTTCTCTCTCCTCTTTTTTCTCAGCACGCCGCCGCACGCACGTTGCAATCAGCTCTACTTTCCTCACCTTCTCTCTCCTCTTTTTAATTTCTCTGATTTGTTGATTTGGGCTCAATAGGCCCAATTGTCCAAGCCCACATATGGACTGGACCCAACACAAATGACTTGGTCCTTTTTGGGTTCAAGTTTGTTTTTTGTGTCATTCTTAAACTTGTTTCTTTTAATGAATTTTTTAAATTTTCTTGTTAGAAGTGCTAAGTCATCGTCATAGTCATCATCACTTGAGTTTTCACTCTTTTACTCTTTTACTCTACTTGTGCCTTCATGAGTCACTTCGAGTGTGTGCCAAATATCAAATGCGGTTTCACAAATCGAAACACGATTAAACTCGTTTTTATCAAGTGCACAAAATAAGGCATTCATAGCCTTTGCATTAAGAGCGAAAGCCTTCTTCTCCAAATCATTCCAATCGATCATTGGAAGAGAAGACTTTGAAAAATCGTTTTCGACAAGATTCCAAAGTTCAAAATCCATAGAAATAAGAAAGATCCTCATTCGGGTCTTCCAATAGGTGTAGTCCGTCCCATTGAACATGGGTGGACGTGTAATAGAATGGCCCTCTTGGTTTCCGGCGTAAGCCATCTCTCTTGGGTTTTAATCCGTTTGAGAGTTAACCCCACTCTGATACCAATTGTTAGGATCAAGAGCACTAAGAGGGGGGGGGGTGATTTAGTGCAGCGGAAATCTTTCACTATTAAAATCGAAAGCTGCGTTCGTTTGATAAAAATGATTTCGATGTAAAAGCCGATTCTAAGATTACTTTAACTTAAGATTAAGCGAGATGACGTTAAAGTAAATCTACGAAGGCAGTTTGCAGTTTATGATAAAAATCAGAATGCAAGCGCAAACTGAAATGCGACGTTCGTACGATAAAACCGGTTTACGTCTAAATACCAATTTTGAGGATACTGAACTTTGAGATACATTTTATAAATGCGCAGAAGGCAGTTTGCAGTTATGATTGAAATCAAAACGTAAACGTAAACTGAAATGTAATGATCGTACGAAAAAGCTGATTTACGTCTAAACGCATATTCGGAAAGTTCTGAACTTAGAAACTCGTTCGTAAAAGTGCAGAAGGCAGTAGCTATTTAGGAGGTTTGCAGTAAAGATAAAATGCTCAAAGTAAATGCAAACTGAGATTTAGAGTGGTTCGGTCAATCTTGACCTACTCCACTTTTGGCTTCCTCCACCGACGAGGTCACCGACGTCAACTAGAGGCCTTCCTTCAATAGGCGAAGGCCAACCACCCTTTTACAGTTTCACTCTTTTTGACGGGCTTAGGAGACAACCCTTACAGAAATTTTCTCTCCTCTCTTTACAATTCAAAACTTTGAAGAACAGAGGGAGGAGAACTTTTGGCCTTTACAACAATTTTGAGCTCTAAGAATCACAGAAAAAGATCAAGATTTTGAGTGTAAGTTATGTTTTTTCAGTGCTGAATGGGTGGGGTATTTATAGACCCCAACCCAGTTCAAATTTGGAGCTCAAAACTGTCAATTCCCGGAATTCCGGGATCAGGCGGTTGCACCTCCTGACTGGGGCGGTTGCACCGCCTGGCAGAGCTCGAAGACTGAGCCTTTGGGCGGTGCCACCTCTGTCAGGGGCAGTTGCACCTCTCTGCCAGAGCTTGAAGACCGAGCTCAGGCGGTTGCACCTCCTGACTAGGGCGGTTACACCGCCTGCCAGAGCTCGAAGACTGAGCTCAGGCGGTGCTACCTCCTGTCAAGAGAGGTTGCACCGCCCAGTCTCGCTCGGAGACTGAGCCCAGGCGGTGCTACCTCCTGGCTGGGGCGGTTGCACCACCCAGTCTCCCTGGGAGACTTGGCCCAGGCGGTGCTACCTCCTGGCTTGGGCGGTTGCACCTCCCACAGCAATCAGGGTCCGAATGGGTAGATCCATTCGACCCAATTTGGGATTTTCAAGGGCCCAATTGCCCCAAGATTAAGCTAATGGGATCACCTCCCATTTCCAACTTAATCATTGTGCTAACTATGATAAATCCTAAGACAATTTATGCAGCTTGCTCCGGTGCGTCAATCGCTTCTTACGGCGAGTTTCCGGCGAACTTCCGTCGATCATCCGATAAACCCTCGGTGATGCTCCTGCGGACTTCCGGCAAACTCCTGGACTTGCGACGATCCACTTGGCGAGTTCCGACGAGCTTCTTTTGGTAAGCTTATGGACTTCTCGGATTTGTTCCCGCAGAACCTCCGACAACTGTCCGAACTTCCGTCGAACTCTCGAACTCAAACGTGATCATTGTCTTGACTCCGGCGCAACTCATGCTGCATGTCTAACTTTCATCGTAGTTAATCCTGCACACTTATCTCAACACATAGATTAGACAACAAATGACAATTGACTTCATCATCAAAATCCGAGATTCAACATATGCTTGGTCGAGTCCCTCGAGTGTATATCATCAAATCCGACTCATCTTGTAACGAAGGTGTTGACTTAACCGAGCATCATGGTTGGTTGAGTCCCTCGAGGCCATGGTGATTCGGAGGCCGAAGAGGATGGGAATCACAAGGAGTTATGATCGGCAAGAGTTGCCTACCTTTTAGGCTTAGTGTGATTGGTCGAGTCCCTCAAGGTTACACTAAGACGCTGATTGGATCCTGATCCCCACTAGAAGACTGCCGGAGACTTTCGTTTCACGTGCTGAGTGTGTTGCGTGACTCGTTAGTAAAATAGTGGGAGCATATTAAGATAGAAGTCCATATCTTGATAGTTTATTTCTTGTAAAATCTGCATATTATTCATTTCTACTACATCTTTATTTTTAGAAAATATCACTTTCAATTCCCTTACGTGGCATACTTGATGTCAACCGCCTCACTAGTTCAAATTATACGGATTGGCTCCGTAACTTGAGAATTGTTCTCACAGCGGAGAAAATCGTGTACGTCCTTGATATAGTGATGCCTACGCCCGTAGAAGGGGCAAGCGAGGATGAGATCGCTCGCTACGTGAAGTACATTGATGATTGCACTCTTACTCAGTGCTATATATTAGGCTCTATGACTCCTGAGTTACAAAGATAACATGAAAAGATGGATGCTAGATCCATTCTCCTACATGTCCGCAAATTGTTTAAGGAATAGGGAAGGACTCAGCGATATGAGATATCCAAGAGCCTCTTCCGCGCTAGGATGATTGAGGGGACACCGGTTTAGAACCATGTCCTAAAGACGATTGAGTGGATAGAGATACTCATAGGTCTAGGAATGGTCGTAGAGGATAACTTGTGT
Source organism: Musa acuminata AAA Group (assembly GCF_036884655.1). NCBI lineage: Eukaryota > Viridiplantae > Streptophyta > Magnoliopsida > Zingiberales > Musaceae > Musa > Musa acuminata. The sequence continues at coordinate 13,562,114 of NC_088328.1, read as the reverse complement.
GTGGACATTGTGCTTCAGTCCCTACCAGATTCATTTTCACAGTTCATAATGAATTTTAATATGAACAAGTTTGAGGTGACTCTCCCAGAGCTCCTCAATATGTTGAGGGAGGCAGAGAGTACTATTAAGAAAGAGAATCCAGTTCTTTACACTAGTGAGACCAGAAAAAAAAAAAGAAAACAGAAAGGTCCCTTAAGAAGGGAAAGGGCAATGGCAGACCAGGTAAAGCAAAGGTTGCTAAGAAAGACCCAACAAAGGACAAAAGCCAGTGCTTCCACTGTAGTAAAGATGGGCACTGGAAGAGGAACTGCAAAGAGTATCTTGTAGAGAGGGCAAAATAGAAGCTTGGAAAAGCTTCAAGTACATTCATGATCAATCTCCAATTGTCAGATTTTTGTGCCAGTGCATTGGTATTGGATACCAGTATTGCTTATCACATCTAAAATTTATTATAAATTCTAGCAAAGCCGAAGGGAGATTGGCGAGAGGAATATTACATAAAAGTTTGTTTATGCTAGGCACTACTCCACATATCATGAATGTAAGTGTCTAATAGGAAACGAGATGAGATGAATAGTGTATACCTATGGCATTGTAGGCTAGATCACATCCATGAGAGAATGATTCAAAAGTTGCTAAATAATGGATATCTAGATCCATTCGACTATGTGTCATATGCAACTTGCTAGCCTTGCCTTCGTGGAAAACTGACCAACTCTCCATTTAGTGGAACTGGAGAGAGAGCCACTGAGTTGTTGGAACTCATACATAGTGATGTATGTAGACCCATGTTAACTCATGACATTGGTGGTTACTCCTACTTTATTACCTTTACTGATGATTTCTCAAGGTATGGATATGTGTACTTAATGAAGTATAAGTCCGAGGCTTTTGAGAAATTCAGAGAGTATAAGAATGAGGTGGAGAACCAGATTGGAAAGAGTATCAAAACTCTTCGATCAGAGCGAGGAGGTGAGTACTTAAGTACAGAGTTTACTCAGTTCCTCAAGGACCATGGGATATTATCCCAATGGACACCTCTTTATACACCTCAGCTCAATGGTGTCTTTGGAAGGAGGAATCGTACGCTATTAGATATGATACGGTCCATGATGAGTTTCAACTTTACGTAGGTCTGATAGAGTATCTTATCCTCCTGAGAGATATGTGGGACATATTAAAGGAGAGGATGTTGAGGATATTGATCCTTAGACCTACGAGGAGTCTATTATGAGTATAGACTCCGGGAAATGGCAAGAAGCCATGAATTCTGAGATGGATTCTATGTACTCCAACAAGGTTTGGAACCTAGTTGATACGCCCGAAGGTATTGTACCTATCGGTTGTAAGTGAATCTTTAAGAAAAAGATCGGAGTAGATGGAAAGGTAGAGACCTATAAAGCAAGGCTAGTGGCTAAGGGGTATCATCAAAGGCAATGTGTTGACTACGACGAAACCTTCTCACCCGTAGTAATGCTAAAATCCATCAGAATTCTATTGGCTATTGCAGCACACTATTAGCAGATGGATGTGAAACCCGCATTCCTCAATGGGAACCTCGAGGAGGAGGTGTATATGATGCAACCTGAGGGATTCGTGTCCAAGAACTGCCCAGATAAGGTGTGTAGGTTACTTAGATCCATTTACGGACTAAAGCAAGCTTCCCGAAGTTTGAACATAAGATTTGATGAGGCAATCAGATCTTATGACTTCGTTAAGAATGAAGATGAGCCTTGTGTGTACAGGAAGGTAAGTGGGAGCGCTATCAACCTTTTGGTGTTATATGTGGATGACATCCTGATCATTGGGAATGACGTAGGAATGTTATCCACAGTAAAGGCTTGGTTATCTAGACACTTCTCCATGAAGGACTTAGGGGAAGCATCCTATATCTTAGGGATTAGAATCTATAGAGATAAATCCAAGAGGATGCTTGGCTTGTCCTAGTCCAGGTACATAGAAACCATTGTCAAAAGGTTTGGCATAAAAAATTCCAAGAGAGGTCTCATACCGATGAGACATGGGATATTACTTTCTATGAGTCTTTTAGACTTTTTTTGATTAGTTATCTCAATTGTTTGTTTCACAGAACTTTCAGTAATTAAGCCTATCCTCAAGTATACTTCCAGTAGTTATCTTCACTGATCTAATCAAGGTCTAATACACTAAATACAAATTGCATATGCTCAAGTCATTTAATTCAAAAAATATAGGGATATTTATAAGAATACAATAAAGGGAGTATCACTATGATAATATAATATTAATGCTTTAAGTTATTCAATAAATGTTGAACTATTGATATCATCTCTATTTCATCTTGGGTAAAATATTGGCATAGTTAGTGTTCATATAAAATTATTTATGAATGACTTATAACATCGTCATGAAATAATATTGTTACCTTTGGGAATACCTAAACTGTAAGGATATCAAAAACAGTATTATCCTACCCTATCACATAATTATTCAAAATAGATTCTCCTTTGGGATTATCTAAATCTCCTAATCATGTATGATATTTTGAATATTATTTTTTAATATTATTTACGACTAATTCTTTAATATAATTTTATAGGTTATTGGTCCAAATCACTTTGGTGGCTACATAACCAAATTTAAAATATCATATAAATGATAAGACTTTTATTGTAATTCATATTTCATAAGCCTAATATCCCAGGTTATGAAAGGACATTTGTACCCTCAATGATGTAGTGATTGTGCAGTGTCAATGTGTACAACGATTGCAACAGCATTGCTGCTACTGATTGCAGTAGCTGTGATAGCATCGCTGCTAGAAGCCAATATCAACTGGATGTCGGCAACCGCACATAGGTGGTGATTGCACCACGCGCAATGGTTGTGACTGGCAGCTACGACACCTTGCATAGTGGTTGTGGGTGACAGTCATGTCACGTGCAGACGATGATTCTTGTGATTTACATTGCAACAACGACGCATTACGTAGTGGCTGTAGTGCCTCACCCAAGTGGCGATCGAGCACTACAACGATCATGACCCTCTCAAGTGGCGACCACCCTCAATGACACTATCACCAATAACAAACTATCGATAGTGATCCATCAATCAAACATAAGAAACCTTACATCATCTGCAAGCAGGTGATAAGATAAATTGAATAGAAAAACATATTGACAATACTAACGAATCCTTTATGCATCATAAATAAAAACATCTAACACTGTTTTGCAAGTGAAAGATGTTAACAAATAGATCAAAAGTATCTAATTTTAAAACCATAACTTTGATACCAATTGTAAGCATAAAAACATAATATGCTATTATTAAGTGAAAGAATTTTAATGTCAAAAATCTGAAATCAAATAACAATATATACGATGTGTATCTTTCAATGTTGTTCAAAAAATTATTTATCGGATCTATAAGCTCACCATCGTTGAATCTGAGATCTATGTGATGTCGATCTGCAAGAAGAACTAAACTCACTTTCTCCTCTCTTCCTATCATTCATAGGACCAATATGATCAATGAATTTAGGAAGAAAAAGAATATTAGAGAAGATCTATAATCCTTTAAATGTCACGTGACTAGGGAAGATAAGAGAAGATATATAATCTCTCAATCATGTCATGTATCCACGCATTCTCGTACCTATGTATTTGTATATCCATATATTCAATTAGGCATGTTTTATTATTATGTTAAGTTTCCAAGAGGTCTTGTCTATTTATATGCGAGAGTAGAGGATCTAAGATAAGTAATTAGAAGAGTTCCTCCTATCAAAAATATCTCCTAAGGAATCCTATCATAATTAGACTTCTTTTCTATTGATTAATAACCGTTATCAAAATTTAATTATGTCTAATATATATTACCTAATTAGATAAAGACATAATATAATAGATATATCACTTAATAAGTCCTCCTTACATAAATCATCAGTATAAGATGATCCACGTTTCAATTACCCCTTCCATAGATACGTGTCATTCGTACAATATCGACTCAGAGTGAAAATACAATCTACGTTCCTCACCAGGTTCCATGACTCACTAGTATATAAAAATAATACTATCCAGCTAATCTTAAGTGCCTAATGATGACAGATGGTTCTAGACCGTTAGCCCTTCTTGAAGCACTTCAGCAAGTAGTGTTAATATTTGTTGAAACAGAGGACTGAGCCCCAGGAAAAATAACTAGTCAGACTGCAAGATGATTTAGCAACTTAAAATGGCTAATAAAGTAAAAGAAAGTTTCTTTGCCACCGTTTCCCAATCTCTTTATGACTTTTGAACATTCTTCACTACAAGTTGATCATTGTTTCCTTTGTAATATGGATTCTGAAGCTTTCGATCATATCTTTCATGCTTTATTGTTTTGGGACCTACTCCATTTTATGCTCTCTTACCACTTCAAATGGTTTGATACATAACACCAAGGAGCTTGGTTGGAAGAAGGTTCTGATCTTGATAAATCTTCCACCGCCAAACTTTGCTACATCATTGCTACAGGTTTTTAATTCCATTGAAATAATAGAAATAATACCAAACATTACAATCGTTCGACCAAACCTTCCTCTTTGGTTTTTTGTGTTCTATTCTTTGCTAATGATAGTTGGTAGGTTGCTTCACTTCCTCATGATTGTTAGAGACAAGATAGCTACCAATCCCTCTAAAGAAAGTTGTGATCAATTGAAACAGATGACTTTGAACTTACTTCTTCTTCCTATTAGATTTTATGGTCCTTTTATAATTGAATAAGATATACAATATAATAACTAATTGGGTTCGGAAAAGAGGAGAAAGGATCTTCTCCTTGTACTCCTTGCAGACGGTGACGGTGCGTGCAGCAATCTTGGATCGATGACTGCAGCAATCTTGGATCAAAGATAGTGCTTAGCAGATCAAACGAGATCTCTGAAGAGATGACATCAAAAGGTACGCATCGTAATAATTAGATCTATACACTTGATTTCAATCCTGGCATATAAGTTATTTTCGCATTTCAGATATAACATAATTATAGATTTTATGCTTACAATTGGTATCAAAGCTCAGTTTTTGAGATCAATCATGGGGATATAAAGAGGAATAACCTTTGTATATGAACAAATACTAGAAGACCATAATACGCAGTGGAATAAAATGAAAACACAATCAAAAAGAACACCAAGATATACGTCGAAAACCCCTTCAATGTGAAGGGTAAAAACCACGGGGCAAACTAGAGATAATCCACTATGAGAATAATGAATATACAAATCTCAATCTCTTGCCCAAAACCCTAGCAACAACCACAAGAGAATAACTGGGATACAAGAATCACGTCACTGCCCACAATATCTAAAACCTCCCCAAGTAATCACAGCAAGAGTCTACTGTAGATTTGATCTAACCTGAGATGAGAATACTGCTAGATGATTGAGAACAGTCTCTCTGCGTTGTCCTTGTCTTCTTTCCTTTCTTTCTCTTGTTTTTCTGCCTTGTTCTTCTCTCTTTGTTGCTACGAGGATGTCAATGTTGCTGCCTTTTTCTGCCTTTTTTCTGCGTCTAAAACGCAGCCCCCACACCCCCCTTATATTGATCTAGGGTTAGGTCAAAGGGGTGTGGGTTGTGGGCTGATAAAGCCCACCATGGGCTGAACCCACTTTGGGCTGCCAACCCAACAACCTCCCCCTTCAGCCCATAAGGGAGGCTATCCCATGACTCCTCAATGTGAAGCCATGCCGACCAACTGTCGGCATATCTCCTGTCTTTCTTTTGGTAAGGTCTTTGTCAACATGTCTGCTCCGTTGTCATTTGTATGAATTTTCTGAAGCTGCAACTGCTTCTCTTCAAATACATTTCGAATCCAGTGGTATCTGACATCTATATGCTTTGACTTGGAATGAAACATTGGGTTCTTACACAAATGGATGGTACTCTAGCTATCACAATGCACCACATAATTTTCTTGTTTCAACCCCAATTCTTGTAAGAATTCTTTCATCCATAACATTTCTTTGCATACCTCTGTAGCAGCAATATATTTTGCTTCTGTGGTGGAGAGAGCAATACACCTTTGTAACCTGGATTGCCATGACACAGCTCCCCCTGCAAAAGTAAGTACATAACCTGAAGTGTACTTCCTCGTATCTATATCTCTTGCCATATCTGCATCTGTGTTACCTGTCAATATAGGTGGTCCACCTCCAAAGCTTAAACAAACCTTAGAGCTCCCTCTGAGATATCTAAAAATCCACTTCACTGCTGCCCAGTGTTCTTTGCTTGGATTTGCAAGAAATCTGCTAGTAACACCCACTGCATATGCGATGTCCGGCCTCGTACATACCATTGCATACATTAAACTTCCAACTGCTGAAGCATAAGGAACCTTTTGCATTTTCTACTTCTCATCATCACTTGACGGACTCTGTTCTGAGCACAACTTGAAGTGACCTGCAAGAGGAGAACCAACTGGTTTTGCATTGCTCATACTGAATCTTTCCAATACCTTCTCGATGTATTTCTTCTGTGACAACCAAATCTTCTTGTTTTTCCTATCATGAGAAATCTGCATGCCTAGTATTTGCTTTGCTGGCCCCATGTCCTTCATTGCAAAAGACTCACTCATTTCCTTCTTCAACCTGTCAATTTTAGACATATCTTTCCCAAGAATAAGCATGTCATCAACATAAAGTAAGAGAATAATAAAATCCTCACCAAACCATTTGATGTACACACAATGATCTGAAGCCGTTCTTTTGTATCCATTTTCTGTTATAAATGAATCAAACTTTCTGTACCACTGTCTTGGAGCTTGCTTTAGCCTATACAAGCTCTTCTTCAACTTGCAGACAAAATTATCTTTACCTTTGACTTTGAAGCCTTCTGGTTGCTCCATATAAATTTCCTCCTCTAAATCACCATGAAGGAAAGCTGTCTTCACATCTAACTGCTCAACCTCCAAGTCCTGGCTAGCAGCAATACCAAGAGCAACACGAATAGAAGACATTTTAACAACAGGAGAAAATATCTCTTCAAAGTCAATACCTTTCTTTTGACCAAAGCCTTTCACAACCAATCTAGCTTTGTACTTTGGTTGAGAACAATATTCTTGAGTCTTCAACCTAAAAACCCACTTGTTCTTCAAGGCTTCATTCCATTTGGTAGCAGCACCAAATCATAAGTGTGGTTCTTCTGAAGAGCATCCATCTCTTCCTGCATAGCAACTAACCACTTCTCTTTCTACTCACTCTCAACTACTTCCTGGTAACTCTCTAGTTCACCTGCATCAGTAAGCATCACATACTCATCTGTAGAGTATCTTCTGGAAGGTTGACGTTGTCTAGAAGATCTTCTCAACTGAGGTTTTGCGGGAACTTGCTCTCCTACTTCTTCTTGCTCAACATGTCCTGCAGGTAAATCAACATCAGGCTCTACACTATTTTCCTGCACATCTCCCCCATCACCCTGATATACTAGAGGAATAATTGGGTCACAATCTGTTAATCCTTCTGCAAAAGTCTTGGCTGGTGCCTTCTTCTTCAAATCCTCAAAGAAGATCACATCTCTGCTCCTGAACACCTTCTGCTTTTCTGGATCCCAAAGCTTGTAACCAAACTGATCATGTGAGTAACCAAGAAAAATACATTCTTTAGACTTACCATCCAGCTTGGACCTCTCATTATCTGGAACATGTGCAAATGCACGACAACCAAACACTCTCAAATGCCTGTAGGAAACATCTTTCCCTGACCATACATGCTCTGCAACATCACCATCTAGGGTTGTACATGGTGATAAGTTGATCACATCAACTGCAGTCCTCAAAGCCTCATCCCAAAACCTTTTGGGTAGCTTAGCCTGTGAAAGCATACATCTGATCTTTTCCATGATGGTGCGGTTCATCCTCTCTGTAATTGCATTATGCTGAGGTGTACCAGGAACTGTCATCTCATGTTGGATCCCATGTGACCTGCAATAGTCATTAAACAATCCCGTATACTCATCACCATTATCTGATCTTATGCGTTTCAATTTTCTTTCTGTCTCACTTTCAACCCTGGCATGAAACTCTTTGAAGACATTAATAACCTGGTCTTTGGTCTTCAAAGCATAAGCCCAAACTTTCCTGAAAAAATCATCTATAAAAGTGACAAAATAAAGTGTACCACTTATACCAAGAACATCAACAGATCCACCAGGAGTTTTTGTCCTCAAAGGACCACATACATCTGTATAAACACGGTCTAAGGCATGCATTTTTCTAGACAAAGTAGCACTAGCAAATGAAACTCTATGTTGTTTACCAGCCAAACAATCAATACAAGGGTTCAGATGTATACCTCTAAGATCTGGCAATACCTCTCTCTTAGAAAGAGCTTGCAGCCCCTTCTCGCTCATGTGTCCCAATCGCCTATGCCACAACTCCATACTGAAATCTTTCTCTGTAGCATTTAACTGCTCACCATAAGCTTTAGCCTGCAACCTGTACAAAGTATGACATTTCTTTCCACTAGCTATAACAAGAGAACCCTTACTGAGCTTCCATTGCCCTTTGTGAAATCTGCTTTCATACTCTTCATCATCTAGTCTTCCAACTGAAATTAAATTCAGTCTCAAGTCAACCACATGCCTCACATCCTTAAGTACCAACTTGCAGCCAAGGTTGGTCTTTAAATGGATATCATCCATGCCAATGATGTCTGTTGTGCCATAGTTGCCCATCTTGACAACACCAAAGTTTCTAGACTTGTATGTAGCAAAAAACTCCCTCCGTGGTGTAGCATGATAAGAAGCACCTGTGTCAATCACCCACTCAAGATCCTGACACACACAAGAAAAAATATCATCAGAAGGAGACAAAATCAAATAATCACCACCCTGCACTGTAGCTGTAATATTATCCTTTGACTCTGTAGACTCCACTTCTTTTCCCTTTTTCTTGTTCTTCTTAGGTTGCTTACATTGGTTCTTGTAATGTCCTTTCTCACCACAGTTATAGCAAACAATATCTTTTCTTGATCTTGACTTGCTCCTACCCATACGTGAATTGCTTCTAGACTTTGACCTTCCTCTGTTCTCTGAGATAAGTGCTTGTGAATCATTCTGAGATGTTGCCGAACTCTTTCTTCTCAACTCCTCATTCAACAAACTGCTTGTTACTTGACTCATAGTGACAATACCATCTGGCGTAGAATTACTAAGGGAAACCACCTGTGTCTCCCAACTTTCTGGTAATGAACTGAGAAGTAACAATACCTGCAACTCATCATCAAGAGACATTTTCATAGAGGATAACTGGTTAGTAATACTCTGCATTTCATTCAAATGCTCAGCAATAGAAGCACCCTCTCTATATTTTAGGTTCACAAGTTTTCTGATAAAAAAAGCTTTGTTGCCAACTGTTTTTCTTTCATAGAGACTTTCCAATTTTTTCCAAAGAGAATATGCAGAAATTTCAGTAGAAACATGGTGAAAGACACTATCATCAAGCCACTATCTAATAAACCCAATTGTTTTTCGATCTAACCTCTTCCACTCATCATCTATCATAGTTGTAGGTTTTGCACTATCCCCATGCAAAGGTCCATACAAATCTTTGCAATACAAAAGATATTCCATTCTTGGTTTCCATATCATCCAATTATTTCCATTCAAACTAATCATGCGAGAAATATTACTGGCCTCTATGTTCAAATACAAAAATTAAATCACCAAAACCCCACTCTGATACTAGTTGATGGGGATATAAAAAGGAATAACATTTGTATATGAACAAATACTAGAAGACCATAATACGCAGCGGAATAAAATGGAAACACAATCAAACAAAACACCAAGATATACGTGGAAAACCCCTTCAATGTGAAGGGTAAAAACCACGGGGCAAACTAGAGATAATCCACTATGAGAATAATGAATATACAAATCTTAATCTCTTGCCCAAAACCCTAGCAACAACCACAAGAGAATAACTGGGATACAAGAATCACGTCACTACCCACAATATCTAAAACCTCCCCAAGTAATCACAGCAAGAGTCTACTGTAGATTTGATCTAACCTGAGATGAGAACACTTCTAGATGATTGAGAACAGTCTCTCTGCGTTGTCCTTGTCTTCTTCCCTTTCTTTCTCTTGTTTTTCTGCCTTGTTCTTCTCTCTTTGTTGCTACGAGGATGTCAACGTTGCTGCCCACGTTGTTGCCTTTTTCTGCCTCTTTTCTGCGTCTAAAACGCAGCCCCCACACCCCCCTTATATTGATCTAGGGTTAGGTCAAAGGGGTGTGGGTTGTGGGCTGATAAAGCCCACCATGGGCTGAACCCACTTTGGGCTACCAGCCCAACAATCAAATGCATTAGATCTGTAAATTTATTTACGACGCATAAAATTACCTTTATCTTCCAAGAATTGCTAAGCAGCAATGGTCACCGTCGACCTCGTTGTGAATCTGCGACTACGCCAGGTAGCGTGCGCATCACAGAACCCGTCCCGTATGCGGGCATCACAAAACCCGTCCCATACGCGGGCATCACAGAACTCGTCCATGCGACGGCCGGCCACACACGGCCAGAACCCGTGCATACGACGGTCGGCCATATGTAGGCAGACAACCCAGGTGGCGGTCATGCGTGAGTAGGTCGTGCACAGGCGGCGGCCACGCGCTGGCAGGAACCGCCGCAGCGGCCGTGCGTGAGTAGTAGCAGCCCCACAGTGGCGGCGTCGTGGTGGCAGCGGCCGCGCGCTAGCTAGAATTGCCATTAACAACCGCGTACAAGCGACAACCCGCAGCCGCATACAGGCGGCAACCGCGCATAGGCTGCCGCACCGCAGGCAGCAACGACAGCGCCACTCGCGCAGGCGGCGACGGCGAAGGCAGATTAGGGTTTTTGGCATAATTACGATTTTACCCTCGAGACTAGGGTTTTGTAAAAATTACAGTTTTACCCTTGTAAATTTCGTAATTTCAGGTTATGTTCTGTCAACATATTTATAATTTTACCCTCGGGTTTAATTTATGCCAAAATTACAGTTCTGTCATTCGTATATTTCTAATTTATAACATTTTAAATATTTACGGTTTTATCAAAATTGAGAAATTTAGTTTATATTCTCAATTATAAATTGATAAATATGATTTATTATAATTATGATTAATTTTAATCATAATTATATTTTTGATTATTTGATTGGATTTAATTTTTAATTTAAAAAAACTATAAATTATGGTTTACTTTATAGTTTTCTCATATGAATTATTGATTATACATGTGGTAAATAAAATTAAAATCTAATTATTGTTTTTAGAATTTTATTTACTTATTCACATGTATATATATGAAATTGTGAAATAATGTATACCTTTCACATGAATGCATGATTTATATAAATTATTGATTTTACATGTGATAAATAAAATTAAAGTCTAATTATTATTTTTTGGACTTTTATTTATTTATTCATATGTATATATATGAAATTATGAAATAATATTTACCTTTGACATGAAGGCATGATTTATATGTTATCATGATTATCATATGAGTTTTCTTACTTATTAATGTTCAATAATTATTATTGTTATTTATTATTGAACTGCTTAGCATTAATTTTTAATAATTATTATTGTTATTTATTATTGAACTATTTAGCATCAATGTTCAATAATTATTATTGTTATTTATTATTGAATTGCTTAGCATTGTTGTTCAATAATTATTATTGTTATTTATTATTGAATTGCTTAGCATTAATGTTCAATAATTATTATTGTTATTTATTATTGAACTGCTTAGCATTAATATTCAATAATTATTATGATTATTTTATTATTGAACTGTTTAGCAAAAATTAAAGAAATTGATGAATATTATTTGTAATTCATCTCTCTAAGTTTTATCTGACTAGTAGCTACCAAAGTGGCCTAGGACGATAGACTTTTGTGATATTAATTACAATAAAAGTTTTGTTATTTATAGGATATTTTTTTATTTTATATTATTGCATTAGTCTTATAGCCACCAAAGTGATCTGGACTAATGACTTATAAAATAATATTAAGGAATTAGTCCTAAATGACATTAAGGAAATAATATTCATAATGACACATATAATTAGGAGATTTAGATAATCTCAAATGAGAATATAATTCAAATAATTATATGATGGGATAGATGATACTGTTTTCGTATATCCTTGCAGTTTAGAGTTGTATACCCAAAGGTAACAACACTATTCCATAAGGATGGTATCAGTCCTCCATAAATATTCTTGAGTGAAAACTAGATATGTCAATATTTCACCCAAAGGTGTAATATAGATGATATCAATAATTCATCAATTTTTGACAAACTCAAAGCATTAATGTTATTCTATATTTTTTTGCAGTGGTACTTCCGCATATACATTCTTATGCATCTAGTGTCCTTGTACTATCTGGATCAAATTATTCAGAATGGTTAGAGCATGTGCAATTCACATTGAGTGTATTAGATCTTGATTTAGCATTACTTGTTGAAAAGCCTGCAGACTTGATTGATGAAAGTACTGTAGAATAAGTAAATGAAATAAAGGCTTGGAAAAGATATGATAGACTTAGTTTAATGTTCATAAGAATGACAATTGCAAATAACATAAAGACTTCATTACCGATTGCAACTAGCGCAAAGGAATATTTAAAGGTTATTGAAGACATATTTAAATCTGCTGATAAGTCATTAGCTGACACATTAATGAAAGAACTGACTACGGCTCAGTATGATGGCACTCGAGGAATTCAAAATCATATCCTCAATATGGCTGACAAAGTTGTAAAACTTAAAACATTAGGCATGAATGTTGATAAATCTTTCCTCGTGCAATTTATTCTCAATTCTCTTCCTTCTCAGTTTGGCCCATTCAAGATTCACTACAACACAAATAAGAATAAGTGAGACTTGAATGAGTTGACTAGCATGTGTGTTCAGGAAGAATTGAGATTAAGGCAGGAAAGTTCATATAATGTCATGGCCACTATTCAAGGAGCTGATAATAAGAAAAGAAAGTTGAAGCATTATCAATCAAAGAAACTTGCTGGGTCTGGAAATATTAAATGGACTAATGAAAAGAAAGCATTTATTGTAAAGTGCTTCTTTTGTGGCAAGAAAGGACACGTGAAGAAGGATTGCATTAAACGCAAGACTTGGTTTGAAAAGAAAGGTATTAACTCGACCTTTGTGTGTTTTGAATCAAACATTACAGAAGTTCCTTCTAACAATTGGTGCTTCAACTCATGTTACAAATAACATGTAGGGATTTCTTTCAATTCGGAAACCAAAAGAACATAAAAGATTCATCATTATGGGAAATCATCTTAAATCGAAAGTGATATCAATGGGAACTTATCGTCTACGCTTAGAGACGGGTCACTTGATGGATCTTGTTGACACATGTTATGTCCCTATAATTTCTAGAAATTTAGTTTCTCTTTCTAGAATTGATGAGTTAGGATATTGTCTTTGTTTTTGTAGTGGCAAACTCAGTATATTTTATGATTTAATAAAAGTTGGTTCTGGAATTCTTTGTGATGGTTTATACAGAATTAATTTGGATCTTGAGTTTGCAAAGACATTAATGACCCTACAATCAAATGTTGGATTGAAACATAGTTTCAATAATGAAAGATCTTCTATATTGTGGCATAGACGATTAGGGCATATCTCCAAGGAAAGAATTGAAAGATTAGTGAAGGATAATATTTTGGAACATTTAGACTTCACTGATTTTGATGTTTGTATATATTGCATTAAGGGAAAACAAACTAAACATATAAAGAAAAATGCCACAAGAAGTAAAGAACTCCTTGAGATTATTCATACTGATATCTACGGACCACTCCATATTCCTTGTTTTAGTAGAGAAAAATATTTCATCACATTTATAAATGATCTGTCTAGATATAACTATATTTATCTAATACATAAAAAGTCTCAAAGTCATTGATACTCTTGAAGTATACATAAATGAGGTTGAGAGACAATTAGATAGAAAAGTTAAAATTGTCAGATCTGACAAAGGTGGTGAATTTTATGGCAGATATGATGGATCTAGTCAAAATATTGACCCTTTTGCTAGATTCCTAGAACAACGGGGTATTTGTGCTCAATATGCATTACCAGGTGTGCCATAGTAGAACGGTGTTGCTGAAAGGTGAAATCGTACTCTGATGGATATGGTTAGGAGCATGATGAGTTATTCCTCTATACTTGAGTCGATGTGGGGTGAAACTCTCAGGACAGCTATGTATATATTGAACAAGGTTCCTAGTAAGTCAGTTTCATCGACTCCATTTGAGTTATGGACTGGTAGGAAGCTCAGTCTAAGACATTTACATATTTGGGGGTGTCCTGCAGAGATAAGAGTATTCAATCCACATGAAAAGAAATTAGATCCAAGAACTATTTCATGATATTTTATTGGTTATCCAGAAAAATCCAAGGGATACAGATTTTATTGCCCTAATCATAGTATGAGAATAGTAGAATATGGTAATGCAAAATTCCTAGAAAATGACGAAATTAATGGGAGTGAAAAATCTCGAAAGTTTAATTTTGATATCGAGAAGATTTAGGTTAATTCTTCTATATCATCTCTTATTCGAGAGATTGTTGTTCCTCAAATCAATGAGAGTATTGATGAGGGTGAACAACAAAATAACATCGAAGAACTCTCACATGATGTTGATATCGCCGCTAATGATCTTGTAGAACAATCACAATTGGCAGATTTGAGAAGATCTCAAAGGAAAAGAAAATATGTCATTTTTGATGATTATGTGGTATATATACAAGAATCAGATTATGATATAGAAATAAAAAGAGACCCCTTATCATTTTCACAAGCCATAGAAAGTAACGATTCTGAAAAATGGTATGATGCAATGAAAAAATAGTTAAAATCAATGGTTTAGAATGGTGTTTGGGATCTCATTGAATTGCCCAATGATTGTAAAAGAGTCGGTTGTAAATGGGTCTTTAAGACAAAACGTGATTCAACGGGCAATATCGAACGATATAAAGCCAGACTTGTAGCCAAAGGTTTTTCTTAGAAGGAAGGCACCGACTATAATGAGACTTTTTCTCCAGTTTCAAGAAAGGACTCATTAAGAATCGTCATGGCATTGGTAGCTCATTATGATCTTGAGTTACATCAGATGGACGTGAAAATAGCATTTCTGAATGGGGATCTGGATGAGAAAATCTATATGGAACAACCTGAAGGATTCATTAAAAAGGGAAAAGAAAATTGGGCTTGTAAACTTAAGAAATACATTTATGCCTTAAACAAGCTTCTAGACAATGGTATATAAAATTTCATAATACCATTACTTCCTTCGGATTTAAGAAAAATACTATTGATTAGTGTATATATATCTAAAGGTAAGTGGGAGCAAGTTTATTATATTGATCTTATATGTGGATGATATTTTACTTGCTAGTAGTGATCTTGGTTTATTGCACGAAACCAAGATATTTCTCAACAAGAACTTTAAGATGGTTGATATGAATGAGGCAGCCTATGTTATTGGTATTGAGATATTAAGGGATAGATCTCAAGGATTATTAGGATTGTCTTAGAAAGGATATATTGATCGTATCTTAGAAAGATTTAATATGCAGCTTTACTCAGCCAATGATATACCTATTACTAGAGGTGAAAAATTTAGTCAAAACTAGTGCCCAAGAAATGACTTAGAAAAGAATCAAATGAAGAATATTCCTTATGGGTGCGTCGTTGGAAGTCTGTTATATGCTCAAACCTGTACATGACCAGATATCAGTTTTGCAGTTGTAATGTTGGGAAGATACCAAAGCAACCCAGGAATGGAACATTGGAAAGCTGTAAAGAAAGTATTGAGATATCTGTAAGGGACGAAAGATTATATGCTCACATACAGGAGATCAGATCAGCTTAAAGTGATAGGATATTCAAATGCTGATTTTGCAAATTGCCTCGATAGTAGGAAGTCCACTTCAAGATTTGTATTTATGTTAGCTGGTGGGGTAATTTCTTGGAAAAGTGCAAAGCAATCGCTTATTGCATCATCAACAATGGAAGCTGAATTTGTGACATGCTTTGAGGCCACAAATCAAGCTTTATGGCTGTAAAATTTCATCTCGGGACTTGGTGTGGTCGATTCAATTGCCAGGCCGCTGAAGATATTTTGTGATAACACTATAGCAATTTTCTTCTCTAAGAATGGCAAGTACTCTAGTGGTTCCAAGCACATTGAGATAAAGTACTTGGTGGTTAGAGAAAGAGTCCAGAAACAACAAGTGCCAATTGAGAACTTGAGCACCACTATGATGATTGCTGATCCACTGACAAAAGCCTTACAGTGTAAAATATTCAAAGAATATGTTCTTAGAATGGGGCTTGTGAGCAAGTCATAAAGGATATGGTGATGCATGTTTATGTGGATGCTATTATTGACATTCTTCTTGCTTAATTAAAGTTATATGTTTCTGCTATCCTGTTTATATTTATGTTTATGTATATTATGGTTGAATGTAATAACAGGATTATCTTGACAAGATAAATTACAGGGGTCATTATGGACTATATTAGGAAAGATTAACAATGTTGTGATACATAGAAGGGAGTATGACATTAATGAAATACAATCGCTATGACTTGCATTGATAGTTGGACTTAGTATAGTATTATTGTATTTATTGGACTTATTAGCTTATTTTAAAACATGGTCATGTATAAAATGCTTTTCAAAAAAAATTTCTTGGAATCCAATTAGGTAAAATTATTTTTAAACAAATTTTGTTTTGTTTATTTTGGATATACTCCTTGCGGTGCCGGCAGTAATCTTGGATCAAAGACGTTGCTTAGCAGATCAAACAAGATCTCTGAAGAGATGACATCAAAAGGTACGCATCGTAATAATTATATCTATATACTTGATTTCAATCCTGACATATAAGTTATTTTCGTATTTAAGATATAGCATAATTATAGATTTTATGCTTACACTTCCTTCATATAATCTTCGTCTTTAAGGTTGGAGGGTCGTTATTCTAGCGAAGGCCCACATGATACTTCGAAAACTCTTGATGATAAAACTGACTCTATCCAATATTTATATCAACTTTAATTTTTTTCATCTTACATATTTTGTATATTTTGTTAAAGATTCATTGAAATAACTTTTGGTTCTTAAGCGCTCTTCTTTGCGATCATATATATATATATATATATATATATATATATATAAGTGTAATTAATTTTTATTGACATTCATAATTTATCGAACGGTATATATAATAGACTGATTATATAATTAATTTTTATTGACATTCTTAGTTTATCGAACAGTATATATAATACACTGATTATAACATAAGTTTCTTTTTACCAACTAACAGTTTGTAATCCAATTTAGATTCAGTACATTTTCCTTTTTAGAACAAATAACGCTCACCAATGATCATGATAGGCTTCTGGTATTTATTTATTTTAAACTTTATAAAATTTGTCTATTAATTAAACACTATTGATCTCTTTGTCTACCATTTCCGGTTGGTGGTCAGCTTGGGTTCCGATTGTATCCTCTTTTTTTTTTTTTTTTTTTTTTAGTTTTTTAAGACGGAGTTCGCAAAGTTCTGATGAAACTTCACCTTGTCCGGACGTCAAAGTTTGGAGCTACGTTTCCGGTCAACATAACACACCGCACCACGTGACGAACGGAAGCTTTATCCACCGCTATCTCGTTTCCACAGAAGAATTCTGATATTTATTTATTTATTTATTATATTATTATTGTTATTATTTCTTATGGCAAGCAGCGTTTCGGGTCACGAAATCAACGGAGTGCCTCGAGGATGCGTCCGGGACTCGGGAACCTTCGTCCACCTTCGGCGTAGGCAATTGCGTATATCCAACGCAAACGTCTACCCAACACCGACCGTTCCACGGACCCATCCTTGTCGGCCACAACTAAGAAGGATCCATCTCAGCCGTTGCTTCTTTCTTTTATTCTCTGATCTAGATCGTTGGCTGCCTCACCGCAACCCTATAAAGGACGGGCTCCCTGCCCTTACTCGCGATCGTTGTTTTGGTTGTTGGCTTGCGTGGTTACGCGTCTGCGGTGTCCTTTAGGTGGATCCTCAGCCATCCGTAATCGATGATTTCGTTTTCGGATTGGACGATCCATCGATCGTTGATTTCGTTTTCGGATTGGATGATCTGTTTCCGATAGGTGGTGCAGCCAAATCCTCAGCCATCCCTTAATCGTTGATTTCGTTTTCGGATTGGATGATCTGTTTCCGATACTTGAAACTGATCTACTTTCCATGCGGGGTGTATCAAAAGCCTTGAAACTGATCTGTTTGGATGATCGTTTTCGGATTGGATGATCTGTTTTCGGATAGGTGGTGCATCCAAATCCTCAGCCATCCCTTAATCGTTGATTTCGTTTACGAATTGGATGTTCTGTTCTCGGCACTTGAAAACTGATCTACTTTCCATGCCGGGTGTATCAAAAGCCTTTTGTTCATGTGGCTTTCGTTTTCGGGGACTTGGACATTGGTCTTGAACGAATCGGGTGATCTATTTTCAATCGCTGCGGATCGGAAGCGTTTGATATCTGTTGTTTTCGTTTTCTGAACGAATTGGATGATCTATTTTTTTCCCATAGGAATATTGAGAGGCTAGGAGTTCCGATTATTGGAATCCGACTAGTGGATTATTCTTTAACCGCTCTTTTTTTTTTTTCTTGCGATCTATCAGAGGGCTTCACAATTTTGCCGGATTAAGGCTATTTGCGACAGATTTTATATGTACTTTCGAAGCGGTAGGTGAGGCTTTGGTGTTTGTGTGGGTATTATCTTAATGGAACCCTCGCGGAGTCTGTGAGGCAATTTGTGAAGGTTGCTCTGGTATGCGTTGCACGATTAAATATTTTTTCCATTAGATAGTGTTCTATTTAAGGGGTTTCCTTACTGTAATGAACGCTGCTTATTATCATGGATGCAGGTTTTCCGAAATGATCTGAACAAGGGATGTGTCCTTTTTGATCTGGTTTAGTTGGCCTTCGTTACTTTCAACTTTTATTTGTTGCATTTATGTCCACCAGTTGGTTATGTTTGTTTGTTTTTATTTTTTGTGTGCAAGGGAAAGCTTCTGGATATGATATTTGAAAGAGAGATGTGTGTGTTTTGCTACCATGCTATGATATTTGGTTTGAGATATACGCTAACGGTATCTGCATCAATGCTGTGTCTTTTGGATACTCTAGTTGGATTTAGACGGGTATCAGGGAAGAGTTCCATCAACTTCTCATTTTTTGAGGTTGCCTGTTAAATTGTTGATTATTTTTCCTGTCCTCCTTTTGTCAGCATTTTATATATATTGAAGTTAAGTTCTCTTTGTTTTCTGAATGTTCTATTCCTAGGGTTTTTGTGGGCAGTTGCCGAAGCATCATCGTTAGGCATGATTCTATTAAATAGAGATGGTAACTCACCTTTGTTGGATTGTTTTTGGTATCAGACCTAGGATTTTACATTTTTGATAAGGCTAGTTTCTGTGGCAGATTCTATATGTGTCATCGACGCTGTTGGTGGGGCTCTGGTGTTTTTGTGATTATTATCTGTATGGAGCCACACGTAGCTGTAATGCAGTTTGTAAAGGATGCTCCAATTAAGGATGCTCTGGTTTTTGTTGAATGATTTAAATAGGTTTTCCATTAGATAGTGTTATATTTAAGGGGTTTCATTGTTGTGACATACGTTGCTTATTATGATGGATCCAGGGCTTCCGAAATTATCTGAACAGTGGATATGTCCGGTTTGTGCTGGTTTAGTCAGCCCTTGTTACTTTCAAACATTAATTGTTGCCCTTACGTGCACAAGTTGGTCATTTGATACGGTTCTCATCAAAGTATGGTTGTTTGTTTTTATTTGTTGTCTGCTAGGGGAAGCTGATGGACATCTAGTTTTGCATGGGCATGGGACATTTTTTTGAAAGTGAGATGTGAGTGTTCTGCTACCTTCCTATGGTATTTGGTTTCGATATGTTCTACTCTATCATCATTCATGGAAGAGGTTCCTTTCACTTTTCATTGGCTATCTAATTGTTGATTGTCTGTCTACTTATTCCATTGGCATGCTTGGTACATTTTATAAATTTGCACTTTTGAAGTCAGTCTTTCTCTTTGTTTTCTGAATGTCCTATTTGTAGGGTTTTTGTGTGCAGTTGCAGAAGCATCAGTATCAGCATTAGCCATAAGCCTGGTTATTAGGATTATGACCTTTCTTGAATAGAATTTTTGGTATGAGACATACGTTTTGCCTGTTTTAAAAGGATAGTTTAGATTTAGGTGTTTAATTTATGCATGTTTGTGATATTAAGTTTTTGTCCAATTGTTAATTGTTCTTCTTGTTATGAATTTTTAGCTGTTACTTGCTTGGCAAGTCTTTTTGGTCATACTAATGTCTCATTTGTCTCTTCTTGGATTCTTTGTTAGATTTCTATTTTGCAGCTTAATTATCTTTTTGTTTTAACCTGCCTCTGGTCATCTGATGTTTGGTTTCAGTTAGCTTGTAGATGTTTTTTTAGTATGACATTTAATCATTTTTTGCTTTGAGTAAATAACTTTGATTGGTCTTTACTTTGATTGGCTCATGTTCTATTGTTTTTTATTCTACTTTATCTCTTATTTGTTGGCATTTTTTAAGTTCTCTGTACAATTTATAGTTTTTTGTTCCATGTAAACTTTTTGTCCTTGTGTGTTTCTAGTGTAACTTTTGACTGGTGTCTTTTATGTTGCCCTATAATGCTGATGTGGCCTCATATGAGAGATTATTTTACCGTAAACAATTCATCATGTTGTTTGTTTGCAGGATTTAAATTGGGTATATGGAAGGTTATTTTGTTTGCCTATTTGGTTTATTACATCCAGTTGTATTCTTGGCTGCTCTTTCCAGATGAAATTTGGATTTTCTGTCCTGGTTTTCTACAATTAGTTATGACGTTTGGTAGCAGGATTTTATTTTGGAGTTCATACATTTCTAAATTGGGTTAATTACATCCTTTGGTGTTCTTGGCTGGTTGTATTAGAGGAAGTCAGATAATTTTGTTGAATAACTTGAATTCTGTGGTCATCATTTCCATTGGCGTCATTGCTGTTCATTTATTGCCAAAATGCAGTCCAACAGTGCAAAGTTGTTACATTTGAAAGGTCATTATTTTCACCGACTTTTTGATCCTTTGGCTTATAAAAGTTCTCTGCTGCATTTCTCTTCCTTTTAATTAACTTCCATTTCTCTTTTGAATCATGTTTCCTTTATCTTGTGTGGAAGCTAGGACGTGGTAATGATTTTACGTACAGGTACCTATGCTATTAAGGTGTCTTTGTTGGTGATCTTGGGTTATGATAATTGTACTTGATTGTTATATCGATTTTTGAATCAATTCAATGGCACAATTGATGGCTTCAAAAACAAGTGGGTTTTAAGATGCATTGTTACTTTTTTCTTGTATCAAGTTGGAGGGAGGTACAGACATGCTGTGTTCTCTTGTTTTTCCTTGAAATTCATTTTATATTGCTGATTTTTATGAGAAGTTATCTTCTCAGGCTGATGTACTTTTTGCTGCTCATTTTATGTGATGTTTGTCTACTTGAAGCTTGTTTTGGGAGCTGGGTTTCATGTTAAGAAAGTTGGGTTTCTCTTCAGTATGGAGCCTT
The DNA here is from genome assembly GCF_036884655.1 of Musa acuminata AAA Group. Taxonomy (NCBI): domain Eukaryota; kingdom Viridiplantae; phylum Streptophyta; class Magnoliopsida; order Zingiberales; family Musaceae; genus Musa; species Musa acuminata. The sequence goes on along the minus strand of NC_088328.1, from coordinate 13,540,413 downwards.
CATATTGTAAACAAAGGAGTCCAATTTTCATCAAGGAATATTCTTGTGGGAACCCAATTGCTAATTGAATATATTTCCTTTTTGAAGATTCTTCAACCATAGCTGATACAAACAAGTTTACAAGATTGTTGTTTTGGTTTGCATGATGAAGAGAATAGAAGTTCTACCTGTACTCCTGGTAATTTTCGTCAGCTTGTCATTTTATGTGATGTTTGTCTACTTGAAGCTTGTTTTGGGAGCTGGGTTTCATGTTAAGAAAGTTGGGTTTCTCTTCATGGAGCCTTTATATTGTAAACAAAGGAGTCCAATTTTCATCAAGGAATATTCTTGTGGGAACCCAATTGCTAATTGAATATATTTCCTTTATGAAGATTCTTCAACCATAGCTGATACAAACAAGTTTACAAGATTGTTGTTTTGGTTTGCATGATGAAGAGAATAGAAGTTTTACCTGTACTTCTGGTAATTTTCGTCAGCTTGTCATGTTGAACGGAGATATCTTCTGGAATGGGCCCAAAAAAATTCATTATTTGCATGTTGTTTTTGATAGTATGTGTAGACAATATACTTAGTTCTATTGTGATCAACATTAGGTCTTTGGGAGTTTATGATATCATAATGTCACGGACTTAGCTAGAATTGCCTAAGTCGTGAGGCACCATTGCAGCAATTGTCACGGACTTAGCTGGAGTTGCCTAAGTCGTGAAGCACCCTTACGTCTACTTCTCAAATTTAGTTGGGATTTCCTAAGTCATGAGGCGCCATTACGATATATGCATCCGTAAAGGGTCAGCCTAGTTGTAACCTTATGCAGGTCTCGAAAGACCTGTTAAACAACAAGTTAATTAGTTTGAAAACGGACAAGTCTCTTTGTTTCGCAAAGAGGGAAGCTTTACAAGCAATTCAGTGAGCACCTTGAGTGCAAGAGAGAAAAGAGAGGAAGAAGGAAACAAGGACTTTAGAAGGTTGATTGAACAATTCCAAGTCCGCAAACAATTGCCCACCAAGTATCGGGCGCGAAGGCAAGTTCCTATCAAGTTATAATGATTATAACTGAGATTCTTTATTGTGAGAGCTTAAGAATTTTGTTGCCAATTAACCTTCAAAGATGTATAAGCTATGACTTGCAGCTCCACCTTTTCACTTCAATCATTGATGTTCTAGCTTTGTTTTTTTATTAGTTACTGGTCATTGCATGTGGACATGTTGGTGGATTTTTTCTTCTGATGGATTTTGACTTGTCATTTGATTAATCCAGTGATGGGGTTGGATGTCTCTTTAGTTCTCCCGGTGTACTTTCTTTTGTTTGGGTAGATAAAATAATTTGCTTACTCTTATTTTGGTGTATATTTTGGTTTTAATAACCATACAATGTCAAGAACTACTGTTGTTTCCTGTGTTTGTTGTATTATGGGCTTATATGGCTTTGAATGAGTATGTAAGCTTATAATTTCTTTGTTTATATGTGTTGTATTTCAAATGTGTTTGGGAAAAAGAAGATTTTTGAGGGCAAGGTGCATCTTTTCTCTTATATCAACAGAATAAACAATTTTGGTTGGTTCTTTTATTTCAGTATTCTGAATTTAGAGACTTGAATGAGTTCTATGATGAAGCAAAGACGTACGATGCTAGGAACCAAGATTGCAAAATGTTTGTAAGCTAACTATTGATTTCTTCATTGTATAATAGTCATTGTTTTCTTCATTGGATTACAGACATGAAAAGATCGACTTTCTTTTACAAAGCTAATTATTAATTTCTTCACTGTAGTTGGAACCAAGGTAGGTAATACCGAATGATACCGTCCGGTATGGGCGGTACGTATCGGTCTGACGGCATACCGGTACGCGGACCGCCCGCTATCGGGCAGAACAAAAAATAATAATAAAATAATATATATTTATATTTATATATAAATATTTTAGAAGAAGGCGAGGGGAAGGAAAAGGCGATGTCGCCGAGGTGATCTAACGTCGCCTTAAAAAGGCGCTCGGTCGCTCGCCTCGCTTCACTTCCAGGCAACGTGCTTTAAAGAGGCGTCGCTTGGGCGCTCGCCCAAGCCCAGGCGTTGGGCGCTTCGGGCTAGCGCCTGGGTTAAACCAGGTGATCGAACCAAGATTTTAGCGCCTTTTGTATATTGTTCTTCTTCCTTCTTCTCCTTCTGTATACTGTTAACAGTATACAATATACTGTTAACAATATACTAATAATAGTATTTATATTTATTAGATTAATAATATATTATTTTGATTTTAATACTGTTAATTTTCTTAATTTAATAGTATATTTTTATTTAAAATTTTAAATAATTATATTTATTAATTATATTATATATTTTTATATTTTACTGTCTCGCTTCGCTCGGGTGAGCGCCTGGGCGAGTGCCTAGTGCCTCAAGCGTTTTTGGACCTTAGCGCCTTTTGGCGCCTAGCGCTTTTTAAATCACCGATATATATTTAATATATATATATATACCGCTCGGCATATCGTTTCGTACTGTACCGAGCGAACGGCGAAATGTCGATACGGTACGGTATTGGGAACCTTGGTTGGAACATCTACATAAAGCCTAGCATAATCAATGTTAATGGAAATTCATGGGAAAGACCCATGATTAAGTAGATTGAAAAGCTTGGAATTGACTTTTGAGTTGATCCGCTAGTCCCCATTGCTGTTGCCCATATTGTTGGCAAGTTTTGATTTTGTAGTAATTTCCTGTTTGTACATTTTTATATGATTCAAAGAAATGTGGAAGGTTCGATTAGGACACTGAAAAGGGTGGAAAATGACTTTAGAGTTGATTCGCTTGTGTCTGTTGCTATTGCCTATGATGTTTTGCAATTCATTGTTGGATTTTGTTTTATTTTCCTGTGCCCACATTGAATGATTTGCTTATGTTTCGTTACAGGTGATGTGAACAATGTAGTTGGAACATCTACGGAAAGCCTAGCATGATTAAACAGAAATTCATGGGAAAGATTTTATTGGCTTTAACTGGTTTTCCCAGGATTAACATTAGATTGAAAAGCTTGGAACTGACATTTGAATTTATCCACTAGTACCTGTTGCTATTCCCCATGATGTTTGCAAGTTTTGGTTCAATTTTGTTCTTTTCCTGTGTGTACATGTTTATATGGTTCAAAGAACACTGGAAGATTGTGTTTGGTTGAAAGGGGGCGGTGCATTTGGATTGAGATTAGCAAATCGAAAAGATTGGAAAATGACTTTTGATTGAGATTAGGGCATCGAGAAGGTTGGAAAATGATTCTTTAGTTGATTCGCAAGTCTCAGTAGCTATTACCGGTGATGTTCTGCAATTTATGGATGGATTTTGTTTTATTTTCCTGTGCCTACATATTTGTATGTTCCAAAGAACTTTGGAAGTTCTGTTTTTGGTTGAAAACATGGTGCAATGGGATGTTGTATCTATTACGCAAATTGGTTGTACCAAAAATTATTGTGGACTAGTACTCAGATTTTGTCATAAGGTATCAGATCAAGGTTTTTGATATGGTTGTGTATGAATCATGTAGGTGGTAAGTTGCATGTTTTGAGCTTCCAATGGTGATGGTGTCTGGCGTTGGTAAGCTGGCCAGATACATTGTTCTTTCAAGTTGGTTCATCCATGAATTGACATTGTATCCATTGATTTAATTCATGATTGTTTGTAAGAAAAATTTTAATGTTCGATGTGTTGGTAATTATACTTCTACTAAGAAGTTTATATAATATTATTTGGTAGCTTACAAGCTTTATTTTTTGTCTGATTCTGGTAGTGTTTTGTCAGTTATTGGGTAGCATGATGTTGGTTGGGGGTGACTCTATTTTGTGTCTTAGATTTGTATGTCTTGGGTTTTCTCTTGAACAGGAGTCTTTGACAAGGCATATCTTTGATGAGGCATATCTGCCATGTTCATGTAGTTTTGTTTGCTCAAAACTTGCTTTTTTGCGACTTGCAATTGTATGACCCTTTTTCTGATATTGTTATGCTTCCATGCTTTAACATTAATGTTTTTTAGTTGGCATCTGTGTGTATTCTTGGATTTTTCATGACTAAATGACTGTACATCACCAATTTTTGAGTGTTCATCATGAGGGGAATTTGTCCTCAGTTTTCTTCGTTGGTGAGGTGTTTATGAATCTTAATTTTGTTTATTAGGAATTTCGGAGTATCTAATTTTGGTTGTATTTATTTATTGAATTGTGAATTTTTGTATTACATTATTGTTTCATGATTATCTTCTATATTGTTTGTTGATATTTCAAAACTATTCCAGTAGTCTATATTTTTTTAGTAATTTGCTAGGTTTAGATAGTAAGCTGAGTTGGAAAATGATAAGTGGAAGGTGTTCATAATTGTCTTCAGGTAACAATAAAATGTTATTTAGTAAAAAAATATAACTATTGGGAAATAAGCATATGATTGTTTGCAAGCATGTTTGAAAAACATGTGATGACAAAATTTGAAGCTTGAAGAATATGAGAAAAGGGTTATATAGCTATCTTGAAATTAAAGAGCATGTGTTTATTTATCCCTTGTGAATTTGCTTGGACTGTTTATGAGGATGTTATGATACTTGTGAGACTTTTTACTTGGTGTTGCATCTTTGAATTATTTTATAACTTATTCAGTATGGTGACAATTCCTGTTCAATTATGTTTGCTTTTTTTAATTATTACATTTTCCATGCTTTTACGACTAATTTACTGTGTTGAATGTATTTCCTGTTCAATCATGTTTGGTATTTTCTTTGACTACATTTTCCAAGCTACTATGATTATTAGATTACATTTTCTTTGACTACATTTTCTTTGTCGATATATTTAGCTACTATGCAATTTGGTTATTAGTAATTTGATTTTGTTGTTCGTATAGGTTGTAGCATATTTTGCAATTAGTATGAGATTTGCATTGATTATCGTTTATCAAACAGATGGGTTTGCTGTTTAGAATTTAAAATTAAATACAAAAACGAACAAGAATAGAAGACTGGTAAATTGGACATTGCAATAACCACTTTACTATCATTGTTGTTTTCCAAGCTTAGCTAAGAAGACTATAAAGTTGGATATTATGTGATTTGTAGTTGCATTGGATGTTTTTTATGTTCAGAAGTTCATTGTTGGATAGGTATTCTCCAGGGAGGTTGATCAACTTCTCCTTTTGTCAACATTTGGTGATTGCATTGGACTTCTACTTTACAGCTTGATTGTTTTATCTAATTCTATTTATGTATTCACATTTTTCTTCTTCACTTTTTTCCCTAATTGTCTGTATTTTTTCTGGTGGTTGGTAAATTTTCTATTGTTAATCATAAATTCTATAATGGTATTCAATTGGCAAATATGTTGGGCATATGATAGCTGTTGGCTTGAGAATTATGGGCATTATCTTTTTCCATGTGATAGCTGTTGGCTTTGTAGTTATCTATTGGTTCATTTTGTGAGAAGTCTGCTTCTTGTTTTGCTGTTCTGTTGTGACATTCCAGAAGCATTGTTCCATCACCTGGTGCAGTCTGGTTTTGCATATATAAGAGATATGATGACATCTATCTTGACTCTCTCCAGATAGATTATAAAGCCTGGTGACTGATACATCTGCTTATTTTCTACATATACACCTGGTCTCTTTATGTATTCATTTGTTGTCTTTCAGATCTTCTGAACATTGATCTCCTCCTTGATTTTTTGTTGTGTGTCATCCAATAGCTTTTTTGTTTCTGAAATTTTGGGGTGTCTTAGCTTCTGAACCTTAATTTTGGGTTTTTAATGTGATCTTTCATGATCATGGGGTCATCAAAATGTCTGTTTTTGTTGTAACTTTCTGTGATATACTGATAATGAAATTGGTACATTCTCTGTTCTAATGAGTTCATTACATCCATTGTTATTTTTCACTTGGCTATTGAAGAGCCTATAGTTTTTATGTCCTGGTTTTGGTGTTTTAGTTTTGGTTAATTTTTCAGAATTTCCTTTTTTTTTCCTCTTGACATTGCATTGGGTGGTACAAATTATTTTGTGCTTCATCTTTGTGAACCATTGGTATCAGAATTTCTGTGGTCTCTTTCCCTTTATTCAGCTTTTGCTTTTCTTTTCTTTGAGACACATGCCTGTTTCTCTTATTCTATGCTTCATTTATTGTTCAAGAAGCTAGGATGGGGCTAACAGTGAATGCAGTGAACCTTTGGTTGGTGATCTCGAGCAATAATGGTATGTAATTTTGACAGTCTGTTAAATATTCACCAATAGGGTCACTCAGCGAACTGGGTTTTCAATTCTATTATATTTTGTAGTTGCAGCAATCTGTAAGTCATTATATTTTGGTTTCTGAAATTTTGGGATGTCTTAGTTTCTGAATCTTGATTATGGGGTTTAATGCCATCCATCATGATGAGCATGGGCATTTTTATATACAAACTAGGTCATCAAAATGTCTGATTGTACGAATAGATCATAAAAGTGTCAAAGAACCTATAGATTAATTTTCACAATATCCTTTTTTTTTTCTTTGAAATAGATTTTAGTTATACATTGTCTTCAATTCTATATCACAATTTTTGTTGTTACTTTTTGGACATTGTATTGGGTGGTACAAATTATGTTGCACTTCATCATTGTGAACCATTGGTACTAAATCTCTCTGTTGCTCTCTTTCCACTTATTTAGCTTTTGCTCGTCTCTTTTTCTAAACATGTGCTTGATTCTCTTCTATGCTTATTGTTCAGAAGTTAGGATAAGGCTAACAGTGAATGTGGTAAACCTTTGGTTGGTGATCTTGACTAATAATGGTATGTAATTTTCACTTGTTTGGATGGTCTGTTAAATATTCATTAATTGGGTCATTTGGCAAACAAGTTTTTGATTTCTGTAATATTTTGAAGTGGCAGCATTCTGCTAGTCATGTTCGAGTCTAGGGATGTTCAGACGTACTCTATATATGAAGTTTTTTCTTTTGCATTATTTCTGAATTTTTTTTTTATTCCTATATGCATCTATCTCATGTTACTTATTTTGGTTTTGTATCTTGATCAAGGTTCGTGATTTCGTACCACACCAGAGTTTCGACGTTCGCTCGGTACGGTATGATACTGTATAACGAGCGATATATCGTTCAGTATACCGTTCGGTATATATATTTATATTTATATATATATATAATTCGGTGATGTGATCGAAGCAACGTCGTCTCGTTTATATATATGTATATATATATATTATATATATATATATAATTTATATATATTTATATATAAATATTCGTCGAAAAAGGCGATGTCGTAGAAAAAGGTGATGCGACGTCGCATATATATATATATATATATATATATATATATATATATATATATATATAATCGTTTCGTTATGTAACGGGCAGTTTGTGTATCACTCAGCTGACGGACCGGTATGTACTACCCGTACCGAACAGTATTATTCAAAATTGCATACCTTGATCTTGATTATGTTATAAATTATTTCAATATGGTTAAAGAGATCTTACCGGTCCGTATCGAGCTGACTAGTTGTTGGTATTGTACGTATCGAGCTGTATCGAATGTATCGAAACATGGTACATTGGGGCATATTGATATACTACCCATACCGGTTCCTTGTTGGATTGGTATGTACCGCTCATATCGGTACGCTCTGGTACAACGAACCTTGAGTGTAAGAGTTATAAATGAGTTCAATATCTCCTACTGACATCCACATAGTTATAGTTGCCTTGTTTTTTGTTTTGTGTTTTTTGTATGTTCGGTAAATTAATAATTTGTTTGTTTAATGTTTTCTGTTTGGCATTTGTATTGTCACAAAAGTTGCTTCCTCTTGAGTATCTTCAAGAAAAAAGAAACCATGCCCATTGGTGAACATTTTGTTGGCAGCATTCTAATGCATGTTAAGGAACATCATCATGATAATTATAAGCTTCTCTGAGAGCAGTTGTAGGAAAAACTTGGATTTTGTTCTTTACTGGCAGGGCTTATGAATGATACTGGTGTTTTGAGTTCGAGACTTAAATAAGCCCATTAACTTACTCTAGGGGCTGTTCTGGTTATGTAAGCCACACATTAATATGAGCAAATACATCAGAATTTCTAAATTGGATACTGGTGAACCTACATGGTACATGGATGCAGAATGGGGTATTCATAATTTCATATTATTGTCTATCTTATAGCTTGAGCTAATCAGCCGTAAGTGTTATTTTTTTGGTAATGTTGAAAAGAAGTTTCAGGAGTCCCCACAAAATTAAATGTTTCAGTGGCATCAATGTTATACAAACTCCATATACAAAATTCTTGTAAAAACTTCAGTGGTGAAGAACCTCATCGGTTGTCTACATTGATTTATTCAAGGATGTGGAAGGCATTAACAATTTTTTTGTAGTTGAAAGTTTTTTTGTGATGCATCAATATGTTGGCATCTGTTTTTTGTCTTCTTAGAACTCTGACATGTATATTCCTTTTATATTAGAGATCTAAGAAATTTTTATTTTTTATCCGTTGTTAGTTGTAATTTTTTACTAGGATGTTTTTTGATTGTGATGTCAAAAGAGTGCTCTTAAGTGATTTAAAGGTAGCACAGTTGTGGTGTTAGAACACTGTTTTAGTGATCATTCAAGTATTTAGATGTTATTTTAAGCACTATGTAGCCTTGTTTGGGTAACTACCTTTTTATGTCGTGTATTGTGTGTATGCCCTATACTGTGTATATGTAATGTGTACTTGTTGTGTGTATCAAAACAACAGGTGTTTCACATTACAAGTCTTCCCTTTCCTTTTATTTGCATCAGACTTTAGATATTTAGTTGTTTTGTAATTATATATGAATTTTTTGCATGTCTTGCGCAACTGATGTGTGTTCTGTCTTGCAATGTCTATAATTCAAAGACATGAGAATGTCTTGGTTGTTGCATTTGGTAATGTGTATTTATGCTAGATTTATTTTCGACTACATAGATTAGTAATAACTTTATATGTTATATTTATGTCCCTGTTCATGTCTAGTGAATTCATCATGGAAATTTGATATTGCTTAGAAATTGTGATTGTTCTGTTTTCTGAATATTTGTCATGTACTCTATATGTTATATTTATGCAACTTTTGATCCGTTTTCATCCTTTCTTTCTGACTTGTTATCCATTCCACGCTTAACTGACGGAAATTGTCACAATGTTGTATAGTGATGTCATTTTATTCTCCTTCGATAGTATAATTTTGAATTGCCTTGCCGTCCATTCGAACCAAAGAATTGTACCTAAACTATTAGACATACACTAGTTTAGGTCTAAGAATAATATTGAGTATTAGACCTATATCTGTTTAGTCCCACATTGGTATAGGTCTAAACCATATTGGCGGGGAAGGGTGTGGGCGAGGCATCACACATAGAGCCACGAGGCCTTGCAGTGGGAGCATAGGGCGAGGGCGACGGACGGGCTAAGGGTAGAATTACAACAATTAGGGGTACTATTTGGGTAAAATGAAAATAAGGGGTATCTTTTAGAAAAAAAAGGGCATCAACAATATGTTTACGAGCTCTTACTAAACTACTCAGTTGATTTTTCTTCTTTCATGTTGTTAGGGTTCTCTAGTATCATCAATTGAGATGTGATCTGTCATGAACTTAAGCATTCTTTGGTAGTTTTATTATTGTTATAAAATTCTATTTTTTTATGAACCTAGAAGGTCGGGCAGAGAACTATGCCAATAATGATAGCTAATATTTAGATCTGGGCTGTTGGTTATCATTGTGTTTGAAACATTAATTATAGAAGGAAAGCGGAATTTGGGTTTCTTAGTTTCTTTAGTTGATTCTTGGTCTGCTCATGATGAGTTGTAGTTTCTTCAGTTGATTCTTAGTCTGCTCAGGATGAGTTATAGTGTTTCTTTTATCGGTTCTTATTCTGCACAAGAGTAGTATATGATGTATAGTATGTCATCTTATTCTGCACAAGAGTAGTATATGATGTATAGTATGTCAGATTATTGGGAGTCCTGACATTGATAGTCAATTTCAATGAGTTCAGCTGGTTGGTTCATTAATTTCATACATGAAATGGTTCTGGATTTTGGATCCGCATTTTGTCAGTGTCATGAGCAAGCTCTGGTTATTCTAATTGATTAGGTTTTTAATTTGCTGATACTCTTCTCCAAGGGAACCATACTCTTAGCTAGAATATGAGCTTTTGCAATTGAAGAATGTAATTGTTGTGATTGGTCAAAAATGGTTTTAATGTTATGATACTCTTCTGGAAGGAACCATACTCAGTTAGAATATGGACATTTGCAATTGCAGAATATAATTTGTTGTAATTGGTCGAATAGGCTTTCCTATAATAACATGCAATTAGTAGGATTGGCTTGGTGCTTCCTTCAAATTTTTTAGAATCTTACTAATTTCTGAATCTTCCTGTCATTACATCTTAATATCCTTAAGAAAGTCGCTGGTCGGAAGTGAAACAATCGAAATTTCAACTTGCTCGGGTAGCTACGAAAGCGCATCTGCAAGAACATTCTCTTTCCCTTTTTTGTAAGTTATTTCATAATCAAATCCAAGAAGTTTTGTTACCTATTTTTGCTGCTCAGGGGATGATATCTTTCGCTCCAAAAAGTACTTGAGGCTTTAATGGTCGGTTTTAATTTGAAATCATCGGTCAATCAAGTTGGGTCTCCACCTTGTTGCTGTGCACGTAATGGCGAGCATCTCTCCTTATCATATGTTGACTTATTTTGATGGGAGGGAGATAATGCCTTGCTAGTGTATGTGAGTGGTCGATCATCTTGCATGAGAATGACTCCATTTCCGACTCCAGATGCGTCGGTCTCAATAATGAAGGGTCGGTTGAAATCTGGTAGTGTTAGCATCGGCGTCATCGTCATGATTGCCTTAAGTTTGTCGAAGGCAGCCGAGGCTTTGTCCGACCATTGGAAGACATTTTTTTTCAGTAAGGAAGTAAGTGATGCACTGATAGTTTTTCACGAACTTGAAGTAGTAGATCTACTGCCAGTTTTGCATTCCTCGGGGTCAGCCAGTTTTGCATTGCTCCAATTTTGAAAAGGAGTCTACTGCCACACCTTCCTATGATATGATATGTCCAAGATATTCCACCTTCTTTTGAAGAAAGCAAAAATTCATAGTGGTTGTTGTGTGTACAAAAGGTGATTTTCGGTATGTCTTCTTCGCATACTCGTATTTGATGATACCCGGATCAAAGGTCCAGCTTTGTGAATATTTGTGCTCCCTTTCATCTAGCAATTCATCTACTATTGGAATAAGGTATTTGTCCTTGATGGTTATGTCATTGAGAGCTCGGTAATCAATGTATATTCGTCATGTTCTGTCCTTCTTGCGTACATGTAGCACCGGTAAAGAGTAGAGGTTGCAACTGGTCGAATAACCCCTGTTTCGAGTATCTCTTTTACAAACTTTTTTATTTTATCCTTATGGAGAAGGTTTGTTTGAAAGAATCGTTATATAAGGATCATACCGACGGGTAAGAGATAGGTTGTGCGGTTCGTCAAATATATCTGAAAATTCAACAAGCAAAGGAAGTAGGTTTGGATCTTCAAATTCTATTGGCTCTCCGTTAGTTTGCTGCTCAAGTGTACCAAAAAGCCGCTGCATGTTTTATGCAAAACCTTCTTCATTTGTTGTGTGCAAATCGTCGTTACGTCGCCCCCATGTTTCCTATTCAATATCACCTGTTTCTCCTTACTGTAAAATTTCATAATTAGTTGTATAAAATTCCAAGAAATATCATCTAATGTCGTCAACCATTTAATTTTGAGCATGACTTCATGATCATCAAGAGGGAGAAGGAAGAAATATGTAATTATCTTTTGGTAAGGCCTCATGATCAGCAATAGTTTCACTTGCGGGCGCCTACGATCATACTTCAAAATCCATCCATCGGCGACCTTAACGTCAAACCTGTTGTAATTCTCGATAGGTAAGGCCATTTGGATAGTAACCTTACTGTTTAGAAAGTTATTAGTACTGCCTGTGTCGATGAGAACAGTGATCGGTTGTTGTTTGAGAAGGCTTCCAACTTTCATCGTTTGCGGGTTTGAGTAGTCGGCTAGTGTATGTACCGTAACTTCGGTCGGTTGTGGCTCTTCTTCTGCATCTTCATGTTCAAGGCTCTCTTCTAGATGTTCAATGACCTCTTCTTCTATTGGTTCAATTATAAGAAGTCTCCCTTTACTATATCGATGCTCACGGCTCGTCACAATGCCAACATAACCCCTTCGCATATTGCTCCCGAAGCTCTTCTCTTGTTAACCTCTTTGGTGTGGGGACTTGGTCGACAGTAGGGGGGCTGAGGGCTTCAATATTACTGGTTGAGGAGCAACCCTAGTCTTTCGAGCTTCATGGTTCAATTGCTCCTCTTGATATCGTGCGAAAGAGATGGCTGTCATAAGCGTATATGGTTGTCGCGCTTTAACTTCTCCTTGGATCTCCGGCTAAGCTCTCAATGAAGGTCCTCAATAGTTGTTTTTGAGACCAATCACGAGTTCGATTAGATAACCTTTCAAACTTGGTTTGGTACTCCTGAATGGTGGAGGTTTGTCGGATCTTTGCTAGTTGTCCGTCAATATTCTCGTAATCGATTGGTCTGAAGCGGATCAACAGTCATTCTTTGAATTGTTGCATTGAAAGGACTCCATAAGTATGTTCAAAACAGTCAAACCATTGTATAGCATCCCCTTCAAGATGTATAGCTGTAATTTTCACCATAGATGCATCCGCGGTTTTGTGATACCGAAAATATCACTCCGCGCGCGAGATCTAACTAATCGGGTCTCCTTCTTTCCATCTAGGGAAGTTCACTCTCATGCATGGATAGTTGGGGTCGGTCATAGAGCTTCCCCTCTCTTGAAAGTTATATCTTCGGGCTTGGTGTGATTGGGCAAAGCTCTATCCTTGATGATTTCTTTGGGCTTAGTGGTCGGCCCAATCTGAGTTCGGTAAAGAGCGTCCGAATCTTATCCTTCATTCGTGCCTCGAAGGCTTCGAATTTAGCATTGATTACCTCTTTAGATGTCATAGTATATGTCGCCAAATCTGTGATGTTAAGATCTCTCTTTTGTTGTCGGGTTAAAGATATGTATTGGTTGAGAGAGGTGATGGTCAAAAGAGTTGGTGGATTGGTGGATGTAGGCTACGGTTTAGGTTTGTTTTTGGCTATTTTGGGTGCAGTTTGAGGGTGTGGTTTGGTGGAGTTTTAGGGTTGTAGGTGAAAGTTTTGGATCTATGGTAGATGGTAGCAAAGGTTTGATAGAAATCGGTGGAAGTTGCAGCAAATATGTGCTGTCTTGTAAGAGTAGAATTGTCGTCGAAGAAACAACGGTTTCTCGACGTAATTTCCACCAAAGACTTGAGAGAATTGATGAGGGAATTGATAGCAAAATCACAGTTTATATGATAGCAAGGATATTTAATTTAATCAAGAAAATTTCGGCAGTATAACAGCAAGGAAATTGGTGCAAGTTGCGATTGTAGAATTCTCGTCGAAAATTTTCAGCGGGTTACAACGAAAATTTGCAGCAACACAAAATCGTTTTTAGAGATGAATTTCTTAATAGATCAATCTTAGATGGAAGCCAAGATGATCTATGAAGTGTATAAGAAATTTCATTCAAAAAAGATTGCAAATAGATAGGCTAAGGCAACAATATGCGCCTGAAATATTTTACAGCATAGATTTTTAAGTATAGCAGATTAGACGTAAAAGATCAGTGGTTTATATTGAAAATATTTTGATGAAACCAAAGGGAAATCCACTGTTAGTAAGTGTCAAAGCTATCATAAAAATTTCGTAGAGATTTGGATAGAAACAACATAGTATCAAGATCAAACAGACTGTGATATACGGTTGGAATTCTGCAATGTATCTTTCGTCGTAGAGATGAAAATTTTATGACGAAAAGTTTATGCAGCAATATAGGAATAATTTTTTTGGGCTTTTCAAATAAGGATAACTAAATTGCAGCAGTAGTAAGGTAGAAAACCAGAACCTGTTGCAATTCACGGGGAGATCAAAGGATGATCCGTGGTGGTGGAGATGACGGTGGAATTTGACAACGATCTCTTATGCAATTATGGGAATTGCTTTGGGCGGTTGTGGAGGGTTGATGGATGGCTATGGAAGGGCAGCGAGACGCCAAGAACGTTGCTCTGATACCAGGTGTTAGAACCCTTGTAGATTCTAAACTTGGGGTTGATCTCTTTAGGGGATCGGCCTCCTTGGAACTCTATAGGGGTTCCTCCCTTCAAGTTGCTGCTCAAAGGCTGCAGAAAAGATTCATCTATTGCTTATGAAAAGAGGTGGAATACATGACTATTTATAGGGCTTATAAACCCTAACTCCTAATAGGACTCTTACTTAAGACTCCTACTTCTAACCAACTCCTAATAGAACTCTTACTCAAGACTCCTACTTCTAACTAACTCCTAATAAAACTCATATTCCTTTACAACTCCTTATTCTTCTCTAAGAAATAACCTCCTAACCCTAGCCGGCCTCTTCACATCTTTAATAGGGGTCGGCTTAGGTAGGTTTTACATGAATGTCCCTCTCAATTAGGACTCTCATCGCTAGAGTCCTAACAATTTAGCACCGTTACAAATACTTCAATTTGGAGTGGATACTTTTGTCTAGTTGTGTAATAATTTGGAAACTTTTTTGTCTTCACATTGATTGTCTAAATGGATAAGAGGGGGTGGGCATTGTTGTAGATAATGCATGCGAGTGGACGATCGTAATGTGCTGCTTGTGAACGTGGATGCTTGGTTGTGGGTTTCTGTTGTGTTATAATTTGAGATTATCGTTGGTTGCATTTGTGTTTGTTTTGACATAATTTTTAGGTTTATTGCTTGACACTTCCATTGCATGTTTCAAGCCTGGATGAGAAAACGTGGAGGGGGCAATAGCTGATCGGTACCACTCTGTTGTAAACAATCCAAATGATCTGCGAGTATCACTACATGAGTGCATTGCTCAACCTGCCCATAGGAGCAACTTGTATGACTCTCATGTTTTCTTGATTAACATGTATTTTTTATTGTTAATAACATATCCAAGAAAAGTAAATTTATTAGTGCAAAAAGTATAATTTTTAAGATTTGCATATATTTTTTTTCTAAGTATATAATTTTTTTTAAATATATTACATGTTCATTTAAACTTTTGCTATACATAAGTATATCATCAAAATAAATCAATATAAATTTTCTAATATAATTTTGAAAAATATGGTTCATCATGTTTAGTTTTTCATTTGTCTCGCTCACGCATTCTTAGTAGATGTTATCTAGATTTTAAATTATTTTTTGAAAATATATAGGAATCGTGTAATTAATCCAATATGTTATCTTGCGTATGAGTAGGATGTCTATATCGTGTTTTTGTTGATGGTCTGCAATCAATGTATTTTTTTAAGATTCATCTTTTTGGTTCCCAACAAAACAAGAACTATACATGGATTCATACTTTCTTACACTTATTTTTGGATATCCTTGGTCTCTTCGGGGTTGTATTTATATGTTGGGTTATTTGGTATGCTTACAAAATCAATTTGATCCTCAATTTCTTAAATTAGTGTTTAATCCTTAAAAACTTCCTGGGGTAAGAGATATTTATTTTTTTTTCAAAAGATCAATAATAACACCAAACTTGTATCAATTTTATTAGTAATAATTAAAATATCTTTGTACATAAGTACAAATAAGGGTTGTTTCATGTTTAAGATTTTATTTACATCACTCATTTTGGTGTAAATATTTATTTATTTTTTCATAAGCTCTTTTTGTTCTCTCTTCTTCTGTTTCCTAATATTCTTATTTTTATCACTAATTTTTTTTTTCTTTCTTACTTTATCCCTAAAGTTTTGGTTAATGAAGACTCAAACTCCTCGTATTGTTGTTTTTTATATATTTGATATTAAAAAATTATCTTTGGAGGCAATGGTCGAAGCTGATATTTTTGCCTATCTATGATCAAAGAATAATGGTTCTTGAACCGATCATATATTATCCTTTGATCATATTGCCAAGGTTTTCCTAACATATAACCAACATACATATGTACTACATTACATCAAACTTCATCCTTATATTTACGAATTGAAAAATAAATTAACATTTGATTTATTTGTAGTACATTATCAATCAATCATTGTATTTTGTAAGGTTTTAGATGTTCGATAATAGGTAATTTCAGCTTCTCCACGAGCAAGGTGCTTGTCACATTTATTCAACTTCCATTATCAACATTCACATTGCATAATTTGTTAGTAATCAAATAATAAGTATGAAAAAGATTTTCATCATTTTAATTACTAAGTATGCATTGAACAATTAGATTTTCACCTTTAGTATACTATACATAGAATGTCATCATCATCTTCTCTCACTTTCAGATTTCATAATTTTATCATTCATAATTATAACTCTTTTATTAGGATATTAACGTGTCAAATGTTCATACCAAAGGCACTTGAAACATTTAATGCCTCTAGTTTGATTATGTTGATTCTTACCTAATTGATTCATTTTTGTCTTTGTTGTTTGATTTATTTTTGTTTTTAGTTTTATTAATTTTAAGTTTAATAATTAATGGGTTTATCATCATTTTTACTTTAATGTGATTTTCAAGAAGAATCCGAATAAGGTTTTGAATCATACCTTGTGCCTTTTATTTTGAGTTGTCTCTCAATCTTTATGGGTACATTCACCATGTCCTTAATCTCTACATATTGTTGCCAATCCCTATAGTAATAGCTAGAGACATCTCCTCATGATTTGTTTTATCTCCAACCAAATCTCCATGGGCTTTTTATCATTTCTATGTTTGTCTTTACATAATTAATCCCATCAAATAGTAACATAATTAAAAAATTCAACAACGATTAATTTTATCTTTCTCTTCGGAGTAGTTGTGATATTCAAAGATTAACTTCACTTTTTTGTTCCCACTTTAAATATGCATCTAGATTATTTTTCTCTTGAAAAGATGAAATTTTCATTTTGTTGCCGCTTATGATTTTATCCACACCATCAAAATGTCCTCTCTTAGTTTGTCTCGTAGGATTAACATCTTGATCAATTATTGTAATGTCATCTCCACCATCATCTTCATTATCAACAAAGGTTGATTCTCTCATGTTATGATTCACATTATAATCTATTAATTGTAACATCATGTCTTTTTAGATGATCGTTTACATCTCCCATCACTTTGAACATATGTTAAAATTGTTGATGCAAGAATTATTTGATGAAGAATTCATTTTTTTATCTTTAGACATGTTTAGAAAAACAAAGTTAGAATAACCTCACCGATACTTCCTCACGTGGTTCACTTAAGATTTGATTTATTCCACTTGTGTTTCACACAATTTTTGGTCGATCTCAATATTGATCTCACCACTCTTGTTTTGTACCTTTTTTGTTTTGTTCTATTCTTAGATTAACTAATATACATAAATAAATAATTTAAATTATGATAATTTGAGGATAGTAAAATTAGACAGATATAAAAGAAATTAAAAGATAGGCTAATTTAAAGATACGTGAAATATACTTCATTCATAAGCAAAGATTAGAATTCAAATATGAAAGAAGAATTTTTGGAATAAAGGAAGATTTTCATATCGAATCAAGAATTCGAACGAAGATAGAATTTCGTAATTGATAAGAATTCCTTGATTTTTTTTTAATTTTGATCTCTTTCTCTTCTTTTTTTTTACCATTGATCTCTCTCTCTCTCTCGCTCTCTCGCTCTCTCTCTCTCTCTCTTTGATATTTTTTACCATATTTTTACTTTTTGATTTTTTTTATTTTTTTTATATTATGAAGTGTGAAAAAAATAAACGAAAAATAGTAATAAGACACGAAGCAAAGATAAAGGAAGAATATCGATTATAGATATGGTGTTGAAAGAAGAAAAAAAAAAGAAAAGGAAAAGTTAAAAGATAACAAATAAATGGATACTCAAACTTATGTGTCGCGCTTTGATATCAAATGATGAAAATACAAATTAACATCATCTAGCGAATTGTAACAAGACGGATCGTTTAAGATTGAAGTAAGAAAAACTATTCTAATCATTTTATCAATAAAAAATTGATGAAATAATTGGAATAGTAATTTGATTTTCTTAAAATGTCACAAGCAGAAAAACTTGATAAGTTTTAAAGTTTCTTACAAGAACTTAAAAATAAAATACTCACCAGTGTTGAAAGATGATTATACTTTTTAATTGCCTCCTCACAAAGGGAGTCAGCTTTGTTTATATAGTACAAGGCCAAGTATAAAGGGGATAAATCTATTAAATATATTAAATAATGTTTATATTTTAAATTTATGAATGTAGATCATTTATGAATCTATCTTGAATTGTTTTGAATGATTATTCATGAATAAGCTCATAATTTCTAATTATTGAATTTTAAATTTTGATGATGAAATCAATTGGTAAATTGTTTGATCTAATATATATGTTGAGATAAGTGTGCAGGATTAACTACGATAGTGATAGACATGAGATAAATGTTGAGCCGGAGTTAAGATCGAGATTTTGTTGAAAGTTTGAGAGTTCGTCGGAAGTTCAGACATTCGTTGGAAGTTCTAACGGAATTGACCGAGATGTTTAATAGCTTGTCAAAGAAGCTTGCCATAACTCGCTAAGAAGATCATCGTAAAGTCCAAGAGCTTGTTGGGAATCCGTTGGATCATTGTCGAAAGATCGTCGAAAGTTTGTCAGAAGCTCGCTAGAAGAACAATCGACACACCAGATAGAGTTTGCTTGTTTAAATGTCTTAAATATCGTAATTAGACCTTAAGTTGAGTTAGGATTGAGAGGTAATCTCACTAACTCAGTTAGGTGTCAATTGGGCCCTTAATATGGCTGAATTGGGCCGGTTGAAATAGCTTATTTAACACCTGAAGTCACGATCGGCGGTGGCACACCTAGGGCCAGCGGTGGCACTGCTTATGACTCGGCCTCCTAGGTGCTCTAGGCGGTGGTACCGCCTAAACTGTATGGTGGTACTATCGATAGTTAATGTTATTAAGCGGTGGTATCGCCAAAGCTCTGTCAAGCGATGGTACTGCCTAGACTGAACGGTGGTATTGCCTAGTGTTAGTTTGCAAGTGGTGGTATTGCCCAATAATGGTGATGGTACTGTTAGTATCCTGAAATCCGAGGATGTGACATTTTTTTGTTCTAATTCTAAAGTCATTGGGGTCTATAAATATCCGATCCTTTTTTGAATGAAAGGACATGAAAGTATGAACAATATCTTGAATTCTTGGGGTGTTAAAAGTATTGTAAAAGTACAAAGAGTCACCCCTTTCTAGTATTGTGATCATTCAAGAGAGGTGTGAGGCTTGTAAGGGTTACCTCCTAAACCCGTGAAAAGGAGAAAACGTTGTAAAGAGATGGTTGGTCTTTGTCTATTGAAAGAAGACCATTAGTGGACACCGGTGACCTCGACGGAGGAGGAATTAAAAGTGGATGTAGGTCACAACGATTGAATCATTAGAAATTTTGATTTGCATTTCTATTATTGTCTTTTACTTTGCAATTGCTTCACTTCCTCCTTGGTTTTTTACTTTTCAAGCAATCTTTCGAGATCGATTTTTATGATATGAAGAAATTTTTCGGATTGTATAACCCTATTAATGGCAAAGTTATTATTAATAGAAATGTTATATTTGATGATCCATTGCAAATGAAGTAAGGATCAGATGGAATTTTTATTTCACAAAGAAAGCATGCAATGGATCTATTCAAAAAATAACTTTGCCACTAACAGGGTTATATAATCAATATGCTTTCGATTGTAAGGAATAACCAATTAAGATATATTTTTTAGATATTTCATCAGGCTTATGATGATTTTGTGAATTCACCAAAGCATAAGCAATATAACAAAAAAATTTTAGATGTCTAACACTTGGTTTTATACCATACCAAGTCTCAAAAAGAGTTTGATTCATAACAGCTTTGTTGGTGAAATATTCAATAAATAAACTGCTATTACAATTGCTTCGGCCCAAAATTGATTTGGAATTTGTTTTCCTTTAAGCAAACTTCTTGTCATTTCAATGATAATCTGATTTTTACGCTCAGCTACAACATTTTGCTCTAGTGTATATGGTGTTGTCAATTATCTGTGAATATCATTTTCTTCATAAAAAAAATTAAACACATTAGATAAAAATTCACCACCTCTATCTGTCCGAAGTGTCTTTATGTGTCTACCACTTTGTCTTTCAACAAGTACCTTGAATTTTAAAAAATTATCAAATGTTTCATATTTCAATTTCAGAAAATATATGTAACTCATGCAGCTATAATCATCAGTAAACAATAAAAAATATGGAAATGGTTTCAAAGGTCCACATAAGTCAGTATAAATTAATTCAAAACAATTAGATGCTCTCCATGCTTTTCCAATAGGAAATGGTTTTTTACTTTGTTTACCATAAATTCATCCTTCACATACATCAAGTGTATTAATCTTGGGCAATCCGAAAATCATTCCTTGTTTACTTAACAACCTTAAACCCTTAATGTTAAGGTGTCCATATCTTAAATGTCATAAATTAGACTCATTCTTTTGAGTTGCAACAAGCGCATGCTTTTCAATATTTGACACATCAAGTGGAAACATCTTGTTTTGTGTCATGCAGACATTTACTATAATCAAATCAGATTTTTTATCTTTAATAGTGCATGAACTATTATCAAATATAACTGAATATCCATCATCTATCAATTGTCAAATACTCAACAAGTTATGTAATAAAGTAGGAACAAAGAAAACATTATCAAGGTATTTTACCTTCTCTTGATGTCTTCACCTCAATTGTTCCTTTTTCTTCAACTTGGATATACTTGTTATCTCCAAGCCTAACTTTCAATTTGTGAGTTTCATCAATATCTCTAAATTTTGATTTTATGCCTGACATATGATTAGATAATCCACTATCCAGAAACCAAATATTATTTGAGATATCATGAACTTATGAATGAGTCATAAATAATTTACTATTTGTTTCATTTTCCTCCATATAGCTTGCTTACTTTTCTTTTTTCCAGTAATCTGCCTTTATGTGACCAAACTTTTCATAATAGTGACATTGAATTTCACTATTGTAATTTTTTTTATCATAATTTGATTACCTTAGTTCATCATGCCCATCAAAGTGTCTATCTTCCTCTTCCTCTTTCATTTCTTCTACCATGAAATCCTCCTCTACCACGTCCTCTTCTTGTTGATTTTATCTTCTTTTGAAGTACAAGACTCCTCCTTAACTTGAAATGTTTTTTCTTCACTTTTTTCAAGTGACCTGTTCAACCTTGCTTCATGTGCTTGTAAGGAACACATTAGTTCATCAAATGAATATGTAGATAAATCTTTTGACTCCTCAATTGTGGCAACAACATGATCAAATTTCGGAGTTAAACTTCTCAAAACTTTTACAACAGTTATATGATTAGGAAGATGTTCACCATAAGATTTCATTTGACTTACAATTTCAGTCACTCGAGAAAGAAAATCTTGTACCGATTCATTGTCTTTCATGAATAAAATTTCAAACTCACAACGAAGGGTTTAAAGTTTTATCGTAATCACCCTTGATGAGCCTTAAAATTCATTTTGAAGTATCAACCAAGCTTGCTTTGAGGTTATCGCTGCTACAATTCTCGAAAATATTGTCTCATGTATAGCTTGTTGAATGAAGAACAATGCCTTTGAGTTCTTCTTTCTATTCTCCCTTAGCCTGATTTCGTTATCTGGATCTGCATATCCACTTTCTATTAAGTCCCAAAGATTTTGAGACTTGAATAAAGTCTTCATCTTGATACTTCAAAATTCATAGCATTTGCCCGAGAAGATGGGAATAAAGGGTTGAGACATGGAATTGCCATTGAAAGCAATAATGCCTTGTTTAGATTGAAACTAGGCTTTGATACCACAAATGTTGGGGATAGAGGAGCAAGAAAAAAACAGAATACTATGATGCAAGTAAAAGAATCCATTCGATTTAGGAAAAGCGATGTAGTATTTAAAACAAGAGGATTGATACGAACACTTACAAGATATTCCCAAGTGTACACACTCCCTATATCCCTTGCTTCATGAATTATGGTCCTATTTATAGGACATAGTGGTAACTACCTCAATCATGGGTGACCACTACCTCACTCCTTATGTCACCCATGATTGAGGTAGTTATTGAAACTATCATATAATTGCTAGATCATGATTGAGGTAGTTATTGAAACCACCTATAACTACTAGATCATGATTGAGGTAGTTATTGAAACCACCCTATAACTACTAGATCATGATAACTATATAGATAACTATGAATCAAATATTATCCCAATGGACACCTCTTTATACACCTCAGCTCAATGGTGTCTTTGGAAGGAGGAATCGTACGCTGTTAGATATGATACGGTCCATGATGAGTTTCAACTTTACGTAGGTCTGGTAGAGTATCTTATCCTCCTGAGAGATATGTGGGACATATTAAAGGAGAGGATGTTGAGGATATTGATCCTTAGACCTACGAGGAGTCTATTATGAGTATAGACTCCGGGAAATGGCAAGAAGCCATGAATTCTGAGATGGATTCTATGTACTCCAACAAGGTTTGGAACCTAGTTGATACGCCCGAAGGTATTGTACCTATCGGTTGTAAGTGAATCTTTAAGAAAAAGATCGGAGTAGATGGAAAGATAGAGACCTATAAAGCAAGGCTAGTGGCTAAGGGGTATCATCAAAGGCAAGGTGTTGACTACGACGAAACCTTCTCACCCGTAGTAATGCTAAAATCCATCAGAATTCTATTGGCTATTGCAGCACACTATTAGCAGATGGATGTGAAACCCGCATTCCTCAATGGGAACCTCGAGGAGGAGGTGTATATGATGCAACCTGAGGGATTCGTGTCCAAGAACTGCCCAGATAAGGTGTGTAGGTTACTTAGATCCATTTATGGACTAAAGCAAGCTTCCCGAAGTTTGAACATAAGATTTGATGAGGCAATCAGATCTTATGACTTCGTTAAGAATGAAGATGAGCCTTGTGTGTACAGGAAGGTAAGTGGGAGCGCTATCAACCTTTTGGTGTTATATGTGGATGACATCCTGATCATTGGGAATGACGTAGGAATGTTATCCACAGTAAAGGCTTGGTTATCTAGACACTTCTCCATGAAGGACTTAGGGGAAGCATCCTATATCTTAGGGATTAGAATCTATAGAGATAAATCCAAGAGGATGCTTGGCTTGTCCTAGTCCAGGTACATAGAAACCATTGTCAAAAGGTTTGGCATAAAAAATTCCAAGAGAGGTCTCATACCGATGAGACATGGGATATCACTTTCTATGAGTCTTTTAGACTTTTTTTGATTAGTTATCTCAATTGTTTGTTTCACAGAACTTTCAGTAATTAAGCCTATCCTCAAGTATACTTCCAGTAGTTATCTTCACTGATCTAATCAAGGTCTAATACACTAAATACAAATTGCATATGCTCAAGTCATTTAATTCAAAAAATATAGGGATATTTATAAGAATACAATAAAGGGAGTATCACTATGATAATATAATATTAATGCTTTAAGTTATTCAATAAATGTTGAACTATTGATATCATCTCTATTTCATCTTGGGTAAAATATTGGCATAGTTAGTGTTCATATAAAATTATTTATGAATGACTTATAACATCGTCATGAAATAATATTGTTACCTTTGGGAATACAACCCTAAACTGTAAGGATATCAAAAACAGTATTATCCTACCCTATCACATAATTATTCAAAATAGATTCTCCTTTGGGATTATCTAAATCTCCTAATCATGTATGATATTTTGAATATTATTTTTTAATATTATTTACGACTAATTCTTTAATATAATTTTATAGGTTATTGGTCCAAATCACTTTGGTGGCTACATAACCAAATTTAAAATATCATATAAATGATAAGACTTTTATTGTAATTCATATTTCATAAGCCTAATATCCCAGGTTATGAAAGGACATTTGTACCCTCAATGATGTAGTGATTGTGCAGTGTCAATGTGTACAACGATTGCAACAGCATTGCTGCTACTGATTGTAGTAGCTGTGATAGCATCGCTGCTAGAAGCCAATATCAAATAGGTGGCGATTGCACCACGCGCAATGGTTGTGACTGGCAGCTACGACACCTTGCATAGTGGTTGTGGGTGACAGTCATGTCACGTGCAGACGATGATTCTTGCGATTTACATTGCAACAACGACGCATTACGTAGTGGCTGTAGTGCCTCACCCAAGTGGCGATCGGGCACTACAACGATCATGACCCTCTCAAGTGGCGACCACCCTCAATGACACTATCACCAATAACAAACTATCGATAGTGATCCATCAATCAAACATAAGAAACCTTACATCATCTGCAAGCAGGTGATAAGATAAATTGAATAGAAAAACATATCGACAATACTAACGAATCCTTTATGCATCATAAATAAAAACATCTAACACTGTTTTGCAAGTGAAAGATGTTAACAAATAGATCAAAAGTATCTAATTTTAAAACCATAACTTTGATACCAATTGTAAGCATAAAAACATAATATGCTATTATTAAGTGAAAGAATTTTAATGTCAAAAATCTGAAATCAAATAACAATATATACGATGTGTATCTTTCAATGTTGTTCAAAAAATTATTTATCGGATCTATAAGCTCACCATCGTTGAATCTGAGATCTATGTGATGTCGATCTGCAAGAAGAACTAAACTCACTTTCTCCTCTCTTCCTTTCATTCATAGGACCAATATGATCAATGAATTTAGGAAGAAAAAGAATATTAGAGAAGATCTATAATCCTTTAAATGTCACGTGACTAGGGAAGATAAGAGAAGATATATAATCTCTCAATCATGTCATGTATCCACGCATTCTCGTACCTATGTATTTGTATATCCATATATTCAATTAGGCATGTTTTATTATTATGTTAAGTTTCCAAGAGGTCTTGTCTATTTATATGCGAGAGTAGAGGATCTAAGATAAGTAATTAGAAGAGTTCCTCCTATCAAAAATATCTCCTAAGGAATCCTATCATAATTAGACTTCTTTTCTATTGATTAATAACCGTTATCAAAATTTAATTATGTCTAATATATATTACCTAATTAGATAAAGACATAATATAATAGATATATCACTTAATAAGTCCTCCTTACATAAATCATCAGTATAAGATGATCCACGTTTCAATTACCCCTTCCATAGATACGTGTCATTCGTACAATATCGACTCAGAGTGAAAATACAATCTACGTTCCTCACCAGGTTCCATGACTCACTAGTATATAAAAATAATACTATCCAGCTAATCTTAAGTGCCTAATGATGACAGATGGTTCTAGACCGTTAGCCCTTCTTGAAGCACTTCAGCAAGTAGTGTTAATATTTGTTGAAACAGAGGACTGAGCCCCAGGAAAAATAACTAGTCAGACTGCAAGATGATTTAGCAACTTAAAATGGCTAATAAAGTAAAAGAAAGTTTCTTTGCCACCGTTTCCCAATCTCTTTATGACGTTTGAACATTCTTCACTACAAGTTGATCATTGTTTCCTTTGTAATATGGATTCTGAAGCTTTCGATCATATCTTTCATGCTTTATTGTTTTGGGACCTACTCCATTTTATGCTCTCTTACCACTTCAAATGGTTTGATACATAACACCAAGGAGCTTGGTTGGAAGAAGGTTCTGATATTGATAAATCTTCCACCGCCAAACTTTGCTACATCATTGCTACAGGTTTTTAATTCCATTGAAATAATAGAAATAATACCAAACATTACAATCGTTCGACCAAACCTTCCTCTTTGGTTTTTTGTGTTCTATTCTTTGCTAATGATAGTTGGTAGGTTGCTTCACTTCCTCATGATTGTTAGAGACAAGATAGCTACCAATCCCTCTAAAGAAAGTTGTGATCAATTGAAACAGATGACTTTGAACTTACTTCTTCTTCCTATTAGATTTTATGGTCCTTTTATAATTGAATAAGATATACAATATAATAACTAATTGGGTTCGGAAAAGAGGAGAAAGGATCTTCTCCTTGTACTCCTTGCAGACGGTGACGGTGCGTGCAGCAATCTTGGATCGATGACTGCAGCAATCTTGGATCAAAGATAGTGCTTAGCAGATCAAACGAGATCTCTGAAGAGATGACATCAAAAGGTACGCATCGTAATAATTAGATCTATACACTTGATTTCAATCCTGGCATATAAGTTATTTTCGCATTTCAGATATAACATAATTATAGATTTTATGCTTACAATTGGTATCAAAGCTCAGTTTTTGAGATCAATCATGGGGATATAAAGAGGAATAACCTTTGTATATGAACAAATACTAGAAGACCATAATACGCAGTGGAATAAAATGAAAACACAATCAAACAGAACACCAAGATATACGTGGAAAACCCCTTCAATGTGAAGGGTAAAAACCACGGGGCAAACTAGAGATAATCCACTATGAAAATAATGAATATACAAATCTCAATCTCTTGCCCAAAACCCTAGCAACAACCACAAGAGAATAACTGGGATACAAGAATCACGTCACTGCCCACAATATCTAAAACCTCCCCAAGTAATCACAGCAAGAGTCTACTGTAGATTTGATCTAACCTGAGATGAGAATACTGCTAGATGATTGAGAACAGTCTCTCTGCGTTGTCCTTGTCTTCTTCCCTTTCTTTCTCTTGTTTTTCTGCCTTGTTCTTCTCTCTTTGTTGCTACGAGGATGTCAATGTTGCTGCCTTTTTCTGCCTTTTTTCTGCGTCTGAAACGCAGCCCCCACACCCCCCTTATATTGATCTAGGGTTAGGTCAAAGGGGTGTGGGTTGTGGGCTGATAAAGCCCACCATGGGCTGAACCCACTTTGGGCTGCCAACCCAACAACCTCCCCCTTCAGCCCATAAGGGAGGCTATCCCATGACTCCTCAATGTGAAGCCATGCCGACCAACTGTCGGCATATCTCCTGTCTTTCTTTTGGTAAGGTCTTCGTCAACATGTCTGCTCCGTTGTCATTTGTATGAATTTTCTGAAGCTGCAACTGCTTCTCTTCAAATACATTTCGAATCCAGTGGTATCTGACATCTATATGCTTTGACTTGGAATGAAACATTGGGTTCTTACACAAATGGATGGTACTCTAGCTGTCACAATGCACCACATAATTTTTTTGTTTCAACCCCAATTCTTGTAAGAATTCTTTCATCCATAACATTTCTTTGCATACCTCTGTAGCAGCAATATATTTTGCTTCTGTGGTGGAGAGAGCAATACACCTTTGTAACCTGGATTGCCATGACACAGCTCCCCCTGCAAAAGTAAGTACATAACCTGAAGTGTACTTCCTCCTATCTATATCTCTTGTCATATCTGCATCTGTGTAACCTGTCAATATAGGTGGTCCACCTCCAAAGCTTAAACAAACCTTAGAGCTCCCTCTGAGATATCTAAAAATCCACTTCACTGCTGCCCAGTGCTCTTTGCTTGGATTTGCAAGAAATCTGCTAGTAACACCCACTGCATATGCGATGTCCGGCCTCGTACATACCATTGCATACATTAAACTTCCAACTGCTGAAGCATAAGGAACCTTTTGCATTTTCTACTTCTCATCATCACTTGATGGACTCTGTTCTGAGCACAACTTGAAGTGACCTGCAAGAGGAGAACCAACTGGTTTTGCATTGCTCATACTGAATCTTTCCAATACCTTCTCGATGTATTTCTTCTGTGACAACCAAATCTTCTTGTTTTTCCTATCACGAGAAATCTGCATGCCTAGTATTTGCTTTGCTGGCCCCATGTCCTTCATTGCAAAAGACTCCCTCATTTCCTTCTTCAACCTGTCAATTTTAGACATATCTTTCCCAAGAATAAGCATGTCATCAACATAAAGTAAGAGAATAATAAAATCCTCACCAAACCATTTGATGTACACACAATGATCTGAAGCCGTTCTTTTGTATCCATTTTCTGTTATAAATGAATCAAACTTTCTGTACCACTGTCTTGGAGCTTGCTTTAGCCTATACAAGCTCTTCTTCAACTTGCAGACAAAATTATCTTTACCTTTGACTTTGAAGCCTTCTGGTTGCTCCATATAAATTTCCTCCTCTAAATCACCATGAAGGAAAGCTGTCTTCACATCTAACTGCTCAACCTCCAAGTCCTGGCTAGCAGCAATACCAAGAGCAACACGAATAGAAGACATTTTAACAACAGGAGAAAATATCTCTTCAAAGTCAATACTTTTCTTTTGACCAAAGCCTTTCACAACCAATCTAGCTTTGTACTTTGGTTGAGAACAATATTCTTGAGTCTTCAACCTAAAAACCCACTTGTTCTTCAAGGCTTCATTCCATTTGGTAGCAGCACCAAATCATAAGTGTGGTTCTTCTGAAGAGCATCCATCTCTTCCTGCATAGCAACTAACCACTTCTCTTTCTACTCACTCTCAATTGCTTCCTGGTAACTCTCTAGTTCACCTGCATCAGTAAGCATCACATACTCATCTGTAGAGTATCTTCTGGAAGGTTGACGTTGTCTAGAAGATCTTCTCAACTGAGGTTTTGCGGGAACTTGCTCTCCTACTTCTTCTTGCTCAACATGTCCTGCAGGTAAATCAACATCAGGCTCTACACTATTTTCCTGCACATCTCCCCCATCACCCTGATATACTAGAGGAATAATTGGGTCACAATCTGTTAATCCTTCTGCAAAAGTCTTGGCTGGTGCCTTCTTCTTCAAATCCTCAAAGAAGATCACATCTCTGCTCCTGAACACCTTCTGCTTTTCTGGATCCCAAAGCCTGTAACCAAACTGATCATGTGAGTAACCAAGAAAAATACATTCTTTAGACTTACCATCCAGCTTGGACCTCTCATTATCTGGAACATGTGCAAATGCACGACAACCAAACACTCTCAAATGCCTGTAGGAAACATCTTTCCCTGACCATACATGCTCTGCAACATCACCATCTAGGGTTGTACATGGTGATAAGTTGATCACATCAACTGCAGTCCTCAAAGCCTCATCCCAAAACCTTTTGGATAGCTTAGCCTGTGAAAGCATACATCTGATCTTTTCCATGATGGTGCGGTTCATCCTCTCTGTAATTGCATTATGCTGAGGTGTACCAGGAACTGTCATCTCATGTTGGATCCCATGTGACCTGCAATAGTCATTAAACAATCCCGTATACTCACCACCATTATCTGATCTTATGCGTTTCAATTTTCTTTCTGTCTCCCTTTCAACCCTGGCATGAAACTCTTTGAAGACATTAATAACCTGATCTTTGGTCTTCAAAGCATAAGCCCAAACTTTCCTGAAAAAATCATCTATAAAAGTGACAAAATAAAGTGTACCACTTATACCAAGAACATCAACAAATCCACCAGGAGTTTTTATCCTCAAAGGACCACATACATCTGTATAAACACGGTCTAAGGCATGCATTTTTCTAGACAAAGTAGCACTAGCAAATGAAACTCTATGTTGTTTACCAGTCAAACAATCAATACAATGGTTCAGATGTATACCTCTAAGATCTGGCAATACCTCTCTCTTAGAAAGAGCTTGCAGCCCCTTCTCGCTCATGTGTCCCAATCGCCTATGCCACAACTCCATACTGAAATCTTTCTCTGTAGCATTTAACTGCTCACCATAAGCTTTAGCCTGCAACATGTACAAAGTATGACATTTCTTTCCACTAGCTATAACAAGAGAACCCTTACTGAGCTTCCATTGCCCTTTGTGAAATCTGCTTTCATACTCTTCATCATCTAGTCTTCCAACTGAAATTAAATTCAGTCTCAAGTCAACCACATGCCTCACATCCTTAAGTACCAACTTGCAGCCAAGGTTGGTCTTTAAATGGATATCATCCATGCCAATGATGTCTGTTGTGCCATAGTTGCCCATCTTGACAACACCAAAGTTTCTAGACTTGTATGTAGCAAAAAACTCCCTCCGTGGTGTAGCATGATAAGAAGCACCTGTGTCAATCACCCACTCAAGATCCTGACACACACAAGAAAAAATATCATCAGAAGGAGACAAAATCAAATAATCACCACCCTGCACTATAGCTGTAATATTATCCTTTGACTCTGTAGACTCCACTTCTTTTCCCTTTTTCTTGTTCTTCTTAGGTTGCTTACATTGGTTCTTGTAATGTCCTTTCTCACCATAGTTATAGCAAACAATATCTTTTCTTGATCTTGACTTGCTCCTACCCATACGTGAATTGCTTCTAGACTTTGACCTTCCTCTGTTCTCTGAGATAAGTGCTTGTGAATCATTCTGAGATGTTGCCGAACTCTTTCTTCTCAACTCCTCATTCAACAAACTGCTTGTTACTTGACCCATAGTGACAATACCATCTGGCGTAGAATTACTAAGGGAAACCACCAGTGTCTCCCAACTTTCTGGTAATGAACTGAGAAGTAACAATACCTGCAACTCATCATCAAGAGACATTTTCATAGAGGATAACTGGTTAGTAATACTCTGCAATTCATTCAAATGCTCAGCAATAGAAGCACCCTCTCTATATTTTAGGTTCACAAGTTTTCTGATCAAAAAAGCTTTGTTGCCAACTGTTTTTCTTTCATAGAGACTTTCCAATTTTTTCCAAAGAGAATATGCAGAAATTTCAGTAGAAACATGGTGAAAGACACTATCATCAAGCCACTATCTAATAAACCCAATTGTTTTTCGATCTAACCTCTTCCACTCATCATCTATCATAGTTGTAGGTTTTGCACTATCCCCTTGCAAAGGTCCATACAAATCTTTGCAATACAAAAGATATTTCATTCTTGGTTTCCATATCATCCAATTATTTCCATTCAAACTAATCATGCGAGAAATATTACTGGCCTCTATGTTCAAATACAAAAATTAAATCACCAAAACCCCGCTTTGATACCAGTTGATGGGGATATAAAAAGGAATAACATTTGTATATGAACAAATACTAGAAGACCATAATACGCAGCGGAATAAAATGGAAACACAATCAAACAAAACACCAAGATATACGTGGAAAACCCCTTCAATGTGAAGGGTAAAAACCACGGGGCAAACTAGAGATAATCCACTATGAGAATAATGAATATACAAATCTTAATCTCTTGCCCAAAACCCTAGCAACAACCACAAGAGAATAACTGGGATACAAGAATCACGTCACTGCCCACAATATCTAAAACCTCCCCAAGTAATCACAGCAAGAGTCTACTGTAGATTTGATCTAACCTGAGATGAGAACACTTCTAGATGATTGAGAACAGTCTCTCTGCGTTGTCCTTGTCTTCTTCCCTTTCTTTCTCTTATTTTTCTGCCTTGTTCTTCTCTCTTTGTTGCTACGAGGATGTCAACGTTGCTGCCCACGTTGCTGCCTTTTTCTGCCTCTTTTCTGCGTCTAAAACGCAGCCCCCACACCCCCCTTATATTGATCTAGGGTTAGGTCAAAGGGGTGTGGGTTGTGGGCTGATAAAGCCCACCATGGGCTGAACCCACTTTGGGCTATCAGCCCAACAATCAAATGCATTAGATCTGTAAATTTATTTACGACGCATAAAATTACCTTTATCTTCCAAGAATTGCTAAGCAGCAATGGTCACCGTTGACCTCGTTGTGAATCTGTGACTACGCCAGGTAGCGTGCGCATCTGTGACACGGCCAGAACCCATGCATACGACGGTCGGCCACATGTAGGCAGACAACCCAGGTGGCGGTCATGCGTGAGTAGGTCGTGCACAGGCGGCGGCCACGCGCTGGCAGGAACCGCCGCAGCGGCAGCGGCCGTGCGTGAGTAGTAGCAGCCCCACAGTGGTGGCGTCGTGGTGGTAGCGGCCGCGCGCTAGCTAGAATTGCCGTTGACAACCGCGTACAAGCGACAGCCTGCAGCCGCATACAGGCGGCAACCGCGCATAGGCTGTCGCACCGCAGGCAGCAACAACAGCGCCACTCGCGCAGGCGGCGACGGCGAAGGCAGATTAGGGTTTTTGGCATAATTACGATTTTACCCTCGAGACTAGGGTTTTGTAAATATTACAGTTTTACCCTTGTAAATTTCATAATTTCAGGTTATGTTCTGTCAACATATTTATAATTTTACCCTCGGGTTTAATTTATGCCAAAATTACAGTTCTGTCATTCGTATATTTCTAATTTATAACATTTTAAATATTTACGGTTTTATCAAAATTGAGAAATTTAGTTTATATTCTCAATTATAAATTGATAAATATGATTTATTATAATTATGATTAATTTTAATCATAATTATATTTTTGATTATTTGATTGGATTTAATTTTTAATTTAAAAAAATATAAATTATGGTTTACTTTATAGTTTTCTCATATGAATTATTGATTATACATGTGGTAAATAAAATTAAAATCCAATTATTGTTTTTAGAATTTTATTTACTTATTCACATGTATATATATGAAATTGTGAAATAATGTATACCTTTCACATGAATGCATAATTTATATAAATTATTGATTTTACATGTGATAAATAAAATTAAAGTCTAATTATTATTTTTTGGACTTTTATTTATTTATTCATATGTATATATATGAAATTATGAAATAATATTTACCTTTGACATGAAGGCATGATTTATATGTTATCATGATTATCATATGAGTTTTCTTACTCATTAATGTTCAATAATTATTATTGTTATTTATTATTGAACTACTTAGCATTAATTTTTAATAATTATTATTGTTATTTATTATTGAACTACTTAGCATCAATGTTCAATCATTATTATTGTTATTTATTATTGAATTGCTTAGCATTGTTGTTCAATAATTATTATTGTTATTTATTATTGAATTGCTTAGCATTAATGTTCAATAATTATTATTGTTATTTATTATTGAACTGCTTAGCATTAATATTCAATAATTATTATGATTATTTTATTATTGAACTGTTTAGCAAAAATTAAAGAAATTGATGAATATTATTTGTAATTCATCTCCCTAAGTTTTATCTGACTAGTAGCTACCAAAGTGGCCTAAAGTTTTATCTGACTAGTAGCTACCAAAGTGGCCTAGGATGATAGACTTTTGTGATATTAATTACAATAAAAGTTTTGTTATTTATAAGATATTTTTTTATTTTATATTATTGCATTAGTCTTATAGCCACCAAAGTGATCTGGACTAATGACTTATAAAATAATATTAAGGAATTAGTCCTAAATGACATTAAGGAAATAATATTCATAATGACACATATAATTAGGAGATTTAGATAATCCCAAATGAAAATATAATTCAAATAATTATATGATGGGATAGATGATACTGTTTTCGTATATCCTTGCAGTTTAGAGTTGTATACCCAAAGGTAACAACACTATTCCATAAGGATGGTATCAGTCCTCCATAAATATTCTTGAGTGAAAACTAGATATGTCAATATTTCACCCAAAGGTGTAATATAGATGATATCAATAATTCATCAATTTTTGACAAACTCAAAGCATTAATGTTATTATATATTTTTTTGCAGTGGTACTTCCGCATATACATTCTTATGCATCTAGTGTCCTTGTACTATCTGGATCAAATTATTCAGAATGGTTAGAGCATGTGCAATTCACATTGAGTGTATTAGATCTTGATTTAGCATTACTTGTTGAAAAGCCTGCAGACTTGATTGATGAAAGTACTGTAGAATAAGTAAATGAAATAAAGGCTTGGAAAAGATATGATAGACTTAGTTTAATGTTCATAAGAATGACAATTGCAAATAACATAAAGACTTCGTTACCGATTGCAACTAGCGCAAAGGAATATTTAAAGGTTATTGAAGACATATTTAAATCTGTTGATAAGTCATTAGCTGACACATTAATGAAAGAACTGACTACGGCTCAGTATGATGGCACTCGAGGAATTCAAAATCATATCCTCAATATGGCTGACAAAGCTGTAAAACTTAAAACATTAGGCATGAATGTTGATAAATCTTTCCTCGTGCAATTTATTCTCAATTCTCTTCCTTCTCAGTTTGGCCCATTCAAGATTCACTACAACACAAATAAGAATAAGTGAGACTTGAATGAGTTGACTAGCATGTGTGTTCAGGAAGAATTGAGATTAAGGCAGGAAAGTTCATATAATGTCATGGCCACTATTCAAGGAGCTGATAATAAGAAAAGAAAGTTGAAGCATTATCAATCAAAGAAACTTGCTGGGTCTGGAAATATTAAATGGACTAATGAAAAGAAAGCATTTATTGTAAAGTGCTTCTTTTGTGGCAAGAAAGGACACGTGAAGAAGGATTGCATTAAACGCAAGACTTGGTTTGAAAAGAAAGGTATTAACTCGACCTTTGTGTGTTTTGAATCAAACATTACAGAAGTTCCTTCTAACAGTTGGTGCTTCAACTCATGTTACAAATAACATGTAGGGATTTCTTTCAATTCGGAAACCAAAAGAACATAAAATATTCATCATTATGGGAAATCATCTTAAATCGAAAGTGATATCAATGGGAACTTATCGTCTACGCTTAGAGACGGGTCACTTGATGGATCTTGTTGACACATGTTATGTCCCTACAATTTCTAGAAATTTAGTTTCTCTTTCTAGAATTGATGAGTTAGGATATTGTCTTTGTTTTTGTAGTGGCAAACTCAGTATATTTTATGATTTAATAAAAGTTGGTTATGGAATTCTTTGTGATGGTTTGTACAGAATTAATTTGGATCTTGAGTTTGCAAAGACATTAATGACCCTACAATCAAATGTTGGATTGAAACATAGTTTCAATAATGAAAGATCTTCTATATTGTGGCATAGACGATTGAGGCATATCACCAAGGAAAGAATTGAAAGATTAGTGAAGGATAATATTTTGGAACATTTAGACTTCACTGATTTTGATGTTTGTATATATTGCATTAAGGGAAAGCAAACTAAACATATAAAGAAAAATGCCACAAGAAGTAAAGAACTCCTTGAGATTATTCATACTGATATCTACGGACCACTCCATATTCCTTGTTTTAGTAGAGAAAAATATTTCATCACATTTATAAATGATCTGTCTAGATATTACTATGTTTATCTAATACATAAAAAGTCTCAAAGTCATTGATACTCTTGAAGTATACATAAATGAGGTTGAGAGACAATTAGATAGAAAAGTTAAAATTGTCAGATCTGACAAAGGTGGTGAATTTTATGGCAGATATGATGGATCTAGTCAGAATATTGACCCTTTTGCTAGATTCCTAGAACAACGGGGTATTTGTGCTCAATATGCATTACCAGGTGTGCCATAGTATAACGGTGTTGCTGAAAGGTGAAATCGTACTCTGATGGATATGGTTAGGAGCATGATGAGTTATTCCTCTATACTTGAGTCGATGTGGGGTGAAACTCTCAGGACAACTATGTATATATTGAACAAGGTTCCTAGTAAGTCAGTTTCATCGACTCCATTTGAGTTATGGACTGGTAGGAAGCTCAGTCTAAGACATTTACATATTTGGGGGTGTCCTGCAGAGATAAGAGTATTCAATCCACATGAAAAGAAATTAGATCCAAGAATTATTTCATGATATTTTATTGGTTATCCAGAAAAATCCAAGGGATACAGATTTTATTGCCCTAATCATAGTATGAGAATAGTAGAATATGGTAATGCAAAATTCCTAGAAAATGACGAAATTAATGGGAGTGAAAAATCTCGAAAGTTTAATTTTGATATCGAGAAGATTTAGGTTAATTCTTCTATATCATCTCTTATTCGAGAGATTGTTGTTCCTCAAATCAATGAGAGTATTGATGAGGGTGAACAACAAAATAACATCGAAGAACTCTCACATGATGTTGATATCACCGCTAATGATCTTGTAGAACAATCATAATTGGCAGATTTGAGAAGATCTCAAAGGAAAAGAAAATATGTCATTTTTGATGATTATGTGGTATATATACAAGAATCAGATTATGATATAGAAATAAAAAGAGACCCCTTATCATTTTCACAAGCCATAGAAAGTAACGATTCTGAAAAATGGTATGATGCAATGAAAAAATAGTTAAAATCAATGGTTTAGAATGGTGTTTGGGATCTCATTGAATTGCCCAATGATTGTAAAAGAGTCGGTTGTAAATGGGTCTTTAAGACAAAACGTGATTCAACGGGCAATATCGAACGATATAAAGCCAGACTTGTAGCCAAAGGTTTTTCTTAGAAGGAAGGCACCGACTATAATGAGACTTTTTCTCCAGTTTCAAGAAAGGACTCATTAAGAATCGTCATGGCATTGGTAGCTCATTATGATCTTGAGTTACATCAGATGGACGTGAAAATAGCATTTCTAAATGGGGATCTGGATGAGAAAATCTATATGGAACAACCTGAAGGATTCATTAAAAAGGGAAAAGAAAATTGGGCTTGTAAACTTAAGAAATACATTTATGGCCTTAAACAAGCTTCTAGACAATGGTATATAAAATTTCATAATACCATTACTTCCTTCGGATTTAAGAAAAATACTATTGATCAGTGTATATATATCTAAAGGTAAGTGGGAGCAAGTTTATTATATTGATTTTATATGTGGATGATATTTTACTTGCCAGTAGTGATCTTGGTTTATTGCACGAAACCAAGATATTTCTCAACAAGAACTTTAAGATGGTTGATATGAATGAGGCAGCCTATGTTATTGGTATTGAGATATTAAGGGATAGATCTCAAGGATTATTAGGATTGTCTTAGAAAGGATATATTGATCGTATCTTAGAAAGATTTAATATGCAGCTTTACTCAGCCAATGATATACCTATTACTAGAGGTGAAAAATTTAGTCAAAACTAGTGCCCAAGAAATGACTTAGAAAAGAATCAAATGAAGAATATTCCTTATGGGTGCGTCGTTGGAAGTCTGTTATATGCTCAAACCTGTACATGACCAGATATCAGTTTTGCAGTTGTAATGTTGGGAAGATACCAAAGCAACCCAGGAATGGAACATTGGAAAGCTGCAAAGAAAGTATTGAGATATCTGTAAGGGACGAAAGATTATATGCTCACATACAGGAGATCAGATCAGCTTAAAGTGATAGGATATTCAAATGCTGATTTTGCAAATTGCCTCGACAGTAGGAAGTCCACTTCAAGATTTGTATTTATGTTAGCTGGTGGGGTAATTTCTTGGAAAAGTGCAAAGCAATCGCTTATTGCATCATCAACAATGGAAGCTGAATTTGTGGCATGCTTTGAGGCCACAAATCAAGCTTTATGGCTGTAAAATTTCATCTCGGGACTTGGTGTGGTCGATTCAATTGCCAGGCCGCTGAAGATATTTTGTGATAACACTGTAGCAATTTTCTTCTCTAAGAATGGCAAGTACTCTAGTGGTTCCAAGCACATTGAGATAAAGTACTTGGTGGTTAGAGAAAGAGTCCAGAAACAACAAGTGCCAATTGAGAACTTGAGCACCACTATGATGATTGCTGATCCACTGACAAAAGCCTTACAGTGTAAAATATTCAAAGAATATGTTCTTAGAATGGGGCTTGTGAGCAAGTCATAAAGGATATGGTGATGCATGTTTATGTGGATGCTATTATTGACATTCTTCTTGCTTAATTAAAGTTATATGTTTCTGCTATCCTGTTTACATTTATGTTTATGTATATTATGGTTGAATGTAATAACAGGATTATCTTGACAAGACAAATTACAGGGGTCATTATGGACTATATTAGGAAAGATTAACAATGTTGTGATACATAGAAGGGAGTATGACATTAATGAAATACAATCGCTATGACTTGCATTGATAGTTGGACTTAGTATAGTATTATTGTATTTATTGGACTTATTAGCTTATTTTAAAACATGATCATGTATAAAATGCTTTTCAAAAAAAAATTCTTGGAATCCAATTAGGTAAAATTATTTTTAAACAAATTTTGTTTTGTTTATTTTGGATATACTCCTTGCGGTGCCGGCAGTAATCTTGGATCAAAGACGTTGCTTAGCAGATCAAACAAGATCTCTGAAGAGATGACATCAAAAGGTACGCATCGTAATAATTATATCTATATACTTGATTTCAATCCTGACATATAAGTTATTTTCGTATTTAAGATATAGCATAATTATAGATTTTATGCTTACACTTCCTTCATATAATCTTCATCTTTAAGGTTGGAGGGTCGTTATTCTAGCGAAGGCCCACATGATACTTCGAAAACTCTTGATGATAAAACTGACTCTATCCAATATTTATATCAACTTTAATTTTTTTCATCTTACATATTTTGTATATTTTGTTAAAGATTCATTGAAATAACTTTTGGTTCTTAAGCGCTCTTCTTTGCGATCATATATATATATATATATATATAAGTGTAATTAATTTTTATTGACATTCATAATTTATCGAACGGTATATATAATAGACTGATTATATAATTAATTTTTATTGACATTCTTAGTTTATCGAACGGTATATATAATACACCGATTATAACATAAGTTTCTTTTTACCAACTAACAGTTTGTAATCCAATTTAGATTCAGTACATTTTCCTTTTTAGAACAAATAACGCTCACCAATGATCATGATAGGCTTCTGGTATTTATTTATTTTAAACTTTATAAAATTTGTCTATTAATTAAATACTATTTATCTCTTTGTCTACCATTTCCGGTTGGTGGTCATCTTGGGTTCCGATTGTATCCTTCTTTTTATTTTTAGTTTTTTAAGACTGAGTTCACAAAGTTATGGTGAAACTTGACCACCTCCTCCGGAGGTCAAAGTTTGGAGCTACGTTTCCGGTCAACAAAACACACCGCACCACGTGACGAACGGAAGCTTTATCCACCGCTATCTCGTTTCCACAGAAGAATTCTGATATTTATTTATTTATTTATTATATTATTATTATTATTTCTTATGGCAAGCAGCGTTTCGGGTCACGAAATCAACGGAGTGCCTCGAGGATGCGTCCGGGACTCGGGAACCTTCGTCCACCTTCGGCGTAGGCAATTGCGTATATCCAACGCAAACGTCTACCCAACACCGACCGTTCCACGGACCCATCCTTGTCGGCCACAGCTAAGAAGGATCCATCTCAGCCGTTGCTTCTTTCTTTTATTCTCTGATCTAGATCGTTGGCTGCCTCACCGCAACCCTATAAAGGACGGGCTCCCTGCCCTTACTTGCGATCGTTGTTTTGGTTGTTGGCTTGCGTGGTTACGCGTCTGCGGTGTCCTTTAAGTGGATCCTCAGCCATCCGTAATCGATGATTTCGTTTTCGGATTGGACGATCCATCGATCGTTGATTTCGTTTTCGGATTGGATGATCTGTTTCCGATAGGTGGTGCATCCAAATCCTCAGCCATCCCTTAATCGTTGATTTCGTTTTCGGATTGGATGATCTGTTTCCGATACTTGAAACTGATCTACTTTCCATGCGGGGTGTATCAAAAGCCTTGAAACTGATCTGTTTGGATGATCGTTTTCGGATTGGATGATCTGTTTTCGGATAGGTGGTGCATCCAAATCCTCAGCCATCCCTTAATCGTTGATTTCGTTTACGAATTGGATGTTCTGTTCTCGGCACTTGAAACTGATCTACTTTATGCCGGGTGTATCAAAAGCCTTCTGTTCATGTGGCTTTCGTTTTCGGGGACTTGGACATTGGTCTTGAGCGAATCGGGTGATCTATTTTCAATCGCTGCGGATCGGAAGCGTTTGATATCTGTTGTTTTCGTTTTCTGAACGAATTGGATGATCTATTTTTTTCCCATAGGAATATTGAGAGGCTAGGAGTTCCGATTATTGGAATCCGACTAGTGGATTATTCTTTAACCGCTCTTTTTTTTTTTCTTGCGATCTATCAGAGGGCTTCACAATTTTGCCGGATTAAGGCCATTTGCGACAGATTTTATATGTACTTTCGAAGCGGTAGGTGAGGCTTTGGTGTTTGTGTGGGTATTATCTTAATGGAACCCTCGCGGAGTCTGTGAGGCAATTTGTGAAGGTTGCTCTGGTATGCGTTGCACGATTAAATATTTTTTCCATTAGATAGTGTTCTATTTAAGGGGTTTCCTTACTGTAATGAACGCTGCTTATTATCATGGATGCAGGTTTTCCGAAATGATCTGAACAAGGGATGTGTCCTTTTTGATCTGGTTTAGTTGGCCTTCGTTACTTTCAACTTTTATTTGTTGCATTTATGTCCACCAGTTGGTTATGTTTGTTTGTTTTTATTTTTTGTGTGCAAGGGAAAGCTTCTGGATATGATATTTGAAAGAGAGATGTGTGTGTTTTGCTACCATGCTATGATATTTGGTTTGAGATATACGCTAACGGTATCTGCATCAATGCTGTGTCTTTTGGATACTCTAGTTGGATTTAGACGGGTATCAGGGAAGAGTTCCATCAACTTCTCATTTTTTGAGGTTGCCTGTTAAATTGTTGATTATTTTTCCTGTCCTCCTTTTGTCAGCATTTTATATATATTGAAGTTAAGTTCTCTTTGTTTTCTGAATGTTCTATTCCTAGGGTTTTTGTGGGCAGTTGCCGAAGCATCATCGTTAGGCATGATTCTATTAAATAGAGATGGTAACTCACCTTTGTTGGATTGTTTTTGGTATCAGACCTAGGATTTTACATTTTTGATAAGGCTAGTTTCTGTGGCAGATTCTATATGTGTCATCGACGCTGTTGGTGGGGCTCTGGTGTTTTTGTGATTATTATCTGTATGGAGCCACACGTAGCTGTGATGCAGTTTGTAAAGGATGCTCCAATTAAGGATGCTCTGGTTTTTGTTGAATGATTTAAATAGGTTTTCCATTAGATAGTGTTATATTTAAGGGGTTTCATTGTTGTGACATACGTTGCTTATTATGATGGATCCAGGGCTTCCGAAATTATCTGAACAGTGGATATGTCCGGTTTGTGCTGGTTTAGTCAGCCCTTGTTACTTTCAAACATTAATTGTTGCCCTTACGTGCACAAGTTGGTCATTTGATACGGTTCTCATCAAAGTATGGTTGTTTGTTTTTATTTGTTGTCTGCTAGGGGAAGCTGATGGACATCTAGTTTTGCATGGGCATGGGACATTTTTTTGAAAGTGAGATGTGAGTGTTCTGCTACCTTCCTATGGTATTTGGTTTCGATATGTTCTACTCTATCATCATTCATGGAAGAGGTTCCTTTCACTTTTCATTGGCTATCTAATTGTTGATTGTCTGTCTACTTATTCCATTGGCATGCTTGGTACATTTTATAAATTTGCACTTTTGAAGTCAGTCTTTCTCTTTGTTTTCCGAATGTCCTATTTGTAGGGTTTTTGTGTGCAGTTGCAGAAGCATCAGTATCAGCATTAGCCATAAGCCTGGTTATTAGGATTATGACCTTTCTTGAATAGAATTTTTGGTATGAGACATACGTTTTGCCTGTTTTAAAAGGATAGTTTAGATTTAGGTGTTTAATTTATGCATGTTTGTGATATTAAGTTTTTGTCCAATTGTTAATTGTTCTTCTTGTTATGAATTTTTAGCTGTTACTTGCTTGGCAAGTCTTTTTGGTCATACTAATGTCTCATTTGTCTCTTCTTGGATTCTTTGTTAGATTTCTATTTTGCAGCTTAATTATCTTTTTGTTTTAACCTGCCTCTGGTCATCTGATGTTTGGTTTCAGTTAGCTTGTAGATGTTTTTTTAGTATGACATTTAATCATTTTTTGCTTTGAGTAAATAACTTTGATTGGTCTTTACTTTGATTGGCTCATGTTCTATTGTTTTTTATTCTACTTTATCTCTTATTTGTTGGCATTTTTTAAGTTCTCTGTACAATTTATAGTTTTTTGTTCCATGTAAACTTTTTGTCCTTGTGTGTTTCTAGTGTAACTTTTGACTGGTGTCTTTTATGTTGCCCTATAATGCTGATGTGGCCTCATATGAGAGATTATTTTACCGTAAACAATTCATCATGTTGTTTGTTTGCAGGATTTAAATTGGGTATATGGAAGGTTATTTTGTTTGCCTATTTGGTTTATTACATCCAGTTGTATTCTTGGCTGCTCTTTCCAGATGAAATTTGGATTTTCTGTCCTGGTTTTCTACAATTAGTTATGACGTTTGGTAGCAGGATTTTATTTTGGAGTTCATACATTTCTAAATTGGGTTAATTACATCCTTTGGTGTTCTTGGCTGGTTGTATTAGAGGAAGTCAGATAATTTTGTTGAATAACTTGAATTCTGTGGTCATCATTTCCATTGGCGTCATTGCTGTTCATTTATTGCCAAAATGCAGTCCAACAGTGCAAAGTTGTTACATTTGAAAGGTCATTATTTTCACCGACTTTTTGATCCTTTGGCTTATAAAAGTTCTCTGCTGCATTTCTCTTCCTTTTAATTAACTTCCATTTCTCTTTTGAATCATGTTTCCTTTATCTTGTGTGGAAGCTAGGACGTGGTAATGATTTTACGTACAGGTACCTATG
Organism: Musa acuminata AAA Group; assembly: GCF_036884655.1. Classification (NCBI taxonomy): domain Eukaryota; kingdom Viridiplantae; phylum Streptophyta; class Magnoliopsida; order Zingiberales; family Musaceae; genus Musa; species Musa acuminata. The sequence goes on along the minus strand of NC_088328.1, from coordinate 13,497,766 downwards.
CTATTAAGGTGTCTTTGTTGGTGATCTTGGGTTATGATAATTGTACTTGATTGTTATATCGATTTTTGAATCAATTCAATGGCACAATTGATGGCTTCAAAAACAAGTGGGTTTTAAGATGCATTGTTACTTTTTTCTTGTATCAAGTTGGAGGGAGGTACAGACATGCTGTGTTCTCTTGTTTTTCCTTGAAATTCATTTTATATTGCTGATTTTTATGAGAAGTTATCTTCTCAGGCTGATGTACTTTTTGCTGCTCATTTTATGTGATGTTTGTCTACTTGAAGCTTGTTTTGGGAGCTGGGTTTCATGTTAAGAAAGTTGGGTTTCTCTTCAGTATGGAGCCTTCATATTGTAAACAAAGGAGTCCAATTTTCATCAAGGAATATTCTTGTGGGAACCCAATTGCTAATTGAATATATTTCCTTTTTGAAGATTCTTCAACCATAGCTGATACAAACAAGTTTACAAGATTGTTGTTTTGGTTTGCATGATGAAGAGAATAGAAGTTCTACCTGTACTCCTGGTAATTTTCGTCAGCTTGTCATTTTATGTGATGTTTGTCTACTTGAAGCTTGTTTTGGGAGCTGGGTTTCATGTTAAGAAAGTTGGGTTTCTCTTCATGGAGCCTTTATATTGTAAACAAAGGAGTCCAATTTTCATCAAGGAATATTCTTGTGGGAACCCAATTGCTAATTGAATATATTTCCTTTATGAAGATTCTTCAACCATAGCTGATACAAACAAGTTTACAAGATTGTTGTTTTGGTTTGCATGATGAAGAGAATAGAAGTTTTACCTGTACTTCTGGTAATTTTCGTCAGCTTGTCATGTTGAACGGAGATATCTTCTGGAATGGGCCCAAAAAAATTCATTATTTGCATGTTGTTTTTGATAGTATGTGTAGACAATATACTTAGTTCTATTGTGATCAACATTAGGTCTTTGGGAGTTTATGATATCATAATGTCACGGACTTAGCTAGAATTGCCTAAGTCGTGAGGCACCATTGCAGCAATTGTCACGGACTTAGCTGGAGTTGCCTAAGTCGTGAAGCACCCTTACGTCTACTTCTCAAATTTAGTTGGGATTTCCTAAGTCATGAGGCGCCATTACGATATATGCATCCGTAAAGGGTCAGCCTAGTTGTAACCTTATGCAGGTCTCGAAAGACCTGTTAAACAACAAGTTAATTAGTTTGAAAACGGACAAGTCTCTTTGTTTCGCAAAGAGGGAAGCTTTACAAGCAATTCAGTGAGCACCTTGAGTGCAAGAGAGAAAAGAGAGGAAGAAGGAAACAAGGACTTTAGAAGGTTGATTGAACAATTCCAAGTCCGCAAACAATTGCCCACCAAGTATCGGGCGCGAAGGCAAGTTCCTATCAAGTTATAATGATTATAACTGAGATTCTTTATTGTGAGAGCTTAAGAATTTTGTTGCCAATTAACCTTCAAAGATGTATAAGCTATGACTTGCAGCTCCACCTTTTCACTTCAATCATTGATGTTCTAGCTTTGTTTTTTTATTAGTTACTGGTCATTGCATGTGGACATGTTGGTGGATTTTTTCTTCTGATGGATTTTGACTTGTCATTTGATTAATCCAGTGATGGGGTTGGATGTCTCTTTAGTTCTCCCGGTGTACTTTCTTTTGTTTGGGTAGATAAAATAATTTGCTTACTCTTATTTTGGTGTATATTTTGGTTTTAATAACCATACAATGTCAAGAACTACTGTTGTTTCCTGTGTTTGTTGTATTATGGGCTTATATGGCTTTGAATGAGTATGTAAGCTTATAATTTCTTTGTTTATATGTGTTGTATTTCAAATGTGTTTGGGAAAAAGAAGATTTTTGAGGGCAAGGTGCATCTTTTCTCTTATATCAACAGAATAAACAATTTTGGTTGGTTCTTTTATTTCAGTATTCTGAATTTAGAGACTTGAATGAGTTCTATGATGAAGCAAAGACGTACGATGCTAGGAACCAAGATTGCAAAATGTTTGTAAGCTAACTATTGATTTCTTCATTGTATAATAGTCATTGTTTTCTTCATTGGATTACAGACATGAAAAGATCGACTTTCTTTTACAAAGCTAATTATTAATTTCTTCACTGTAGTTGGAACCAAGGTAGGTAATACCGAATGATACCGTCCGGTATGGGCGGTACGTATCGGTCTGACGGCATACCGGTACGCGGACCGCCCGCTATCGGGCGGAACAAAAAATAATAATAAAATAATATATATTTATATTTATATATAAATATTTTAGAAGAAGGCGAGGGGAAGGAAAAGGCGATGTCGCCGAGGTGATCTAACGTCGCCTTAAAAAGGCGCTCGGTCGCTCGCCTCGCTTCACTTCCAGGCAACGTGCTTTAAAGAGGCGTCGCTTGGGCGCTCGCCCAAGCCCAGGCGTTGGGCGCTTCGGGCTAGCGCCTGGGTTAAACCAGGTGATCGAACCAAGATTTTAGCGCCTTTTGTATATTGTTCTTCTTCCTTCTTCTCCTTCTGTATACTGTTAACAGTATACAATATACTGTTAACAATATACTAATAATAGTATTTATATTTATTAGATTAATAATATATTATTTTGATTTTAATACTGTTAATTTTCTTAATTTAATAGTATATTTTTATTTAAAATTTTAAATAATTATATTTATTAATTATATTATATATTTTTATATTTTACTGTCTCGCTTCGCTCGGGTGAGCGCCTGGGCGAGTGCCTAGTGCCTCAAGCGTTTTTGGACCTTAGCGCCTTTTGGCGCCTAGCGCTTTTTAAATCATCGATATATATTTAATATATATATATATACCGCTCGGCATATCGTTTCGTACTGTACCGAGCGAACGGCGAAATGTCGATACGGTACGGTATTGGGAACCTTGGTTGGAACATCTACATAAAGCCTAGCATAATCAATGTTAATGGAAATTCATGGGAAAGACCCATGATTAAGTAGATTGAAAAGCTTGGAATTGACTTTTGAGTTGATCCGCTAGTCCCCATTGCTGTTGCCCATATTGTTGGCAAGTTTTGATTTTGTAGTAATTTCCTGTTTGTACATTTTTATATGATTCAAAGAAATGTGGAAGGTTCGATTAGGACACTGAAAAGGGTGGAAAATGACTTTAGAGTTGATTCGCTTGTGTCTGTTGCTATTGCCTATGATGTTTTGCAATTCATTGTTGGATTTTGTTTTATTTTCCTGTGCCCACATTGAATGATTTGCTTATGTTTCGTTACAGGTGATGTGAACAATGTAGTTGGAACATCTACGGAAAGCCTAGCATGATTAAACAGAAATTCATGGGAAAGATTTTATTGGCTTTAACTGGTTTTCCCAGGATTAACATTAGATTGAAAAGCTTGGAACTGACATTTGAATTTATCCACTAGTACCTGTTGCTATTCCCCATGATGTTTGCAAGTTTTGGTTCAATTTTGTTCTTTTCCTGTGTGTACATGTTTATATGGTTCAAAGAACACTGGAAGATTGTGTTTGGTTGAAAGGGGGCGGTGCATTTGGATTGAGATTAGCAAATCGAAAAGATTGGAAAATGACTTTTGATTGAGATTAGGGCATCGAGAAGGTTGGAAAATGATTCTTTAGTTGATTCGCAAGTCTCAGTAGCTATTACCGGTGATGTTCTGCAATTTATGGATGGATTTTGTTTTATTTTCCTGTGCCTACATATTTGTATGTTCCAAAGAACTTTGGAAGTTCTGTTTTTGGTTGAAAACATGGTGCAATGGGATGTTGTATCTATTACGCAAATTGGTTGTACCAAAAATTATTGTGGACTAGTACTCAGATTTTGTCATAAGGTATCAGATCAAGGTTTTTGATATGGTTGTGTATGAATCATGTAGGTGGTAAGTTGCATGTTTTGAGCTTCCAATGGTGATGGTGTCTGGCGTTGGTAAGCTGGCCAGATACATTGTTCTTTCAAGTTGGTTCATCCATGAATTGACATTGTATCCATTGATTTAATTCATGATTGTTTGTAAGAAAACTTTTAATGTTCGATGTGTTGGTAATTATACTTCTACTAAGAAGTTTATATAATATTATTTGGTAGCTTACAAGCTTTATTTTTTGTCTGATTCTGGTAGTGTTTTGTCAGTTATTGGGTAGCATGATGTTGGTTGGGGGTGACTCTATTTTGTGTCTTAGATTTGTATGTCTTGGGTTTTCTCTTGAACAGGAGTCTTTGACAAGGCATATCTTTGATGAGGCATATCTGCCATGTTCATGTAGTTTTGTTTGCTCAAAACTTGCTTTTTTGCGACTTGCAATTGTATGACCCTTTTTCTGATATTGTTATGCTTCCATGCTTTAACATTAATGTTTTTTAGTTGGCATCTGTGTGTATTCTTGGATTTTTCATGACTAAATGACTGTTCATCACCAATTTTTGAGTGTTTGTCATGAGGGGAATTTGTCCTCAGTTTTCTTCGTTGGTGAGGTGTTTATGAATCTTAATTTTGTTTATTAGGAATTTCGGAGTATCTAATTTTGGTTGTATTTATTTATTGAATTGTGAATTTTTGTATTACATTTTTGTTTCATGATTATCTTCTATATTGTTTGTTGATATTTCAAAACTATTCCAGTAGTCTATATTTTTTTAGTAATTTGCTAGGTTTAGATAGTAAGCTGAGTTGGAAAATGATAAGTGGAAGGTGTTCATAATTGTCTTCAGGTAACAATAAAATATTATTTAGTAAAAAATATAACTATTGGGAAATAAGCATATGAGATTGTTTGCAAGCATGTTTGGAAACATGTGAAGACAAAATTTGAAGCTTGAAGAATATGAGAAAAGGGTTATATAGCTATCTTGAAATTAAAGAGCATGTGTTTATTTATCCCTTGTGAATTTGCTTGGACTGTTTATGAGGATGTTATGATACTTGTGAGACTTTTTACTTGGTGTTGCATCTTTGAATTATTTTAGAGCTTATTCAGTATGGTGACAATTCCTGTTCAATTATGTTTGTTTTTTTTAATTATTACACTTTCCATGCTTTTACGACTAATTTACTGTGTTGAATGTATTTCCTGTTCAATCATGTTTGGTATTTTCTTTGACTACATTTTCCAAGCTACTATGATTATTAGATTACATTTTCTTTGACTACATTTTCTTTGTCGATATATTTAGCTACTATGCAATTTGTTTATTAGTAATTTGATTTTGTTGTTCGTATAGGTTGTAGCATATTTTACAATTAGTATGAGATTTGCATTGATTATCGTTTATCAAACAGATGGGTTTGCTGTTTAGAATTTAAAATTAAATACAAAAACGAACAAGAATAGAAGTAAGACTGGTAAATTGGACATTGCAATAACCACTTTACTATCATTGTTGTTTTCCAAGCTTAGCTAAGAAGACTATAAAGTTGGATATTATGTGATTTGTAGTTGCATTGGATGTTTTTTATGGTCAGAAGTTCATTGCTGGATAGGTATTCTCCAGGGAGGTTGATCAACTTCTCCTTTTGTCAACATTTGGTGATTGCATTGGACTTCTACTTTACTGCTTGATTGTTTTATCTAATTCTATTTATGTATTCACATTTTTCTTCTTCTCTTTTTTCCCTAATTGTCTTTATTTTTTCTGATGGTTGGTAAATTTTCTATTGTTAATCATAAATTCTATAATGGTATTCAATTGGCAAATATGTTGGGCATATGATAGCTGTTGGCTTGAGAATTATGGGCATTATCTTTTTCCATGTGATAGCTGTTGGCTTTGTAGTTATCTATTGGTTCATTTTGTGAGAAGTCTGCTTCTTGTTTTGCTGTTCTGTTGTGACATTCCAGAAGCATTGTTCCATCACCTGGTGCAGTCTGGTTTTGCATATATAAGAGATATGATGACATCTATCTTGACTCTCTCCAGATAGATTATAAAGCCTGGTGACTGATACATCTGCTTATTTTCTACATAATACACCTGGTCTCTTTATGTATTCATTTGTTGTGTTTCAGATCTTCTGAACATTGATCTCCTCCTTGATTTTTTGTTGTGTGGCATCCAATAGCTTTTTTGTTTCTGAAATTTTGGGGTATCTTAGCTTCTGAACCTTAATTTTGGGTTTTTAATGTGATCTTTCATGATCATGGGGTCATCAAAATGTCTGTTTTTGTTGGAACTTTCTGTGATATACTGATAATGAAATTGGTACATTCTCTGTTCTAATGAGTTCATTACATCCATTGTTATTTTTCACTTGGCTATTGAAGAGCCTATAGTTTTTATGTCCTGGTTTTGGTGTTTCAGTTTTGGTTAATTTTTCATAATTTCCTTTTTTTTTCCTCTTGACATTGCATTCGGTGGTACAAATTATTTTGTGCTTCATCTTTGTGAACCATTGGTATCAGAATTTCTGTGGTCTCTTTCCATTTATTCAGCTTTTGCTTTTCTTTTCTTTGAGACACATGCCTGTTTCTCTTATTCTATGCTTCATTTATTGTTCAAGAAGCTAGGATGGGGCTAAACAGTGAATGCAGTGAACCTTTGGTTGGTGATCTCGAGCAATAATGGTATGTAATTTTGACAGTCTGTTAAATATTCACCAATAGGGTCACTCAGCGAACTGGGTTTTCAATTCTATTATATTTTGTAGTTGCAGCAATCTGTAAGTCATTATATTTTGGTTTCTGAAATTTTGGGATGTCTTAGTTTCTGAATCTTGATTATGGGGTTTAATGCCATCCATCATGATGAGCATGGGCATTTTTATATACAAACTAGGTCATCAAAATGTCCGATTGTAGGAATAGATCATAAAAGTGTCAAAGAACCTATAGATTATTTTTCACAATATCCTTTTTTTTTTCTTTGAAATAGATTTTAGTTGTACATTGCCTTCAATTCTATATCACAATTTTTGTTGTTACTTTATGGACATTGTATTGGGTGGTACAAATTATGTTGCACTTCATCATTGTGAACCATTGGTACTAAATCTCTCTGTTGCTCTCTTTCCACTTATTCAGCTTTTGCTCGTCTCTTTTTCTAAACATGTGCTTGATTCTCTTCTATGCTTTATCTATTGTTCAGAAGTTAGGATGAGGCTAACAGTGAATGTGGTAAACCTTTGGTTGGTGATCTTGACTAATAATGGTATGTAATTTTCACTTGTTTAGATGGTCTGTTAAATATTCATTAATTGGGTCATTTGGCAAACAGGTTTTTGATTTCTGTATTATTTTGAAGTGGCATCATTCTGCTAGTCATGTTCGAGTCTAGGGATGTTTAGATGTACTCTATATATGAAGTTTTTTCTTTTGCATTATTTCTGAATTTCTCTTTTTATTCCTATATGCATCTATCTCATGTTACTTCTTTTGGTTTTGTATCTTGATCAAGGTTCGTGATTTCGTACCGCACCAGAGTTTCGACGTTCGCTCGGTACGGTATGATACTGTATAACGAGCGATATATTGTTCGGTATACCGTTCGGTATATATATTTATATTTATATATATATATATAATTCGGTGATGTCATTGTAGAACGTCATCTCGTTTATATATATGTATATATATATTATATATATTATATATATTATATATATATATTTATATATAAATATTCGTCGAAAAAGGTGATGCCATCGAAAAAGGCGATGCGATGTCACATATATATATATATATATATATATATATATATATATATATATATATATATATATATATATATAATCGTTTCATCCAGTAACGGGCGGTTCGTGTATCAGTCAGCTGACGGATCGGTATGTACTACCCGTACCGAATAGTATTATTCGAAATTGCATACCTTGATCTTGATTATGTTATGAACTATTTTAATATGGTTAAAGAGATCTTATCGGTCCGTATCGGTATACTGACTAGTTGTTGGTATTGTACGTATCGAGTTGTATCCAATGTACCGAAACATGATACATTGGGACATATTGATATACTACCCATATCGGGCCCTTGTTGGACTGGTACGTACCGCTTATATCGGTACGCTATGGTACAACGAACCTTGAGTGTAAGAGTTATAAATGAGTTCAATATCTCCTACTGACATCCACACAGTTATAGTTGCCTTATTTTTTGTTTTGTATTTTTTGTATGTTCTGTAAATTAATAATTTGTTTGTTTAATGTTTTCTGTTTGGCATTTGTATTGTCACAAAAGCTGCTTCCTCTCGAGTATTTTCAAGAAAAAAGAAACCATGCCCATTGGTGAACATTTTGTTGGCAGCATTCTAATGCATGTTAAGGAACATCATCATGATAATTATAAGCTTCTCTGAGAGCAGCTGTAGGAAAAACTTGGATTTTGTTCTTTACTGGCAGGGCTTATTAACTTAAATAAGCCCATTAACTTACTCTAGGGGCTGTTCTGGTTATGTAAGCCACACATTAATATGAGCAAATACATCAGAATTTCTAAATTGGATACTGGTGAACCTACATGGTACATGGATACAGAATGGGGTATTCATAATTTCATATTATTGTCTATCTTATAGCTTAAGCTAATCAGCCGTAAGTGTTATTTTTTTGGTAATGTTGAAAAGAAGTTTTAGGAGTCCCCACAAAATTAAATGTTTCAGTGGGCATCAATGTTATACAAACTCCCTATACAAAATTCTTGTAAAAACTTCAGTGGTGAAGAACCTCATCGGTTGTTTACATTGATTTATTCAAGGTTGTGGAATGCATTAACAATTTTTTTGTAGTTGAAAGTTTTTTTCTGGTGCATCAATATGTTGGGATCTGTTTTTTTGTCTTCTTAGAACTCTGACATGTATATTCCTTTTATATTAGACATCAAATAAATTTTTATTTTTTATCTGTTGTTAGTTGTAATTTTTTACTAGGATGTTTTTTGATTGTGATGTCAAAAGAGTGCTCTTAAGTGATTTAAAGGTAGCACAGTTGTGGTGTTAGAACACTGTTTTAGTGATCATTCAAGTATTTAGACGTTATTTTAAGCACTATGTAGCCTTGTTTGGGTAACTACCTTTTTATGTCGTGTATTGTGTGTATGCCCTATACTGTGTATATGTAATGTGTACTTGTTGTGAGTGTCAAAACAACAGGTGTTTCACATTACAAGTCCTCTTCCCTTTCCTTTTATTTGCATCAGACTTTAGATATTCAGTTGTTTTGTAATTATATGTGAATTTTTTGCATGTCTTGCGCAACTGATGTGTGTTCTGTCTTGCAATGTCTATAATTCCTTGTACAAGACCATACTAGAAAGACATGAGAATGTCTTGGTTGTTGCATTTGGTAATGTGTATTTATGCTAGATTTATTTTCGACTACATAGATTAGCAATAACTTTATATGTTATATTTATGTCCCTGTTTATGTCTAGTGAATTCATCATGGAAATTTGATATTGCTTAGAAATTGTGATTGTTCTGTTTTCTGAATATTTGTCATGTACTTTATATGTTATATTTATGCAACTTTTGATCTGTTTTCATCCTTTCTTTCTGACTTGTTATCCATTCCACGCTTAACTGATAGAAACTGTCACAATGTTGTATAGTGATGTCATTTTATTCTCCTTCGATAGTATAATTTTGAATTGTCTTGCCGTCCATTCCAACCAAAGAATTGTATCTCAACTATCAGACATACACTAGTTTAGGTCTAAGAATAATATTGAGTATTAGACCTATATCTGTTTAGTCCCACATTGGTATAGGTCTAAATCATATTGGCGGGGAAGGGTGTGGGCGAGGCATCACACATAGAGCCACGAGAACTTCCAGTGTGAGCATAGGGTGAGGGCGACGGACGGGCTAAGGGTAGAATTACAACAATTAGGGGTACTATTTGGGTAAAACGAAAACAAGGGGCATCTTCTGGAAAAAAAAAGGGCATCAACAATATGTTTACGAGCTCTTATGCAAGAGCCATGGGATAAAAGCACCACCTTGTTGTTTCAGCCGTTTTGTGTTTCCTGATATTACTAAACTACTTAGTTGATTTTTCTTCTTTCATGTTGTTAGGGTTCTCTGGTATCATCGATTGAGATGTGGTTTGTCATGAACTTAAGCATCCTTTAGTAGTTTTATTATTGTTATAAAATTCTATTTTTCTATGAACCTAGAAGGTCGGGCAGAAAACTATGCCAATAATGATAGCTAATATTTAGATCTGGGCTGTTGGTTATCATTGTGTTTGAAACATTAATTATAGAAGGAAAGCGGAATTTGGGTTTCTTAGTTTCTTTAGTTGATTCTTGGTCTGCTCATGATGAGTTGTAGTTTCTTCAGTTGATTCTTAGTCTGCTCAGGATGAGTTATAGTATTTCTTCTATCGGTTCTTATTCTGCACAAGAGTAGTATATGATGTATAGTATGTCATCTTATTCTGCACAAGAGTAGTATATGATGTATAGTATGTCAGATTATTGGGAGTCCTGACATTGATAGTCAGTTTCAATGAGTTCAGCTGGTTGGTTCATCGATTTCATACATGAAATGGTTCTGGATTTTGGATTTGTATTTTGTCAGTGTCATGAGCAAGCTCTGGTTATTCTAATTGTTTAGGTTTTTAATGTGATGATACTCTTCTCCAAGGGAACCTTACTCTTAGCTAGAATATGAGCTTTTGCAATTGAAGAATGTAATTGGTCAAAAATGGTTTTAATGTTCTGATACTCTTCTGGAAGGGAACCATACTCAGCTAGAATATGGGCATTTGCAATTGCAGAACATAATTTGTTGTAATTGGTTGAATAGGCTTTCCTATAATAACATGCAATTAGTAGGATTGGCTGGGATGCTAATTAACAGTGCTATATGATGTATAGTATGTCAGATTATTGGGAGTCCTGACATTGATAGTCAGTTTCAATGAGTTCAGCTGGTTGGTTCATCGATTTCATACATGAAATGGTTCTGGATTTTGGATTTGTATTTTGTCAGTGTCATGAGCAAGCTCTGGTTATTCTAATTGTTTAGGTTTTTAATGTGATGATACTCTTCTCCAAGGGAACCTTACTCTTAGCTAGAATATGAGCTTTTGCAATTGAAGAATGTAATTGGTCAAAAATGGTTTTAATGTTCTGATACTCTTCTGGAAGGGAACCATACTCAGCTAGAATATAAGGAGGCGATGAAGACATGAAAGGAAGCGATGAAGACTTGTATAACACAAAAGAGAATTAATTCTTAAAACTAGGAACTCAGAACTTAGAAATTGAACTTTAAAAGCTTACAGGGTTGAGCTCAAGTAAGACTCTGGTTGTCTACCGATGTCTTGCAAGAGTTCTAGGCAAGGGTTTATATAGAAGGGAAGGATAGAATCGGGTGCTCATTGGGCCCCATTGCGTTCATATCCACTCCTTTTTATATAATTCTTGCTTGCAGCTATTACCAGCTGTTATGCACTATGAGCGGCTCCCCGAGGCTCAGCTCATTTCTTGAATGCTAAGAAAACTAAGTACATTGATTGTATAAACACTACTGGTGGTTCTTTTGTTCTTATTTGGCGGCGAAGAAAAGTTGATTCTTTCAGCTGATTGTAGGGGTCCGCCTTTTCCTACATGCTGAAGCTGGTTGTTCTCTGCGCTACGTCTTTTACCAGGGATAAGGCATCTTCCAGCTGTTGTTGCTGTTGAATGATGACTGGTAACCAATCCCTGTACCAGTTGTCTTTTCCCCCACTTCTTTTCTTGTATTCTTTTGTCTTGATTGAGTGGATGTTGATGAATTGCTGGAGCGCACTAACTGCCTGTCTGGAGGCTTCTTTCTGGATGGCTCCCAGTCTTCTTTCTGACAGTCCCATTTTGTTGAATGAAAGTCCTCCACGTATTCCGGTGGTGATCTTATCCAATTCTTGTTGGTATTGTAGGAGGAGGTCACTTGATTTATCATCTGGCTCAGGTGAGCCACTGCCCGAGCATTGGGCTTGGCCTGTACTTCTTGGGTGGCTCCTAGGATCAGAAACAGAGATTCGCTTGGCCATCCTGCAACCAAAACATTGATTAGTCTAGATAATGAATCAGCTAGGACATTATTTTCTCCTTCAATGTGTTCGAATTTGATGTCCACGCCGCTTCCAGTTATATAGTCCACGAAGGCCATCCACCTGACTCTGGAAGGTTTATTTTGAGATGATTTGTTGAAGAAGCTTATTATGGCTTGACAATCTGTTCTTATAATAATCTCCCTTTTGTCCAGAAAATATATCTTCAGGGCTTCTAGAGTCTTCATGACAGCGTGCATTTCTGCATCAATGGTGGATTTGATTGGACTGAACTTGCCGCTTGCATATGCACATATCTTTTCCGTGCTCTTGGGATCATACTTCTGTTTTTTCCACTTGCAAATTCCTCGCCATCCCTCCATACACCCATCCGTTTCTAGGATTATGAAACAATTTTCAGGGGGAACTTCCAAATCAGGGAGATTTTGTACTAAGCCCTTGATTTTTCTTATCAGCTTCCAGTCTTGCTCATTCATTCTTTTTTCTCCTGTCGGGCTTGTTTTTGAGTATAATGGGCTTAGAAGTCTGCCCAAGTTAGGTATGTAATTCCTGGCATAGGTTAGAATACCCAACCACGATCTAAGGCCTTTCTTTGTGGTTAAGTCTTCCTCTTTGTACTCTGCAATTTTCTTGATAATGTGGGGCTGGAGCTTTATCTTTGAGTTTCCTAAAATTGCTCCAAGAAACTCAATTTCTCTTACTGCTATCTTCATCTTTGTTGGGCTTAAAATCAGTCCATTCTCCTGACATATCTCCAACATTTTAGCAAGATGTTGCCCGTGCTTCCTTTCATTTTCTGAAAAGACCAAAATGTCATCTATATATACTGCAATAAAATTTTCAGTGCCCTTAAAGCAGTTATCCATTTTTCTTTGAAACACTGCGGGGGCATTCTTAAGTCCGAATGGCATTGCCAGCCATTCATATAATCCCTCGGGGACCCAGAACGCAGTCCATTCAATGGATTCCGGGTGCATAGCGACTTGGTGAAATCCTGATTTCAAATCAAATTTTGAATAAATTTTGCTGTTGCTAACCTTTTTAAGGATTGTGTTGATACCCGGAAGGCTATATTGGTCTTTCTCGGTGATATCATTGAGTCTTTTGTAGTTGAAGACCATTCTTTCTTTTCTTTTCTTTTCCACCCCAGATATTGGGTCCACCGTTGTTCCCGAATTGACAATTATTGCAGTTGTTCTGTGCTTACTCTTGCTGGGCCTGATGACCCCAATTTCAAGTAATGCCTTTACGTGCTTAGAAAATGCATCCTTCGCCTGTGGTGTTAGATGCCTCAAGGGTTTGTCTTCTACTATGAAATCCTGGTTCTTGATTTCCAATTTGCACATTATCTTGTTCTTCTTCCAGTGTCTGAGAGGATCTTCCCCGATATATCCCTGGGCCTTTAGCTGGTCTAGCAAGCTTCCGAATTTAGCCCTTATAGTTTCATAGCCCTGTTGGTCCTCAGCTGAATATAACACCGATTCCTGTATTTGTATGTAATCATCTTCGTCTAAATCCAGTTCTTCTATTGCTGAGGCTGTTGGGATGTAAGGTAGAGTATTAATAGTCGTCAGATTCTTATAGAATGTAACAGTGTTACCTTCTATCCTTACTCCTCCCTGCATGGCTCTGATAAAATTGCAGCCTATTATCATCTGGATATCATCTCCGAGTTTCATATGAAACGCATAAGTGTACGGGATCCTGAAACTGTTGTTTCCAATGGTCATTTTTCCTCCCCTCAATTTTTTGTTGGCTGTAGTTTTGGATGTGATCCCACTAAAGTGCACTACATAGGGATTTTCTTCTAGCGCCAACTTTGGTACTGCCTCCTCATCTATGCAACAGGTTGTGGCTCCTGTGTCTAGTATTGCATTTATTTCAAAAGGTGGAATATTTAAAATTTCCATTTGTACCTTGAGATTGAAGAGCATGTTTTTGGATTTTCTTGATCCTCCCGTTTCCTCTGTCTCCATGGAGAGGATCTTTTGAGTTTCATCTTCCAAGAGGACAAAAGCCTCTTCATCTTCTTCACTTTCTTCAGTTTTTCTCTTTCCGAGCTTTTGTATTTCTTTAAGTAGATCTACCTTTTCCAGTCGTAGTTGATCTACCTCTAGTGTTTCTCTTTCCAATTTTTCATATTTTTCTCGGAGTTCCAAAAGCTCCTTCTTTAGCTGAAGATTTTCTTGTGCAGTTGCTATTGCTTGAACATTTATTTCCTCAAGCTCCTTAGACTTTTGTCGTTCAAACTCAACTATCAGCTTGAGTCTTCTTATTTCTGCTTCACAATGATTAATAAAATCTTGCTGGGTTTGAAGCAGGTTCTTAGGTTCGTACCTTGGTGGTTCTTCCATCATGACAGGCGTTCTCTTGTCAAAATAGTAGATGCTGCACATTCCGCATGACGTGATTTTACATAAGGGGCAATGTCTCCTATGCCTCCTCTGGGATTTTCTCTTGCAGTATTTGCATTCCTCTAGTGCTGGTGGTAGTTCAGTATTAATTTCCCATACATGCCTGCATCCTGCTTGCTCCTGGGAAACTTGTACTCGTGCCCTGTAGCCTATATCTGGTCCAATCCACCATGTTCTACTATCTTCTATTAATGCAAAGATTTTGTGGGTAAAGAAGTGAATACCATGTTGTAGATCCTCAATGTCTTCACCTTCTGATATTGAATATATAGCATCGCTTTGATTCTCCCCTTCTTGAACAGATAGAATTTCATAGTCTTCCGGGATGTCCAGTTGTTCAAACATTGCTACTCTCTTGATATTCTTCCTGTCATTAGGGCATTCCCTTGCAAAGTGTCCTTCGCCGCAAAGGTAGCATTTGCACTTCTTGTTTCTCACTAAATGCTTCCTTTTCTCAATTCTTGCATGGGAAGAATGGGGCTTTCCTTTGTACGTGGTTGATCTTCTCACCCCGTATTTCTTTTCTGGTTTATTATAATATCCCGGGATAGGGATTTCACTACAGAAAGATAGGTCCTTTAGTGCTCGTCTGAAGGCGGCATCTTTGCATTCTGCCTCCAGATATTTGTAGGAAAATAAAATCCTTGGGATTACTCCTATAGTGTTCCCTCTATACTTGGCTTCAAATGCCCCTTTAATTCTTTTTCCCAATTCTCCTGGCATCTTGGACCATAATTTTTCAGAAAGAAGCCTCCAGACAGGCAGTTAGTGCGCTCCAGCAATTCATCAACATCCACTCAATCAAGACAAAAGAATACAAGAAAAGAAGTGGGGGAAAAGACAACTGGTACAGGGATTGGTTACCAGTCATCATTCAACAGCAACAACAGCTGGAAGATGCCTTATCCCTGGTAAAAGACGTAGCGCAGAGAACAACCAGCTTCAGCATGTAGGAAAAGGCGGACCCCTACAATCAGCTGAAAGAATCAACTTTTCTTCGCCGCCAAATAAGAACAAAAGAACCACCAGTAGTGTTTATACAATCAATGTACTTAGTTTTCTTAGCATTCAAGAAATGAGCCGAGCCTCGGGGAGCCGCTCATAGTGCATAACAGCTGGTAATAGCTGCAAGCAAGAATTATATAAAAAGGAGTGGATATGAACGCAATGGGGCCCAATGAGCACCCGATTCTATCCTTCCCTTCTATATAAACCCTTGCCTAGAACTCTTGCAAGACATCGGTAGACAACCAGAGTCTTACTTGAGCTCAACCCTGTAAGCTTTTAAAGTTCAATTTCTAAGTTCTGAGTTCCTAGTTTTAAGAATTAATTCTCTTTTGTGTTATACAAGTCTTCATCGCTTCCTTTCATGTCTTCATCGCCTCCTTATTTGTCTTCATCGCTTCCTTTCATGTCTTCATCGCTTCCTTATTGGTATCAGAGCCATGTTTGAACAAATTTCTTCTTCGATACTTGGCTTCAAATGCCCCTTTAATTCTTTTTCCCAATTCTCCTGGCATCTTGGACCATAATTTTTCAGATAATTCAGGTCCTAAAAACATTCTTCCTGTTTTGGATGCCAATCGCATATAATCATTTAAGAACTGAATGATATACTTAAGGTTAGTGCATGATAACCTTTCAAGATCACGGTAGGCCTCCTCCTGAGCCGTGGTAGATCCCTGGAACGGATCTTCTAATATAAAAATTGTTCTTAATTGGGAAAGAATATTTTGTATACCTCCCGTTCCATCCGCATTGGCTATGAGTAATTGATACTCCTCTGGGTATGCCATCCTCCATTGGATCCATGCCAATTTTTCTGCCTCCCCGAGAAGGTTTTCTATGAACTCCATTTTTGCCAGTGTATCCGTGAATCCTTGTAAAGATACTAAATTTTTTGTTATGGATTCCCATCTCATAAATACTTCATCAAACATTCCCAATTGTGTGGGGATTATAAAAATCGCTCCTTGTTGTTGAAATGCTGAGGGAAGGTTCCAGGCTTCAGAAAAGCTTTTGGTTTTGAACCTGGGTCTTCTCGAGCTTCCCTCATATTCAGGCTGCTGTCTTGTGGACTCAATATTTACTGCTGGGGGGTAGTTTACTGGCCCCATTGTTGAGTCTTCGGGTGGCCTGTAATTTGAGATGGCAGATGATGAGTATATCTGATGTGATAATCTTGCCAGTTGCGGGTATTCCATGACTAGATCTTCTTCTAGTCCTGCCGCAATTAATTCCTTCTGAAGTTTCTGGGGATACGGCATTTCTACGTCCTCGTTTGAAGTGTAGATCTTCTGGAAGTAGTTGTTCAGATTTTCTTGTAATTCTTCCGCATCATTTTCACTTTCGTCGGATAGCTGAATATTGACAGCTATTATGTGGCTTCTTATTTCTTCTTCATCACTGAAAGTTTCATCATCAGCGTTGTTGTAGCTAATTCTGTTTGATGTTGAGGCCGCCTTGTAATTTTCAAAACTGATGGAGATCCTTCCATCAATGAGATTCCTGCTCCTGAGTTCAGCAGGTTGCATGGGGATTGACACCTGAGTAGGTCTTATTGTCCAATCCCTTCCTCTTATGTCTGCTGTGGAGTACCTTCTTCCTGGTAAAGCCCTTACGCCATGACTCGTCAGGTAGTCCACCACCCCTGAAATTTCATAGGCAAAGGCGACATTCGGGGTATTTGAAAGTCGCCCTACCATCCCCCTGGTGATTAGCAAATTGGCTTCTCCATTTTGCCATGTATCATATCCGCGGGTCAATATAGACAGCTGTATGTTGCGGTAGAAGTCTCCTACCGTCATCATTGTGTCTGGTACGACATAGACCAGCTGGCTTCCTCTGGTCAAATCTACCTCCATGGTTGCAATGATGGACCTATCATCGGCCCATCTATTGTCTCTGAACACTAGTAGAGCTAGTGTCCCTTCTTCTTGTCTGTGGAGTGTTTGGATCCTTGTTTGTAGAATCCCGAGGTGAACGTACCTCATTCCACTTCGTATAAGCTGGTCAAAGCTCTGTTCTTGGATAAATGCTCTGTCCTCTTGGTTGTTTGTGACCAGCATGGCTTCCTCTGATCTGTGTGTGTAGACCCGATGGTGTGCGTCATCTCTTCTTGAGTGGTATAAAACCTCAGCAGGTGCTATTGCAGCTCTTTCTCGCATGGATAGCTGTAGTTGTGCCTGGGGGTCTATTTGTTGTTCCAGAATTTGTGTATTTGTGTCTGAATTTCTGAAAATAAGCTGTCCTAGTCGCCTTCTGGCGTTGAATATCCTCCTCTGATTTCTTCTGTAGCTCCGGATTTGGTCTTCTACAAGAGGAGCGGATGTAGATGCTTCCTGGGTTTGAGTTCTGGAAGTCATCCTTTTGCTTCTCGGAAGATTTTTATGGGATCTTTGAATACCAGAATTTTTCCTTTAGTTTCCTTAGGCCTTTCTGAAGGTCCTAGGCTGAGATTTGTAAGTTTGGTGATTAGTTCGTCAGGACCACCTGGGATTGCACAGCCTTAGATTGCTGTAGTTCCCTTAGTGTCTGTAATTCTGCTCTTATTCCTCTAATGTCCTCAGCAATTTGTACCAGAAGCTGGATTTGTACGTTATGTTGTTTGATAACTGCTACCTGGTGACTGAGAGCTCCTGGGAAGTCACTTGATTTAAGGAAACCAAGTGATGGGGGTTCAATAGATTAAGAAGCTTTAAGGTTATCCAAAAACCTGGACCAGAAGATCCAAAGGATTGAAATCCTGCTTTCAAAAATCGAAAAGCAAATCTTTGGATGAGCCATATATCCTCACGAAGTACCGAGTCATATAAAGAAGCACTAAAAGCGGGCATTTGCAATTGCAGAACATAATTTGTTGTAATTGGTCGAATAGGCTTTCCTATAATAACATGCAATTAGTAGGATTGGCTGGGATGCTAATTAACAGTGCTTTTGAATTTGAAGAATGTAATGGTCGTGGCTGACTGAAGAGTTTTGTTATGCTCATGCAAAGTTTGTTAAATTTGTTTGTGTTTAGGAGGAAAGCCAATTATAATTCTTTTTGCAGCCTCAAAAAAAGTTTTTCATGTTTGGGCTTTTGAAGTTGATCTTGTGATTGCTTGACAACCATCAGTATCTTGCGGTATGGATTAGATGTGCAAGGTTCATATAGATGGTGCAGGTTTTATTATGTAAAGAAATAGAACACTTCGCCTACAAGCCTTGGTTTCATTATTATTCTTTTTTCATTTCCTTGCTTGGTTGGCAACATGAGCATTGGCATTGGTAGCGGATCATGTAAATGTGAAGCTTGTTATATTGGGTTGAAGCTGCTAATAACTTGATTGATGGTTCTTTGTTTGGTTGATTGGTTGACTGATCATCCCAATGACACTGGAATGGTTGATTCAATTTGTTGGGACTGACCATGGTTGTCTAGTCATTGAGTTATTAGTTGGTACTGACTGTTGAATAATGCTGCAGCATGATGCCGATTATAGTTTATAGTTTTGACTGGCCATCATATAATGGCACTGGAACTGTTTGTTGGTGAAGTTGTGGAATAGTGGTGCAGGTTTTAGGTTGTCGTAGGGTTCAGTTTGATTGGGCTTTGCTAATCAACCACCCTTACCATGTGTATTTGTTCTTATTTCAATGTTTTTTTATATTAAGTTTGGTTTGACATCGTTTTGCTAATGGCAGATGTTGATTATAGTTTGTCTAAGGTAAGGTTCAGTTTGAGGGTTTTGCTAATCGACCACCTCTACCATTTTATATTTCGTTCTTATTTCAATGGTTTTCTACATTAGGTTTGGTTCGACAGATTGGAATGACTGAACAAATATGTCATTGTATGTACCTTTGCACTTATATGCCTTGTACTTTTGTGTGTAGCCTTTTTGTGGGCTTGAAACTTTTCTGCATTTATTTTATGTTTCAGTAGTGTTGGATGGTTTTGTTTGTTGCCTAATAATGTGTGATCATATTTTTTTTCATATAAATACAAATTTAGTTGAATTTGATTGTTTCTTTCTTTTTGTCGAACATTAGTCTTTGAATGTTTGTCATTTTGTTGATTTTGTTGTATTTGGTATATTTTAATATATTATTTTTCTTTGGTTTCTGTATGCTTTTGTTGTAGATGCGGGATGACCCAAACTACCTCTTTCCAATGTTTCTTCAATTTGGAGTTATGATAGTATAATATTGGTTGGTTGGTGGTAGCTTAACGTAGATTGTTTGTAATTTCTTTTGTAGGACTTTAATGTTATGTTTAGCACTGTTACAAATGCTTCAATTTGGAGTGGATACTTTTGTCTAGTTGTGTAATAATTTGAAAACTTTTGTGTCTTCACATTGATTGTCTAAATGGATAAGAGGGGGTGGGCATTGCTGCAGATAATGCATGCGAGTGGATGATCGTAATGTGCTGTTTGTGAACGTGGATGCTTGGTCGTGGGTTTCTGTTGTGTTATAATTTGAGATTATCGTTGGTTGCATTTGTGTTTGTTTTGACATAATTTTTAGGTTTATTGTTTGACACTGCCATTGCATGTTTCAAGCCTGGATGAGAAAACGTGGAGGGGGCAATAGCTGATCGGTACCTCTCTGTTGTAAACAATCCAAATGATCTGCGAGTATCACTATATGAGTGCATTGCTCAACCTGCCCATAGGAGCAACTTGTATGACTCTCATGTTTGGTTTTCGAAATTCGAACTCTAGGGATAATATTTCTCTTTGAGGTTTCTGTGTAGTGTACATTGTATGTATAATATCTTTTCAAAATGGAATGTTTTTTTAAATTAGAATTTTTTCTAGGGAAATATTTCTATAGATGTATTAGAACTTCAAGCAAGTTTGAGATCCTTTTTTTTTGGACAATAGTAGATGTTTCTGAGTGTCATTCAAAAGTTAAGTGTCTTCTATAAAAGTTAATCATAAAAACTTTTAACATCACTAACACTAGTGGGTTTTGGTCACTTTTTAATTATTTTCATGTTTTCTTGATTAATATGTATTTTTTATTGTTAATAACATATCCAAGAAAAGTAATTTTATTAGTGCAAAAAGTATATTTTTTAAGATTTGCATAAAAAAAATATATTTTTTAAGTATATCATCAAAATAAATCAATATAAATTTTCTAATGTAATTTTGAAAAATATGGTCCATCATGTTTAGTTTTTCATTTGTCTCGCTCACGCATTCTTAGTAGATGGTATCTAGATTTTAAATCAAAATTTGAAAATATATAGGAATCGTGTAATTAATCCAATATGTTATCTTGCTTATGAGTAGGATGTCTATATCGTGATTTTGTTGATGGGTCTGCAATCAATGTATTTTTTTAAGATTCATCATTTTTTGGTTCCCAACAAAACAGGAACTATACATGGATTCATACTTTCTTACACACTTAATTTTGGATATCCTTGGTCTCTTCGGGGTTGTATTTATATGCTGGGTTATTTGGTATTCTTACAAAATCAATTTGATCCTCAATTTCTTAAATTAGTGTTTAATCCTTAAAAACTTCTTGGGGTAAGAGATTTTTATTTTTTATTTCAAAAGATCAATAATAACACTAAGTAAACTTGTATCAATTTTATTAGTAATAATTAAAATATCTTTGTACATAAGTACAAATAAGGGTTGTTTCATGGTTAATATTTTATTTACATCACTCATTTTGGTGGAAATATTTATTTATTTATTCTTAAGCTTTTTTGTTCTCTCTTCTTGTGTTTCCTAATACTCTTATTTTTATCACTAAATTTTTTTTTATTTCTTATTTTATCCCTAAAGTTTTGGTTAATGAAGATTCAAACTCCTCATATTATTGTTTTTTATATATTTGATCTTAAAAAATTATCTTTGGAGGCAATGGTCGAAGTTGATATTTTTGCCTATCTATGATCAAAGAATATTGGTTCTTGAACCGATCATATATGATCCTTTGATCATATTGCCAAGGTTTTCCTAACATATAACCAGCATACATAGGTACTAACTACATTACACCAAACTTCATCCTTCTATTTACGATTTAAAAAATAAATTAACATTTGATTTATTTGTAGTACATTATCAATTAATCATTGTATTTTGTAAGGTTTTAGATGTTCGATAATAGATAATTTCAGCTTCTCCACGAGCAAGGTGCTTGTCACATTTGTTCAACTTCCATTATCAACAATCACATTGCATAATTTGTTAGTAATCAAATAATAAGTATGAAAAAGATTTTCATCATTTTAATTACTAAGTGTGTATTGAACAATTAGATTTTCACCTTTAGTATACTATACATGGAATGTCATCACCATCCTCTCTCACTTTCAGATTTTATCATTCATAATTATAACTCTTTTATTAGGATATTAATGTGTCACATGTTCATACCCAAGGCACTTGAAACATTTAATGCCTCTAGTTTGATTATGGATTCTTACCTAATTGATTCATTTTTGTCTTTGTTGTTTGATTTATTTTTGTTTTTAGTTTTATTAATTTTAGGTTTAATAATTAATGAGTTTATCATCATTTTTACTTTAATGTGATTTTTAAGAAGAACCCGAATAAGGTTTTGAATCATACCTTGTGTCTTTTATTTTGAGATGCCTCTCAATCTTTATGGGTAGATTCACCATGTCGTTAATCTCTACATATTGTTGCCAATCCCTATAGTAATAGCTAGAGACAAATCTCCTCATGATTTGTTTTATCTCCAACCAAATCTCCATAGGCTTTTTATCATTTCTACGTTTGTCTTTACATAATTAATCCTATCAAATAGTAACATAATTAAAAAATTCAACAACGATTAATTTTATCTTTGTCTTCGTAGTAGTTGTGATATTCAAAGATTAACTTCACTTTTTTGTTCCCACTTTAAATATGCATCTGGATTATTTTTCTTTTGAAAAGATCATGTCTTTTTAGATGATCTTTTACATCTCCCATCACTTTGAACATATGTTAAAATTGTTGATGCAAGAATTATTTGATGAAGGATTCATTTTTTTATCTTTAGACATGTTTAGAAAAACAAAGTTAGAATAACCTCACCAATACTTCCTCACGTGGTTCACTTAAGATTTGATTTATTCCACTTGTGTTTCATAATTTTTTGATCGATCTCGATATTGATCTTGCCACTCTTGTTTTTTACCTTTTTTGTTTTGTTCTATTCTTAGATTAACTAATGTACATAAATAAATAATTTAAATTATGATAATTTGAGGGTAGTAAAATTAGATAGATATAAAAGAAATTAAAAGATAGGCTAATTTAAAGATACGTGAAATATACTTCATTCATAAGCAAAGATTAGAATTCAAATATGAAAGAAGAATTTTTGGAATAAAGGAAGATTTTCATTTCAAATCAAGAATTCAAACGAACGAAGATAGAATTTCGTAATTTATAAGAATTCCTTGAATCCATAATTTTTTTTTAATTTTGATCTCTTCCTCTTCTTTTGTTTTTTACCATTGATCTCTCTCTCTCTCTTTGATATTTTTTACCATTTTTTTACTTTTTGATTTTTTTTATTTTTTTTATTATGAAGTGTGAAAAAAATAAACAAAAAATAGTAATAACACATGAAGCAAAGATAAAGGAAGAATATCGATTATAGATATGGTGTTGAAAGAAGGAAAAAAAAAAAAAAAGTTAAAAGATAGCAAATAAATGGATACTCAAACCTATGAGTCGTGCTTTGATATCAAATGATGAAAATACAAATTCACATCATCTAGCGAATTGTAACAAGACGGATCGTTTAAGATTGAAGTAAGGAAAACTATTCTAATCATTTTATCAATAAAAAAATTGATGAAATAATTGGAACAGTAATTTGATTTCCTTAAAATGTCATAAGCAGAAAAGCTTGATAAGTTTTAAAGTTCTTAAAAGAACTTAAAAATAAAATACTCACCTTTGTTTATATAGTACAAGCTCATAATTGGTATTAAATAGTATAAGCTCATATTAAATGGTACAAGCTCATAATAGTATTATATAATTGTTTATATAGTACAAGCTCATAAGTATAAAGGGGATAAATCTATTAAATATATAGTACAAGCTCATAAGTTTTAAAGTTCTTAAAAGAATTTAAAAATAAAATACTCACCAGTGTTGAAAGATGATTATACTTTTTAATTGCCTCCTTACAAAGGGAGTCAGCTTTGTTTATATAGTACAAGCTCATAATTGGTATTAAATAGTATAAGCTCATATTAAATAGTACAAGCTCATAATAGTACTATATAATTGTTTATATAGTACAAGCTCATAATTGGTATATACTACAAGCTCATAAGTATAAAGGGGATAAATCTATTAAATATATTAAATAATATTTATATTTTTAATTTATGAATGTAGATCATTCATGAATCTATCTTGAATTGTTTTGAATGATTATTCATGAATAAGCTCATAATTTTTAATTATTAAATTTTAAATTTTGATGATGAAATCAATTGCTAAATTGTTTGATCTAATAGATAAGTGTGTAGGATTAACTACGATAGTGGTAGACATGAAATAGATGTTGAGCCGGAGTTAAGATCAAGATTTCGTTGAAAGTTTAAGAGTTCGTCGGAAGTTCAAATATTTATCGGAAGTTCTGACGGAATTGACCGAGAAGTCTAATAGCTTGTCAAAGAAGCTTTTCGTAACTCGCTAAGAAGATCATCGTAAAGTCTAAGAGCTTGTTGGGAATCCGTTGGATCATTGTCGAAAGATCGTCGGAAGTTTGTCAGAAGCTCGCTAGAAGAACAATCGACACACTAGATAGAGTTTGCTTGTTTAAATGTCTTAAATATCGTAATTAGACCTTAAGTTGAGTTAGGATTCAAAGGTAATCCCACTAACTCAGTTAGGTGTCAATTGGGCCCTTAATATGGCTGAATTGGGCCGGTTGAAATAACTTATTTAACACCTGAAGTCACGATCGGCGGTGGCACACCCAGGGCCAGCGGTGGCACTGCTTATGACTCGGCCTCCTAGGTGCTCTAGGCAATGGTATCGCCTAGACTATGTGGTGGTACTATCGATAGTTAATGTTATTAAGCGGTGGTATCGTCAAAGCTCTGTCAAGCGGTGGTGCTGCCTAGACTGAACGATGGTATTGCCCAGTGTCAGTTTGCAAGTGATGGTATTGCCCAATAATGGTGATGGTACTATTAGTATCCTGAAATCCGAGGATGTGACATTTTTTTGTTCTAATTCTGAAGTCATTGGGGTCTATAAATACCCGACCCTTTTTTGAATGAAAGGACACGAAAGTGTGAACAATATCTTGAATTGGGCCCTTAATATGGCTGAATTGGGCCGGTTGAAATAGCTTATTTAACACCTGAAGTCACGATCGGCGGTGGCACTGCTTATGACTCGGCCTCCTAGGTGCTCTAGGCAATGGTACCGCCTAGACTATGTGGTGGTACTATCGATAGTTAATGTTATTAAGCGGTGGTATCGTCAAAGCTCTGTCAAGCGGTGGTGCTGCCTAGACTGAACGATGGTATTGCCCAGTGTCAGTTTGCAAGTGATGGTATTGCCCAATAATGGTGATGGTACTGTTAGTATCCTGAAATCCGAGGATGTGACATTTTTTTGTTCTAATTCTGAAGTCATTGGGGTCTATAAATACCCGACCCTTTTTTGAATGAAAGGACACGAAAGTGTGAACAATATCTTGAATTCTTGGGGTGTTAAAAGTATTGTAAAAGTACAAAGAGTCCTCCCTTTCTAGTATTATGATCATTCAAGAGAGGTGTGAGGCTTGTAATGGTTATCTCCTAAACCCGTGAAAAGGAGAAAGCGTTGTAAAGAGATGGTTGGTCTTCGTCTTTTGAAAGAAGACCATTAGTGGACACCGGTGACCTCGACGGAGGAGGAATTAAAAGTGGATGTAGGTCATAACGATTGAATCATTAGAAATTTTGGTTTGCATTTCTATTATTGTCTTTTACTTTGCAATTGCTTCACTTCCTCCTTGGTTTTTACTTTTCAAGCAATCTTTCGAGATTGATTTTTATGGTATGAAGAAATTTTTCGGATTGTATAATCCTATTAATGGCAAAGTTATTATTAATAAAAATATTATATTTGATGATCCATTGCAAGTGAAGCAAGGATCAGATGGAATTTTTATTTCACAAAGAAAGCATGCAATGGATCTACTCAAAAAATAACTTTGCCACTAACAAGGTTATATAATCAATATGCTTTCGATTGTAAGGAATAACCAATTAAGATGCTTGGTTTTATACCATACCAAGCCTAAAAAAGAGTTTGATTCACAAGAGCCTTTGTTGGTGAAATATTTAATAAATAAACTACTGTTGCAATTGCTTTTGTCCAAAACTGATTTGGAATTTGTTTTTCTTTAATCAAATTTCTTGCCATTTCAACGACAGTCTGATTTTTATGCTCAGCTACAACATTTTGCTCTGGTGTATATGGTGCTGTCAATTCTTTGTAAACATCATTTTCTTCATAAAAAAAATAAACACATTAGATAAAAATTTACCACCTCTATTTGTCTGAAATGTCTTTATGTGTCTATCACTTTGTCTTTCAACAAGTACCTTGAATTTTTAAAAATTATTAAATGTTTCATATTTCAATTTCAGAAAATATATCCAACTCATGCCGCTATAATCATCAGTAAATAATAAAAAATATTGACTTCCACTAAATAACTTTGTATTCAAAGGTCCACATAAGTCAGTATAAATTAATTCAAGACAATTAGATGCTCTCTATGCTTTTCCAATAGGAAATGGTTTTTTACTTTGTTTACCATAAATACATCCTTCACATACATCAAGTGTATTAATCTTGGGCAATCCGAAAATCATTCATTTTTTACTTAACAACCTTAAACTCTTAATGTTAAGGTGTCCATATCTTAGATGCGATAAATTAGACTCATTCTTTTGAGTTACGGCAAGTGCATGCCTTTCAATATTTGACACATCAAGTAGAAATATCTTGTTTTACGTCATACAGACATTTACTATAATCAAACCATATTTTTTATTTTTAATAGTGGATGAACTATCATCAAATATAACTGAATATTCATCATATATCAATTATCTAATACTCAATGAGTCATGTGATAAAGTAGGAACAAAGAAAACATTAACAAGGTATTTTACCTTCCCTTGATTTGTCTTCATCTCAATTATTCCTTTTCCTTCAACTTGGATGTACTTGTGATCTCCAAGCCTAACTTTCAACTTGTGAGTTTCATCAATATCTTTAAATTTTGATTTTATGCCAAACATATGATTAGAACATCCACTATCCAGAAACTAAATATTATTTGAGATATCATGAACTTGTGAATGAGTCATAAACAACTTATCAGATTTTTGTGAATGAGGGCAAAATAAAAACTTGGAGAAGCTTCAGGTACATTCATTATCAATCTCCAATTGACAGATTTTTGTGATAGTGCATTGGTATTGGATGTCAGTATTGCTTATCACATCTACAATTTATTGTAAATTCTAGCAAAGCCGAAAGGAGATTGGCGAGAGGAATATTGCATCAAGGTTTGTTTATGCTAGACACTACTCCACATATCATGAATGTAAGTGTCTAAGAGGAAACGAGATGAGGTGAACAGTATATACCTATGGCATTGTAGGTTAGGTCACATCCATGAGGGAATGATTCAAAAGTTGCTAAATGATGGATATCTAGATCCATTCGACTATGTGTCATATGCAACTTGTGAGCCTTGCCTTCGCGGAAAACTAACCAACTCTCCATTTAGTGAAACTAGAGAGAGAGCCACTGAGCTATTGGAACTCATACATAGTGATGTATGTGGACCCATGTTAACTCATGCCATTGGTGGTTACTCCTACTTCAATACCTTTACTGATGATTTCTCAAGGTATGGATATGTGTACTTAATGAAGTAAAGTCTGAGGCTTTCGAGAAATTCAGAGAGTATATGAATGAGGTGGAGAACCAGACTGGAAAGAGTATCAAAACTCTTCGATCAGATCGAGGAGGTGAGTACGTAAGTACAGAGTTTACTCAGTTCCTCAAGGACCATGGGATATTATCCCAATGGACACCTCCTTATACACCTCAGCTCAATGGTGTCTCTGGAAGGAGGAATCGTACGCTGTTAGATATGATGCAGTCCATGATGAGTTTCGCTGACCTACCCATCTTATTCTAGGGATATGCCCTAGAGATCGCAGTTTACCTTTTGAACAGAGTTCCAACTAAGTCGGTAGTGTCTACACCATATGAGATATGGAAAGGGAAGAAGCCTGATCTTAAGGTTGTTAAGATTTGGGGCTGCCCTACACACATTAAAAGACACAACCCTGATAAGTTAGAATCAAGGACAAAGCGATCTAAATTTGTGGGATACCCCAAGGAAACTTGTGGGTATTATTTCTATCATCTCGAGGACCAAAAGGTCTTTGTAGCTAATAGAGCAGTGTTCCTTGAGAAAGATCATTCTTGGCGGAGACAGTGGGAGAATGATAGAGTTGAGCGAGGTTGGAGAACCAAGCTCAAGCACCACTCTACAATTCGAGTCTATTCAGGTACCTAATGTTGAATCTCGGATTTTGATGATGAAGTCAATTGTCATTTGTTATCTAATCTATATGTTGAGATAAGTGTGCAGGATTAACTACGATGAAAATAAGATATGCAGCAGGAGTTGCGCCGGAGTCAAGACAATGATCACGTTGGGAGTTCGAGAGTTCGACGGAAGTTCGGACGGTCATCGGAAGTTCTGCGGGAACAAATCCGAGAAGTCCATGAGCTTGCCAAAGAAGCTCGTCAGAACTCGCCAAGTGGATCGTCGCAAGTCCAGGAGTTTGCCGGAAGTCTACAGGAGCATCACCGAGGGTTCATCGGATGATCGACGGAAGTTCGCCAGAAGCTCGCCGGAAGAAGCGATTGATGCACCGGAGCAAGTTGCAGTAAATGTCTTAGGAAATATCGTAGTTAGCACAATGATTAAGTTGGAAATGAGAGGTGATCATATTAACTTAATCTTGGGGCAATTGGGCCCCTGAAAAACCCAAATTGGGCCGAATGGATCAACCCATTCGGACCCTGATTTCTGCCAAGTGGTTGAACCGCCCAAGCCAGGCGGTGGCACCGCCTGCGCTCAGTCTCCGAGCGAGACTGGGCGGTGCAATTGCCCCTGACAGGAGGTGGCACCGCCTGGGCTCGGTCTCCGAGCTCTGGCTGAGCGGTGCAACCACCTCAGTCAGGCGGTGGCACCGCCTGAGCTCTGGCAGGAGGTGCAACCGCCACTGACAGGAGGTGGCACCGCCCAGAGGCTCAGTCTTCGAGCTCTGCTAGGCGGTGCAACTGCCAGATCCCAGAATTCCGGGAATTGACAGTTTTGAGCTCCAAATTCAAACTGGGTTGGGGCCTATAAAATACCCCACCCTTTCAGCACTGAAAGGGCACCCAGAAACCATCGAAATTCTGATTTTACTTTGTGATTTTTAGAGCTCAAAAGTGTTGTATGAGTTGAAAGTTCTTCTTCCTATTTTCTTTCAAGTTCTAATCTGTTAAGAGAGGAAAGGAAATTCTGTAAGGGTTGTCTCCTAAGCCCGTCAAAAGGAGTGAAACTGTAAAAGGGTAGTTGGCCTTCGCCTATCGAAGGAAGGCCTCTAGTTGACGTTGGTGACCTCGTCGGTGAAGGAAGCCAAAAGTGGAGTAGGTCAAGATTGATCGAACCACTCTAAATCTTGGTTTGCATTTACTTTGAGCATCTTATCTTTACTGCAAACCTCCTCAAAAGCTTACTGCCTTCTGCGCATATACGATCGTGTTTCAAGCTTTGCATTTTCCGAATCGGCGTTTGGACGTAAATCAGTTTTATCATACGAACATCATATTTCACTTTGCGCTTATATTTTAACTTTCATCATAACTGCAAACTGCCTTCATAGATTTCCTTTAACTACATCTCGCTTGATTACAAGTTAAAGAGATTTACGAATCGACTCTTCTACCGAAATCGTTTTTATCATACGAACACTTTTTTAATCGTCGAAAGTTTTCCGCTGCACTAATTCACCCCCCCCCCCCCCCCCTCTTAGTGCTCTTGATCCTAACACCTAATACACAAGTTTCAACTTTACGTAGGCCTAATAGAGTATCTCATCCTCCTGAGAGATATGTGGGACATATTAAATGAGAAGATGTTGAGGATATTGATCCTCAGACCTACGAGGAGGCTATTATGAGTATAGACTTCGGGAAATGGCAAGAAGCCATGAATTCTGAGATGGATTCTATGTACTCCAACAAGGTTTGGAACCTAGTTGATACGCCCGAAGGTATTGTACCCATCGGTTGCAAGTGAATTTTTAAGAAAAAGATCGGAGTAGATGGAAAGGTAGAGACCTATAAAGCAAGGCTAGTGGCTAAGGGGTATCGTCAAAGGCAAGGTGTTGACTACGACGAAATCTTCTCACCCGTAGTAATGTTAAAATCCATCAGAATTCTATTGGCTATTGCAGCACACTATGATTATGAGATCTGACAGATGGATGTGAAACCCGCATTCCGCAATGGGAACCTCGAGGAGGAGGTGTATATGATGCAACCTGAGGGATTCGTGTCCAAGAACTGCCCAGATAAGGTGTATAGGTTACTTAGATCCATTTATGGACTAAAGCAAGCTTCCCGAAGTTGGAACATAAGATTTGATGAGGCAATCAGATCTTATGACTTTGTTAAGAACGAAGATGAGCCTTGTGTGTACAGGAAGGTAAGTGGGAGCGCTATCACCTTTTTTGGTGTTATATGTGGATGACATCCTCATCATTGGGAATGACGTAGGAATGTTATCCACAGTAAAAGCTTGGTTATCTAGACATTTCTCCATGAAGGACTTAGGGGAAGCATCCTATATCTTGGGGATTAGAATCTATAGAGATAGATCCAAGAGGATGCTTGGCTTGTCCTAGTCCAGGTACATAGAAACCATTGTCAAAAGGTTTGGCATGAAAAATTTCAAGAGAGGTCTCATACCGATGAGACATGGGATATCACTTTCTATGAGTATGTCCCCAAAGACTCCAGAAGAAATGGCGAACATGGATATGATACCTTATGCCTCAACAATAGGGTCTATCATGTATGCCATGCTATGTACTAGGCCTGATATAGTGCATGCTCTAAGTGTCACGAGCAAGTATCAGGCGGATCCAAGCTTGGAGCACTGGAAAGCAGTAAAGTGTTGTTAGGATCAAGAGCACTAAGAGGGGGGGGTGAATTAGTGCAGCGGAAATCTTTCACTATTAAAATCGAAAGCTGCGTTCGTTTGATAAAAACGATTTCAATGTAAAAGCCGATTCTAATATTACTTTAACTTAAGATTAAGCGAGATGACGTTAAAGTAAATCTACGAAGACAGTTTGCAGTTTATGATGAAAATCAGAATGCAAGCGCAAACTGAAATGCGACGTTCGTACGATAAAACCGGTTTACGTTAAATGCCAATTTTTTAAGATAATGAACTTTGAGATACGTTTTATAAATGCGCAGAAGGCAGTTTGCAGTTATGATTGAAATCAAAACGTAAACGTAAATTGAAATGTAATGATCGTACGAAAAAGTCGATTTACGTCTAAACGCATATTCGGAAAGCCCTGAACTTAGAAACTCGTTCGTAAAAGCGCAGAAGGCAGTAGCTATTTAGGAGGTTTGCAGTAAAGATAAAATGCTCAAAGTAAATGCAAACCGAGATTTAGAGTGGTTCGGTCAATCTTAACCTACTCCACTTTTGGCTTCCTCCATCGACGAGGTCACCGACGTCAACTAGAGGCCTTCCTTCAATAGGCGAAGGCCAACCACCCTTTTACAGTTTCACTCCTTTTGACTGGCTTAGGAGACAACCCTTACATAAATTTTCTCTCCTCTTTTTACAACTCAAAACTTTGAAGAACAGAGGGGGAACTTTTGGCCTTTACAACAATTTTGAGCTCTAAGAATCACAGAAAAAGATCAAGATTTCGAGTGCAAGTTATGCTCTTTCAGTGCTGAATGGGTGGGGTATTTATAGGCCCCAACCCAGTTCAAATTTGGGGCTCAAAACTGTCAATTCCCGGAATTTCGAGATCAGGCGGCTGCACCTCCTGACTCGGGCGGTTGCACCACCTGGCAGAGCTCGAAGACTGAGCCTCTAGGCGGTGCCACCTCTGTCAGGGGCGGTTGCACCTCTCTGCTAGAGCTCGAAGACCAAGCTCAAGCGGTTGCACCTCCTGACTAGGGCGGTTGCACCGCCTGCCAGAGCTCGAAGACCGAGCTCAAGCGGTGCTACCTCCTATCAGGGGAGGTTGCACCGCCCAATCTCGCTCGGAGACTGAGCCCAGGCGGTGCTACCTCCTGGCTTGGGCGGTTGCACCTCCTACAACAATCAGGGTCCGAATGGGTAGATCCATTCGACCCAATTTTGGTTTTTCAGGGGCTCAATTGCCCCAAGATTAAGCTAATGGGATCACCTCCCATTTCCAACTTAATCATTGTGCTAACTGCGATAAATCCTAAGACAATTTCTGCAGCTTGCAACGGTGCGTCAATCGCTTCTTCCGGCGAGTTTCCGGCAAACTTCCGTCGATCATCCGATGAACCCTCGGTGATGCTCCTATAGACTTCCGGCAAACTCGTGGACTTGCGACGATCCACTTGGCGAGTTCCGACGAGCTTCTTTTGGCAAGCTTATGGACTTCTCGGATTTGTTCTCGCAGAACCTCCGATGACTGTCCGAACTTCCGTCGAACTCTCGAACTCCCAACGTGATCATTGTCTTGACTCCGGTGCAACTCCTGCTGCATGTCTAATTTTCATCGTAGTTAATCCTGCACACTTATCTCAACACATAGATTAGATAACAAATGATAATTGACTTCATCATCAAAATCCGAGATTCAATAATCTTCCTCTTTTTGATGATGACAATCAATTGATAATGGAGTTAACCTTAACTCCCCCTGTCTATATGCCATACTTGAGATAAGTCATTCTTGAATTCAAAACCTTAAGAATTAAAGAGACATATTGATAAGTTAAAATCATTTGAACTTATCAATATTCCTATCATGATTCCTATCATGATGTCTCTCTCTGAAGATGATGTCAAGGCTTGACATTCATTTTCAAATTTTACATTACAAGTTTGAATGATGGTAATAGTAACAATTCATCATATTGTAAGATATCAGTATGTAAAACTGTGAAGTAAGATTTTGATATCATTACATGATGTACACATTTCAAGTACACATTTCAAATATTTTAGCAAGTATTGCATTTCATCACACGGTAAGATATCAACTTGTAAAATTACGATGCAAGTTTTTTGTTTGATATCTTGACACGATACAAGGCATAATACAAATCATAGCATTTATTCATATATCTCTTGGTGATGCAAGCATGGCATAATTATAGCATCGGTGTTTATAGCATCAATTCATATATTTCTCCCCCTTTGTCATCAACAAAAAGTATGGTAGTTGTGATATCAGGAGAACAATACAAGTAAATTTTGAGTATAAGTGCGATGATTGTTTCATGCCTTTACTTGATTCATGTTATTTCCAATAGTAAATGATAGGAAATTAATTGTTCAAGCACATAAAGGAAAACATGATATGTTGATTGCTTTGATTCATGCTATTTGTGAGTTTGCTTTGAGTCAAGATATGTGAAACAACTTTTTGTAAATAGAAATACTATCATCCATATTTCAAGATGGAATCATTTCATCAAATTCATTTCAGAAAAATATTTTTCATAAGAGTGTACGAGAAAATTCGATTTTTAGCATTCCAATTGTTAAGCGAATCCGAAAATGAAATTAACTCTTTCATGCATTCTGACAAGATTATGCTACAAATTTTCAAATACAATCAAAAGACAAAACATTTTTGTATTCAACACATAATTTTCAACATGTTATTTAGGCATGTAATGGCAGTCAAGTGATTTGATCATTCAATAAAGTCTGAAAGATAATTTTAACTAGTTTATGTGTTCGGACACATCAACATTCCTAATTCTCTTCTTATGAAATCAAATTGTTCTTCACTTAGAGGTTTTGTAAAAATATCGGCTAGTTTAGTATCAATATCATGGCAATGTCATGACTTATCAACTGCATTGGTGTATCACTTTCTCAAATTATATTTATCATGGAAATCAAGGCACAAGGTTTTCAAAACATTTAGTTTCAATGTAAAATCCGAGATAAACAGTGAGAGAAGTTTGTAACTCTGCATATGCTCACAAGAAAAATATATCAGGTAACCATATCAAGGATCAAGGTAAAGCCCATCATGGTGAGTAATATAAGGAGTTTACAACAACAACAGATGATTGTGTTCAGACAAGCTCATTCATGAGGTGGAAAATTAAAGTGCCTAAATAAAGAGTCAAATTGTTGATGAATTTGCTGCAGCTCAGATAGGATTTGATCTTGTCGATGTTCAAGCCGTTCTTGTCTTTGTTCGAATCGGTCCATCCGAATCCCAATATCTTCAACAGATGATGTATGAGTTTGCTCAAATGGATGTGTTTCCTCAAAGGGACAGATCGGAGGAGATTGAGTACCCCTAAAGACTGGTGTTTCCGGTTCTGGCTCAGGTTGAGGGGGGTCGGTTCTTCTAAGCATTCTAACCCAGTTACCGTTTCTATAAAAACATCTTAATCGATGAAGTAGATTTTTATTTATTATGCTGAACCTATTTACTTTTATTACTTCTTCTTCTAGCGGTATTAGAATATCGTAGGCTTTCATTATTCTAGTGATTAAACCACCATATGGGAGCATCATGTCTTTCTTAGATAGTTCTAACATGTTTTGTTGGATAAGATAACCAAGACAGATGTCATGTCCTTTCATGATCAAATACATAGTTCCTAATTCTAATTGGCTTACTTCATCATGATGGTATTGTTTAGGGAGAATAATGCTAGTTAGGATATAATAAAGTACCTTAGTGTTTAGAGGCAGTAGATGTTCACAACTTTTAGGAACAAATGCTAAGTTGGGATTGGCAAAGATTGTTCCTAAAGCTTCAACAGCTTCATCATCCCATGATCCTCTAAAGTAAAGTCCTCTACTTTTTATGGGAATGTCTATCATGTCGCAAATAAATTTATCCGTAATAGAGATGTGTTGTCCTAAGAGATAGGTAGACATTCTTTCTTCTTCATCTATTTGTATGTTGTTGTAAAACAATCTAACAAGTCTTGGATAGATGGGTTCATTAATTTGTAAGATAGGGAGTAGATCTAAGTTTGCAAACCATTGGATTGTCTCTAAGTCTCTTAGCTCATTTAAATCTACATATTTTCCCTTATTGACACTCCTAAGTTCGAAAGAGGAAAATTTTTCAGCATGGTATTTTGAATCGAAAAGGGTGAGATCAAAATCTTCCACTAATCTCCTCTTTCCTTTGTCCCTTGAGGATCTTCTAGATCCCATAACTACTACTGTTTTAGAAGAGTAGTGATGAGCAAGAGTAAATGAAAGAAAACAGAATTTAAGGGCTTCTTAGAGAATACCTTAGTAAGATCTTCAAGAGAGGGAAGGATTGTTGATGTTTTGCTTCGAAATGAGAGGTAATTGAGATGCTATGAGGGGAGAAATGGGGATTGAGGAGCTTTGGAAGAGTAAAGAAGGGAAGGGAGTGAGTTGGGGTCGGTTTCACCGTCGGCCCTAGCTTGGGTTAAAAAGGACAGAGTTGCGGGCGGTTGCACCTCTGGCTGGGGCGGTGCAACCGCTTGCAACACGTGACGGCCGGAGGTGCTACCTCCAGCTGGGGCGGTGCCACCGCCTGCAGGCGGTGAGCACTTGTTCTGATCGCAGTGTTATCTGATTTGAGAGTTTTTGTCTTGAGAAGAATTTTCATTCAGAGCAATCAAATTTACTTACGTAATTACGTAAGAGTTTTCATTTTAAGATAAGAACTTTTGCACGATCAAGATAGATCTTTTGACGTGTATACTCTCAATGTCGTACAAATGTTTGTGACAGTTTGTTCAAGTTGATAAGCCTTGTAAGTTCATGACAAACTTAGTCAGTTCATGTTATAGAGTTGGATTCGAAAGTTATAAACAGATGAAATTGACGGCTTCGAAAATCCAGAGGATATGTGAATCAAGCGTTTCTAATTCTGAAAAATCAAATAGGATTGTATCTAAATCGCTTTTGTGATTTTTAAGTTTTTAATCTTCATTCGCTATTTAGGCTAGAGAGCATTACGAGTTCATTTTGGATCTTGGGTCATGAATATCGCGAATCCAAGGAGCAGGATATTATTTCTTGCTCCAGCTTATAAAAAAAATTTTTATATATTTTTACAGGAAAGGATGATTTTTAGGTACCCATTTGCTTTTGGGTGCCTCAAAGATAGATCTACATTGTTTATCATGTTGCATAGAGTTTATCATGGTTCCTTTAGGGACCCAAATTAATTTATTCGGACTAATCTTCTTGAATGGACAATAATGCGTTTTGTGTCCAAGTTTGCAACAAAAGTTGCATTTGCTTTGGTGTCGAACATGTAAGATGGGGCCTTTTATGAAGGTGGTTGGATTTTGGTGAGGACTTCTCACAAATCCAATTCCACTTCTTTTGGGAACGTGACCCTTGTTTGCAAGGATCATGTTTAATGACTTACTACCAACCTCGAATTTCTTCAAGGTGTCATTAAGTAGCAAGTTTTCCTTTTGAAGAGTTTCTAGATCATGACATTTTATGCATGAGCTTAAACTATCATGATATTCAGCTTTTAACTTATCGAAATTACAAATAAGACTATCGTGCTCCTTTTTTAGCAATTTGTATTTTCTACTAATTGTCTTACATTCATCAAATAATTTATGGAAAGTATTTAATAATTCATGATAAGGTAAATCTGCATCAATTAAATCCGTTACCTCTTCTCCGATGGCCATTAGGGCGTAATGAGCAACTTGCTCGGTGTTGGACTCCTCTTCTTCGGATGCGCTCGAATCATCCCATGTTGCTTTGAGCGCCTTCTTCTTTGGTGTTCTCTTTTTGATTTGGGGACAATCACTCTTGTGGTGTCCCGGCTTTTTGCACTCATAGCAAATGACTTGGTCCTTTTTGGGTTCAAGTTTGTTTTTTGTGTCATTCTTAAACTTGTTTCTTTTAATGAATTTTTTAAATTTTCTTGTTAGAAATGCTAAGTCATCGTCATAGTCCTCATCACTTGAGTTTTCTCTCAAGTGGTCTTCTGAAGTTCTAAGTGTCATATCCTTCCTTTTCTTTGGAAGGATGTCTTCTTGCTCTTCATGAGCTTTGCAAGTCATCTCGTAGGTCATTAATGACCCAATTAGTTCTTCAAGAGGGAAGTTGTTTAGATCTTTCGCCTCTTGAATAGCAGTGACTTTAGGATCCCAACTTTTAAGAAGGGATCTTAGAATCTTATTTACGAGCTCAAAATCCGAAAAACTTTTTCCGAGTCCTTTTAGACCGTTGACGACATTCGTGAAACGGGTAAACATGTCGCTAATAGTCTCACTCGGTTTCATCCGGAAAAGTTCAAAAGAGTGTAACAAAAGATTGATTTTTGACTCTTTCACTCTACTTGTGCCTTCATAAGTCACTTCAAGTGTGTGCCAAATATCAAATGCGGTTTCACAAATCGAAACACGATTAAACTCGTTTTTATCAAGTGCACAAAATAAGGCATTCATAGCCTTTGCATTAAGAGCGAAAGCCTTCTTCTCCAAATCATTCCAATCGATCATTGGAAGAGAAGACTTCGAAAAACCGTTTTTGACAAGATTCCAAAGTTCAAAATCTATAGAAATAAGAAAGATCCTCATTCGGGTCTTCCAATAGGTGTAGTCCGTCCCATTGAACATGGGTGGACGTGTAATAGAATGACCCTCTTGGTTTCCGGCGTAAGCCATCTCTCTTGGGTTTTAATCCGTTTGAGAGTTAACCCGGCTCTGATACCAATTGTTAGGATCAAGAGCACTAAGAGGGGGGGGGGGGTGAATTAGTGCAGCGGAAATCTTTCACTATTAAAACCGAAAGCTACGTTCGTTTGATAAAAATAATTTCGATGTAAAAGCCGATTCTAAGATTACTTTAACTTAAGATTAAGCGAGATGACGTTAAAGTAAATCTACGAAGGCAGTTTGCAGTTTATGATGAAAATCAGAATGCAAGCGCAAACTGAAATGCGACGTTCGTACGATAAAATCGGTTTACGTCTAAATGCCAATTTTGAAGATACTGAACTTTGAGATACGTTTTATAAATGCGTAGAAGGCAGTTTGCAGTTATGATTGAAATCAAAACGTAAACGTAAACCGAAATGTAATGATCGTACGAAAAAGTCGATTTACGTCTAAACGCAGATTCAGAAAGCTCTGAACTTAGAAACTCGTTCGTAAAAGCGCAGAAGGCAGTAGCTATTTAGGAGGTTTGCAGTAAAGATAAAATGCTCAAAGTAAATGCAAACCGAGATTTAGAGTGGTTCGGTCAATCTTGACCTACTCCACTTTTGGCTTCCTCCACCGACGAGGTCACCGACGTCAACTAGAGGCCTTCATTCAATAGGCGAAGGCCAACCACCCTTTTACAGTTTCACTCCTTTTGACGGGCTTAGGAGACAACCCTTACAGAAATTTTCTCTCCTCTCTTTACAACTCAAAACTTTGAAGAACAGAGGGAGGAGAACTTTTGGCCTTTACAACAATTTTGAGCTCTAAGAATCACAGAAAAAGATCAAGATTTCGAGTGCAAGTTATGCTCTTTCAGTGCTGAATGGGTGGGGTATTTATAGGCCCCAACCAAGTTCAAATTTGGAGCTCAAAACTGTCAATTTCCGGAATTCCGGGATCAGGCGGTTGCACCTCTTGATTGGGGCGGTTGCACCGCCTGGCAGAGCTCGAAGACTGAGCCTCTAGGCGGTGCCACCTCTGTCAGGGGCGGTTGCAGTGCCACCTCTGTCAGGGGCGGTTGCACCTCTCTACTAGAGCTCGAAGACCGAGCTCAGGCGGTTGCACCTCCTGACTGGGGCGGTTGCACCGCTTGCCAAAGCTCGAAGATCGAGCTCAAGCGGTGCTACCTCCTGTCAGGGGAGGTTGCACCGCCCAGTCTCGCTCGGAAACTAAGCCCAGGCGGTGCTACCTCCTGGCTGGGGCGGTTGCACCGCCCAGTCTCCCTGGGAGACTTAGCCCAAGCGGTGCTACCTCCTGGCTTGGGCGGTTGCACCTCCCACAGCAATCAGGGTTCGAATGGGTAGATCCAGTCGACCCAATTTGGGTTTTTTAGGGGCCCAATTGCCCCAAGATTAAGCTAATGGGATCACCTCCCATTTCCAACTTAATCATTGTGCTAACTACGATAAATCCTAAGACAATTTCTGCAGCTTGCTCCGGTGCGTCAATCGCTTCTTCCGGCGAGTTTCCGGCGAACATCCGTCGATCATCCGATGAACCCTCGGTGATGCTCCTGCGGACTTCCGGCAAACTCCTGGACTTGCGATGATCCACTTGGCGAGTTCCGACGAGCTTCTTTTGGCAAGCTTATGGACTTCTCGGATTTGTTCCCGCAGAACCTCCGACGACTGTCCGAACTTCCGTCGAACTCTCGAACTCCCAACGTGATCATTGTCTTGACTCCGGCACAACTCCTGTTGCATGTCTAACTTTCATCGTAGTTAATCCTGCACACTTATCTCAACACATAGATTAGACAACAAATGACAATTGACTTCATCATCAAAATCCGAGATTCAACAAGTGTATCCTTAAGTACTTGAGAAGGATTAATGATCTTTTACTAGTATATGGAGGTAGTAGCCTTAAGGTTGAAGCCTACACAGACTCAAGTTTTCAGTCTGATGTCGATGATAGCAAGTCAAATTCAGGGTATGTGTACACCTTGAATGGAGGAGCAGTGTGCTGGAAGAGTTCCAAGCAAGATACTACTGCTAACTCGACCATAGAGGCGGAGCACATTGCTCCATCAGATACAACAAAGGAGGGAGTCTGGTTGAAGAAGTTCATCACAGATTTGGGAGTCGTGCTAGGTAACGAGGAGCCGATTTCCTTATATTGCGACAACTATGGGGCGATTACTCAAATAAGGGAACCCAGATCTCATCAGAAGTGTTCTGAGGAGGTTCTAGCTTATCAAAGAGATCGTAACCTGAGGAGATGTAGTAGTGGAAAGAGTTCCATCTGAAAATAACATTGCAGATCCACTGACAAAGTCGTTGTCTCAGATTGTCTTTGAGCGTCACAGGGGTCTGATGGGGATCAAACACATAGGGGATTTGCTTTAGGTTAAGTGGGAGATTGCTAGTCATAGGTGCCCAACAAGCTAATCACGTGAGTGATGGCACGTGTGACTCGATACATAATCTTTTTGCTTATTATATTTTGGCATATATCACTTTATAACTATATATATATATATATATATATATATATATATATATATATATAGTGATGTCCTTGGATTTGTGCAATGGGAATCGGATCATGATGAGATCACGATAATGAGATCGATTCACCTTTAAACACAGATCCTAAATAATCCCGGTCATAGGTTACTCGAGAGGGACATCGTGATAACCGGACAAACTAGTGTGTTGTATACCCGTCCATATGATGGATGCAGCTGGTCTCATAGCTGCTCATGTAGGGACACTAGGGATATAGTATAGGTGCTCATTGGAGAATGAGTTCACTGATTGATCCGCTTACGGAATGCTGGATGGTTGATGATGCCTTATTGTCAAACAGCGATTCCGTAGTCCTAGTGGTGTATCTGGGCCTTAGACTTGAGACACCAAGGATGTCCTGTATGAGTGCTCCACTCTTTGATACCAGACTTATAGGTTTGGCTGTCCCAGATCTAGTACAGCTGGTCATTGGGAGTGGTAGTCGACCTTAAGAGGGCTATTGAGTGTCGATAGAGGATCATCTACTCTCGGCGTTATGAGAGGAATATCTCATGTGTTCTTGCTCAGACAAATCCCTGGCTAGGGTCATTCGGGTTGAGAGACAAAAGTTTCTTTGGGAGATTCCGATTATTGCGAGACTCGAGTAGAAATCATATGGGTCTGACAGCACCATGCTCTATATACGGTCTCTAGGATATTAGATGGATGAGGGACTATAGGTACACGGTAACTGAGGACAAATATATCCAATGGATTGGATTCCCCTTATCGTTTGGAGACTACGACGTAGTGGCCTAGTACGTTCGTAGTCGATGAGTCGAGTGAATTATTACAGAGATAATAATTCACTAAGTTAGAAGGAGTTCTGATAGGTATAACTCACGGCCAGCTTGATATTGGTCCTAGAGGGTCACACACATATGGTAGGCATTGCGATGAGTAGAGGTTCGGATATGAGATATCCGACGGAGCCCTTGTCTTATTGGATGTAGATCCAATACCCACTAGGGGAGGATCCATTAGGGTTTGACAGAGAACCTCTATAAATAGGAGGGATTCAGAGCCTTATAGGCTAGAGTCTTTGTTTGCCTCTCCTATTCTCCTTCCCCTCTCCACCTCAGAGCAGGCCTGGAGTTTTGAGGAGCGTCATCGCAGCCCTACTGTGTTGATCACCGCTAGAGAGGAGGACGCTTGACCTCCTTCACCCTCTCTTAAAGATCTGCAAGGAAACAGGGATATACGATCTCCCTAGGTAACACAATCTACTCTATACGCAGTTTTAAGTTTCGCGGATTTTGCGCACCAATCTTCGCACGATGACGAACATCTCTTTGGGAATCGGGGATTTTGTTTTCTTGTTCTACAGCTGCGCATATAATGTCGCCCCCAAGATTTCCCAACACTTCGCCGGAAGCTCGCCGAAAGAAGCGATTGACGCACCGGAGCAAGTTGTAGGAAATGTCTTAAGAAATATCATAGTTAGCATGTAGATTAAGTTAGGAATGGGAGGTGATCCCATTAACTTAATTTGGGGGCAATTGGGCCCTTGACAGACCCAAATTGGGCTGAATGGATCAACCCATTCGGACTAGAATTCCTGCTAGGCGGTGGCACCGCCCAGGAGATGGTCCCCTAGGAAAGCTGGGCGGTGCAACCGCCTAGGTCAGGCGGTGGCATCGCTTGGGCTCAGTCTCCGAGCGAGACTGGGCGGTGCAACCACCCCAGTCAAGCGGTGGCACCGCTTGGGCTCAATCTCCGAGCGAGATTGGGCGGTGCAACCACCCCTGATAGGCAGTGGAACCGCCTGAGCTCAGTCTTCGAGCTTTGTCAAGTGGTGCAACCGTCCCTGTCAAGCGGTGGCACCGCCCAAAGGCTCAGTCTTCGAGATGTCAGGCGGTTGTACCACCCCAGTCAAGAGGTAGTACCGCCAAGACCCCGAAAATCTGAGAAATGACATTTTTGAGCTCCAAATTCAAACCAGTTTGGAGCCTATAAATACCCCTCCCATCCCTGGGTAAACATACAAGCACAGAGAGATTAAAAGAGAGAAAACACTGCTGCAATCTTTAGAATTTCCCTCCTCTAGCTTAAGTGTTAGAATTCTGTTTAAGAGAGGAGAGTGAGTGCTTATAAGGGTTGTCTCCTAAACCCGGTAAAAGGAGAAGAGGGGTGTGCGAAGGAGGTTGATCTTCGCCTAGTAAAGGAAGATTGTTAGTGGATGCTGGTGGCCTTGACAGAAGAGGAATCAGAGGAGTGGATGTAGGTCACGATTGACCGAACCACTATAAACTCTCGTCTTCTCTGGTTTGCATTTATTCTTGCTGCTTACCTTACTGCAAACCTCCATATGTGCTTTACTTCCTCATTACTTTTGCTGCACTCATTTACGAACTCACTTTCAAGTTAAGTTTCTGAAAACGGTTTTACGTCGGAAACGATTTCATCGTACGAACGTAGTTTTAAACATCGAAAGTTTTCCACTGCACTAATTCAAACCCCCCCCCCCCCCTCCCTCTTAGTACTCTTGATCCTAACAATTTTTAGGCTCCAAGTTTGAATTCACTTGAAGCCTATAAATACCCCTCTCATCCCTGGTAAACACACACACAACTGAGAGCAAAAAAGAAAAGAAAACGCTATTGTAATCTTGTGTGAACTCATCTCAAACTCTAAGTGTTAGGCTTATTTAAGAGAGGAGTGAAGGGGGTTGTAAAGGTTCTCTCATGAACCTGTCAAAAGGAGAATTGAGTTGTAAGGATAGTTAATCTTCGCCTATTGAAGGAAGATCATTAGTGGATGCCGATGGCCTCAGCGGAAGAGGAATCAACGAAGTGGATGTAGGTCACGACGACCGAACCACTATAAAATCTAGTTTGCATTTATGCTTTGCTATTTACATTTATTGCAAACTTCCTTACTTGCTTAATGTTAGGACTCTAGCTAGGAGAGTCCTAATTGAGAGGGACATTCTGTATGAGGTTTTTTCTTAGAGAAGAATTAGGAGTTGTAAGGGAATAGGAGTCTTGAGTAGGAGTCCTATTATGAGTTGGTTAGAAGTAAAAGTCTTAAGTAGGAGTCCTATTAGGAGTTAGGGTTTATAAGCCCTATAAATAACCATGTATTCTTTCTCTTTTCTTAAGCAATAGATGAATCTTTTATGCAGCCTTTGAGCAGCAACTTGGAGGGAGGAACCCCTATAGAGTTCCAAGGAGGTCGATCCCCTAAAGAGATCAACCCCGAGTTTAGAATCTGCAAGGGTTCTAACACCTGGTATCAGAGCAGCGTTCTTGGCATCTCGCTGCCCTTCCACTGCCATCCATCAACCCTCCACAACCGCCCAAAGCAATTCCCACAATTGCTTAAAAGATCATCGCCAAATTCCACCGTCATCTCCACCACCGCAGATCATCCTTTGATCTCCCCGTGAATTGCAATAGGTTCTGGTTTCCTACCTTACTACTGCTGCAAT
The DNA here is from genome assembly GCF_036884655.1 of Musa acuminata AAA Group. Classification (NCBI taxonomy): domain Eukaryota; kingdom Viridiplantae; phylum Streptophyta; class Magnoliopsida; order Zingiberales; family Musaceae; genus Musa; species Musa acuminata. The sequence goes on along the minus strand of NC_088328.1, from coordinate 13,454,407 downwards.
TTAGTTATCCCTATTCGAAAATCCAAAAAAAAAAAAATTCGTTCTTATATTGCTGCAAATTTTCATCGTAAGTTGCTGAAATTTTTCGACGAGAATTCTGTTATCGCAACTTACACCAATTTTCTTGCTGTTACTGCCGAAATTTTCTTAATTAAATTGGACATCCTTGTTGTCATATAAACTGAGATATTGCTGTCAATTCTCTCCTCAAATCTCTCAAATTTTTTGTGGATATTTCGTCGAGAAACCACTGTTTCTTCGACGATAATTCTGCTCTTACAAGACAACACAATTCTGCAGCAAACTTTCACTGATTTATATCAAACCTATACATGCCTTTAACCCATCAACAAAAGAGAGATCTTAACATCACAGATTTGGAGTCATGTACTATGGCATATGAGGAGGCAATCAATGCTAAATTTGAAGCCTTTGAGGCACGAATGGAGGATAAGATTCAGACTCTCCTTACCGAATTCAGTTTGGGCCGACCACCAAGCCCGAAGAAATCACATCAAGGAGAGAGCTCTAACCAATCACATCATGCCCAAAGAGATGACTTCCAAGAGAGGGGAGGCTCTATGACTGACCCCAACTATTCGCGCATGAGAGTGGACTTCCCTAGATGGGAAGAAGGAGACCCAATTGGTTGGATCTCGCGCGCGGAGCGATATTTTCGGTACCATAAAACTGCGGATGCATCCATGGTGGAAATTACAGCTATACATCTTGAAGGAGATGTCATACAATGGTTTGACTAGTTTGAACACACTTATGGAGTCCTTTCATGGCGATAATTCAAAGAAGGACTACTGATCCGCTTCAGACCAACTTATTACGAGAACATTGACGGACAACTAGCAAAGATCCGACAAACCTCCACCATTCAGGAGTACCAAACCAGGTTTGAAAGATTATCTAATCAAACTTGTGATTGGTTTGAAAAACAACTATTGGGACTTTTATTGAGGGCTTAAAGCCGGAGATCCGGGGAGAAGTTAAGGTGCGACAACCATACACGCTTATGGTAGCCATCTCTTTCGCACGACTTCAAGAGGAGAGATTGAACCATGAAGCTCGGAGGACTAGGATCACTCCACGACCTACAATACTAAAGCCCTCACCCCCCCCTACTATCAACCGAGTCCCTGCACCAAAAAGGTTAACAAGAGAAGAACTTCGGGAGTGATTTGCGAAGGGGTTATGTTGGCATTGCGACGAGCCGTGGAGCCGCGAGCATCACTGTAAAAAAGGTAGACTTCTTATGATTGAACCTATAAAAGAAGAGGTCATTGAACATCTAGAAGAGAGCCTTGAACATGAAGAAGAAGATATGGAAGAAGAGCCACAGCCGACCGACATTACGGTTCACGCACTAGCCGGCTACTCAAATCCGCAAACGATGAAAGTTGGAGGCCTTCTCAAACAACAGCCGATCACTGTTCTCATCAACACGGGTAGCACTAATAACTTCCTGAATAGTAAAGTTGCTACTCGGATGATACTGCATATTGAAGGTTGCAGCAAGTTCGATGTAAAGGTTGCCGACGGCAGAATCCTAAAGTGCAACCAAAGATGCCCGCAGGTGAAACTATTACTGCAAGACCAAGAAATTATCACCGATTTCTTCCTCGTACCAATCGATGACTATGAGGCAGTGCTTGGTATAGAATGGCTGACTATACTAGGTGATATCTCTTGGAACTTTTCTAAATTAATTATGAAATTCTAATGTAAGGGCAAACAGATCATCCTACGCGAGAAGCGCGGAAGCAACATTACCACTGTTTCGACCCAATGAATGGAGAAAGTTTTGCACAAGGTAAATGGTGGCTTTTTGATGCATCTCGAGCCACAACCAGAAGAGAAGAAAATAGAAATTGAAGATCAAAATCTTGCCCAATTTCTTACTGAATTTGCCGACATATTTGCTGAACCGCGCGATCTTCCTCCTTCTCGGCAACATGACCATCGAATTCCAATCCTTTTAGGTAAGCCACCAGCGAACACTCGACCGTACCGATATCCTCACCTCTAAAAAGATGAAATTGAAAAGATCGTAAAGGAGATGCTTGAAACAGGGGTGATTCGGCCAAGTTGCAGCCCCTATTCCTCACCGGTGCTACTTGTACGCAAGAAGGACGAAACTTGGCAGATGTGCATCGACTACCGAGCTTTAAATGGCATCACCGTCAAGGACAAATACCCAATACTAGTGGTGGATGAACTTCTTGATGAATTGAAAGGAGCTCGAGTCTTCACAAAGTTGGACCTCCGATCCGGTTACCACCAAATTCGAGTATGTGACGATGACATTCCAAAAACTGCATTTCGCACACATGATGGCCATTATGAATTCTTGGTAATGCCTTTTGGACTCACTAATGCTCCTTTAACCTTTCAAAGTCTCATGAATGATATATTTCGGAGCTTTCTTCGTAAATTTGTGCTGGTATTTTTCGATGATATTCTCGTTTATAGCCCTTCTCTTGAGACTCGCTTTCAGCATTTATGGATTGTTTTGACGATCCTTCGGGAGAATACTCTTTTTGTTAAGCAACCAAAGTGTAGCTTTCTCCAGCAAAAAGTAGAGTACCTTGGGAATATAATATCAGAAGGAGTGGCGGTAGACCCAACAAAAATTGAGGCAATGCAAGGCTGGCCAAAACCTACAAACGTGAAATTACTACGGGGGTTCCTCGGACTAACGGGCTACTACCGAAAATTTGTTAAGGACTATGGGAAGATCAGTGCACCACTCACTTCTTTACTGAAAGAAGATGTTTTCCAATGGTCGGACAAAGCCTCTGCTGCCTTCGACAAACTTAAAGCAGCCATGACAACGACGTTGGTGCTTGCGCTACCAGATTTCAATAGACTCTTCATAATTGAGGCCGACGCATCTGGAGTCGGAATTGGAGTCGTTCTCATGCAAATTGGTCGACCACTCGCATACACTAGCAAGACATTATCTCCCTCCCATCAAAACATGTCAGTATATGATAAGGAGATGCTTGCCATTGTACACGCAGTAACGAGGTGGAGACCCTACCTGATCGGCTGACGATTTCAAATTAAAACTGACCATAAAAGCCTCAAGTACTTTTTGGAGCAAAAGATATCATCCCCTGAGCAGGAAAAATGGGTAACCAAACTTCTTGGATTTGATTATGAAATTATTTACAAAAAGGGGAAAGAAAACGTTGTTGCAGATGCACTCTCACGGCTACTTAAACAAGCTAAGGTTTCAGTCATCTCCCTTCCTACCACCGGTCTCCTCGAGGACATTAGGGAAGAATGGAAGAAGGATCCAGAGATCAGCAACATCATAAAAAAATTGGAGGAGGATCCAAGTGCAATAGCCCACTACACTTGGGATTCGAGGGATCTACGCTACAAAGGTCGCATTGTGCTTATACCTAACTCCCCTTGTATCGCAATCATCTTGCATGAAATGCACTCCATACCTTCAGCAAGGCACTCTGGATTCTTAAGAACCTACAAAAGAGTGAAGCAAATTTTTTATTGGAGAGGGATGAAAAAAATTATTGCTGAATATGTGGCACAATGTGATGTATGTCAACAGCACAAGGGTGAAACTGTGACAAATCCAGGGAAGCTACAACCACTACCCATACCAGACTCAGTGTGGACTGACATCTCCATGGACTTCATTGAAGAGCTGCCATCTTCCAAAGGTAAAGCACGATTCTCGTGGTGGTTGATCGACTTATGAAATATGCTCATTTTGTGCTGTGAGAAATCCCTACACTGCTGCTAGTATTGCCCAGATTTTCATAGAAAATATTATTAAACTGCATGGGATGCCAAGGTCCATCGTAAGTGATCGTGACAGGATCTTCACTAGTAAATTTTGGACCGAGTTATTTCAGTTACAAGGCACCAAACTCAAGATGAGCACAACGTATCATCCACAAACTGACGGCCAAACAGAGGTGGTAAATAGGTGCTTAGAGACGTACCTCCGGTGTTTCGCTAGCGACCGACCAAAAGAGTGGGCGAAATGGCTTCCCTGAGCCGAATGGTGGTATAATACTACATATCATTCATCTACAAAATGTGCCCCTTTCGAAGCATTGTATGGTCGACCAGCCCCTGTGATTCCAAAGTATGTAATTGGCTCGGCAAAGGTAGATCAGGTTGACCAAGAATTGATTGATAGAGACAAACTCTTACAACTATTAAAAGATAATCTCTCTACCGCTCAAGCTAGAATGAAGCAGCAAGCCGACACACGACGAAGTGAAAGAGAATTTTCAGTGGGAGATTGGGTTTATCTTCGCCTGCAACCATACAAGCAACTCTCTATCAACACTCGAGCCTCCATGAAGCTATCCCCACGTTTTTATGGGCCCTATCAGATCACAGAGTGTATTGGAGCCATGGCGTACAAACTTAAATTACCTGAGGATGCCAAAATTCACCCTGTCTTCCATGTATCATGCCTAAAGCCCAAGTTGGGAGAACACGAGTCACCCCAGATCCAACTGCCCAACACAACTGAGGATGGAGTTATTCAAGCCCAACCACAAGCCATCCTCGATCGTAGGATCGTGATGCGTCGCCGACATCCCTCTACTGAAGTACTAGTGCATTGGAATAATCTACCACTTGAAGACGCCATATGGGAACCATATGAGGAGCTGAAGACCCGGTTCCCTAAGTTCATGGAATCTCAGCCTTGAGGACAAGGCTGATTTGAAGAGGGCGGGTCTATTAGGACTCTAGCTAGGAGAGTCCTAATTGAGAGGGACATTCTGTATGAGGTTTTTTCTTAGAGAAGAATTAGGAGTTGTAAGGGAATAGGAGTCTTGAGTAGGAGTCCTATTAGGAGTTGGTTAGAAGTAAGAGTCTTAAGTAGGAGTCATATTAGGAGTTAGGGTTTATAAGCCCTATAAATAGCCATGTATTCTTTCTCTTTTCTTAAGTAATAGATGAATCTTTTCTGCAGCCTTTGAGCAGCAACTTGGAGGGAGGAACCCCTATAGAGTTCCAAGGAGGCTGATCCCCTAAAGAGATCAACCCCAAATTTAGAATCTGCAAGGGTTCTAACACTTAACTTTCACATTACACTCTTCTGTTCGTTTTCAAAGTTAATATCTTTCCGAAATGGTTTTTATCGTATGAAGAGTCCAACTCGTTTTTATCCATTGCACTAATTCTTAGTGCCGACTCGTTCTTAACAATGTCATAATTAGGCACTTAAAAGAGCTGGATAGTGTTATTTTTATATACTTGTGAGCCATGAATATCATAATATATATATACATTAAGGAATATAAAATAAAAAAATATAATAATAATAATAATAAGCAAAAAGGCTATATGTCATATCACATGTGTCATCACTCATGTGATTGACTTGCAAAGCACTTATAACTAGAAAACATACTCAAAGCTTCATAATTGTGTCGGATATGTGTTTGGATTGTTAAGGTCTTAATCGAGGTCTTTTTCGGTCAAATTGAGTTAGTATTGGACCGAAATTATGCTAACTTGTCAAGAAATCCATTGGGCTTGTTAGAAGGCCAAATCAACAACCTAAAATAGGTATGAGCAATGGTACTACCAAGCCCAAGTGGTAGTACTGCTTGAGTTAGCCAAAAAGCACAATTTATGCTTTTTTGACAGTTTCGACGATAATACCACCTAGACCGATTGGGTACCACCAGAGCCTGGATTATTGGCCTCGTGATGATGATAGTACCGTTCGGTACTGATGGTAGTACCGCCAATACTCCGAAATTTCAAGGATTTAAATTTTTTACTATATTCTTGAAGCCTTTTAGGATCTATAAATATCTCCCTCGTGCTTGCTTGATGGGGTACTAATTCTTGAGCATAAAAGTATTGTAAACTCTCTCTTTGAGTATTGTTTGAGTCTCTTCCTCCTTGAGTTTAAAAGCGATTCTAAATTATAGAAGATGAGGTCTTTTAAAAAAGAGTGAGTATGAAGATTCTCTCCTAAGCCTGTTAAAAGGAGAATAGTTATAATAAGGGTAGTTGATCTTTGCCCATTGGAAAGAAGATTAATAGTGAAAGCTGATGGCCTTGTAAGAAGATTAATCGAGAGTGGACGTAGATCAAGATGACCGAACTACTATAAATCAGTTTGTATTTCTTCTCTTGCCTTGATTTGCTATTGTTTACTGATTTACTTTACTTGCAACCCTTACTTGTACTTTTAATTAATTGTATTTTCGATATGAATTTATTGATCAAATTTTAAAATCAATTAAAATTGCTAGAGCACTAATTCACCTCTCCCCTAGTGCCATTACGATCTTAATAAGTTCTTTCATTAAGGTGTCAGCTAATGACTTAGTAGTATATTTAAATTAATATTTAAATATTCTAGTTTATTAGTTGTAGACTATAATTAAGTCTAAGTATTATTGGCAAGTTTCAAGTCTTTTAGACTTTTTCTGATTAGTTATCTCAATTGTTTGTTTCACAGAACTTTCAGTAATTAAGCCTATCCTCAAGTATACTTCCAGTAGTTATCTTCACTGATCTGATCAAGGTCTAATACACTAAATACAAATTGCATATGCTCAAGTCATTTAATTCAGAAAATATAAGGATATTTATAAGAATACAATAAAGGAAGTATGATAATATAATAGTATCACTATGATAATATAATATTAATGCTTTAAGTTCTTCAATAAATGTTGAACTATTGATATCATCTCTATTTCATCTTGGGTAAAATATTGGCATAGTTAGTGTTCACATAAAATTATTTATGAATGACTTATAACATCGTCATGAAATAATATTGTTACATTTGGAAATACAACCCTAAACTGTAAGGATATCAAAAACAGTATTATCCTACCCTATCACATAATTATTCAAAATAGATTCTCCTTTGGGATTATCTAAATCTCCTAATCATGTATGATATTTTGAATATTATTTTTTAATATTATTTATCACTAATTCTTTAATATAATTTTATAGGTTATTGGTCCAAATCACTTTGGTGGCTACATAACCAAATTTAAAATATCATATAAATGATAAGACTTTTATTGTAATTCACATTCCATAAGCCTAATATCCCAGGTTATGAAAGGACATTTGTACCCTCAATGATGTAGCGATTGTGCAGTGTCAATGTGTACAACGATTGCAGCAGCATTGCTGCTACTGATTGTAGTAGCTGTGATAGCATCGTTGCTAGAAGCCAACATCAACTGGATGCCGGCAACCGCACATAGGTGGCGATTGCACCACGCGCAATGGCTGTGACTGGCAGCTACGACACCTTGCATAGTGGTTGTGGGTGATAGTCATGTCGCGTGCAGACGATGATTGTTGCAATTTACATTGCAACAACGACGCATTACGTAGTGGCTGTAGTGCCTCACCCAGGTGGCGGTCGGGCACTACAACAATCATGACCCTCTCAAGTGGCGACCACCCTTAATGACACTATCACCAATAACAAACTATCGATAGTGATCCATCAATCAAACATAAGAAACCTTACATCATTTGCAAGCAAGTGATAAGATAAATTGAATAGAAAAACATATCGACAATACTAACGAATCCTTTATGCATCATAAATAAAAACATGCAACACTGTTTTGCAAGTGAAAGATGTTAACAAATAGATCAAAAGTATCTAATTTTAAAATCATAACTTTGATACCAATTGTAAGCATAAAAACATAATATGCTATTATTAAGTGAAAGAATTTTAATGTCAAAAATCTGAAATCAAATAACAATATATACGATGTGTATCTTTCAATGTTGTTCAAAAAATTATTTATCGGATCTATAAGCTCACCATCGTTGAATTTGAGATCTATGTGATGTCGATCTGCAAGAAGAACTAAACTCACTTTCTCCTCTCTTCCTATCATTCATAGGACCAATATGATCAATGAATTTAGGGAGAAAAAGAATATTAGAGAAGATCTATAATCCCTTAAATGTCACGTGACTAGGGAAGATATATAATCTCTCAATCATGTCATGTATCCACACATTCTCGTACCTATGTATTTGTATATCCATATATTCAATTAGGCATGTTTTATTATTATGTTAAGTTTCCAAGAGGTCTTGTCTATTCTTATGCATCTAGTGTCCCTGTACTATCTGGATCAAATTATTCAGAACGGTTAGAGCATGTGCAATTCACACTGAGTGTATTAGATCTTGATTTAGCATTACTTGTTGAAAAGTCTGCAAACTTGATTGATGAAAGTATTGTAGAACAAGTAAATGAAATGAAGGCTTGGTAAAGATCTGATATACTTAGTTTAATGTTCATAAGAATGACAATTGCAAATAACATAAAGACTTAATTATCGATTGCAACTAATGCAAAGGAATATTTAAAGGTTATTGAAGACAGATTTAAATCTACTGATAAGTCATTGGCTAACACATTAATGAAAGAACTGACTACGACTCAATATGATGGCACTCGAGGAATTCAGGATCATATCCTCAATATGGCTGACAAAGCTACAAAACTTAAAACATTAGGCATGAATGTTGATGAATCTTTCCTCGTGCAATTTATTCTCAATTCTCTTCCTTCTCAGTTTGGCCCATTCAAGATTCACTACAACACAAATAAGGATAAGTGATACTTGAATGAGTTGACTAGCATGTGTGTTCAGGAAGAATTGAGATAAAGGCAGGAAAGTTCATATAATGTCATGACCACTATTTAAGGAGCTGGTAATAAGAAAAGAAAGTTGAAGCATTATCAATCAAAGAAACTTGTTGGGTTTGGAAATGTTAAATAGACTAATGAAAAGAAAGCATTTATTGTAAAGTGCTTCTTTTGTGGCAATAAAGGATACGTGAAGAAGGATTGCATTAAACGCAAGACTTGGTTTGAAAAGAAAGGTATTAACTCGACCTTTCTGTGTTTCGAATCAAACATTACAGAAGTTCCTTCTAACACTTGGTGCTTCAACTCATGTTACAAATAACATGCAGGGATTTATTTTAATTCGGAAACCAAAAAAACATAAAAGATTCATCATTATAGGAAATCATCTTAAAGCGAAAGTGATATCAATGGGAACTTATCGTCTACGCTTAGAGACGGGTCACTTGATGGATCTTGTTGACACATGTTATGTCCCTACAATTTCTAGAAATTTAGTTTCTCTTTCTAGAATTGATGAGTTAGGATATTGTCTTTGTTTTTGTAGTGGCAAACTCAGTATATTTTATGATTCAATAAAAGTTGGTTCTGAAATTCTCTGATGGTTTGTACAGAATTAATTTGGATCTTGAGTTTGCAAAGACATTAATGACCCTAAAATCAAATGTTGGATTGAAACATAGTTTCAATAATGAAAGATCTTCTATATTGTGGCATAGACGATTGGGGCATATCTCCAAGGAAAGAATTGAAAGATTAGTGAAGGATAATATTTTGGAACATTTAGACTTCACTGATTTTGATGTTTATATATATTGCATTAAGGGAAAGCAAACTAAACATACAAAGAAAAATGCCACAAGAAGTAAAGAACTCCTTGAGATTATTTATACTGATATCTACGAACCACTCCATATTCCTTGTTTTAGTGGAGAAAAATATTTCATCACATTTATAAATGATCTGTCTAGATATGATTATGTTTATATAATACATGAAAAGTCTCAAGTCATTGATACTCTTGTAGTATACATAAATGAAGTTGAGAGACAATTAGATAGAAAAATTAAAATTGTCAAATCTGACAGAGGTGGTGAATTTTATGGCAGATATGATGGATCTAGTTAGAATATTGACCCTTTTGCTAGATTCCTAGAACAATGGGGTATTTGTGCTCAATATGCATTACCAGGTGTGCCACAGCAGAACGGTGTTGCTGAAAGGCGAAATCGTACTCTGATGGATATGGTTAGGAGCATGATGAGTTATTCCTCTATACCTGAGTCGATGTGGGGTGAAGCTCTTAGGACAACTATGTACATCTTGAACAGGGTTCCTAGTAAGTCAGTTTCATCGACTTCATTTGAGTTATGGACTGGTAGGAACCTCAGTCTAAGACATTTACATATTTGGGGGTGTCCTGCAGAGATAAGAGTATTCAATCCACATGAAAAGAAATTAGATCCAAGAACTATTTCATGATATTTTATTGGTTATCCAGAAAAATCCAAGGGATACAGATTTTATTGCCCTAATCATAGTATGAGAATAGTAGAATCTGGTAATGCAAAATTCTTAGAAAATGATAAAATCAATGGGAGTGAAAAATCTCGAAAGTTTAATTTTGATATCAAGGAGATTCAGGTTAATTCTCTCATATCATCTCTTATTCAAGAGATTGTTGTTCCTCAAATCAATGAGAGTATTGATGAGGGTGAACAACAAAATAACATCGAAGAACTTTCACATGATGTTGATATCGCTGCTGATGATCTTGTAGAACAATCACAATTGGCAGATTTGAGAAGATCTCAAAGGAAAAGAAAACATGTCATTTCTGATGATTATGTGGTATATCTACAAGAATCAGATTATGATACAGGAATAAAAAGAGACCCCTTATCATTTTCATAAGCTATAAAAAGTAACGATTCTGAAAAATGGTATGATACAATGAAAGAAGAGTTAAAATCAATGGTCCAGAATGGTGTTTGGGATCTCGTTGAATTGCCCAATGATTGTAAAAGAGTCGGTTGTAAATGGGTCTTTAAGACAAAACGTAACTCAACGGGCAATATCGAACGTAACTCAAGAAAGGACTAATTAAGAATCATCATGTCGTTGGTAGCTCATTATGATCTTGAGTTGCATCAGATGGACGTGAAAACATCATTTCTGAATGGGGATCTAGATGAGGAAATATATATGGAACAACCTGAATGATTCATTAAAAAGGGAAAAGAAAATTGGGCTTCTAAACTTAAGAAATCCATTTATGGTCTTAAATAAGCTTCCAGACAATGGTATATAAAATTTCATAATACCATTACTTCCTTCGGATTTAAGGAAAATACTATTGATTAGTGTATATATATCTGAAGGTAAGTGGGAGCAAGTTTATTATATTGGTCTTATATGTGGATGATATTTTACTTGCTAGTAGTGATCTTGGTTTATTGCACGAAACCAAGATATTTCTCAACAAGAACTTTAAGATGGTTGATATGAATGAGGCAGCCTATGTTATTGGCATTGAGATATTCAGGGATAGATCTCAAGGATTATTAGGATTGTCTCAGAAATGATATATTGATCGTATCTTGGAAAGATTTAATATACAGCTTTGCTCAGCCAATGATGTACCTATTACTAGAGGTGAAAAATTCAGTCAAAACCAGTGCCCAAGAAATGACTTAGAAAAGAATCAAATGAAGAATATTCCTTATGGGTGTGTAGTTGGAAGTTTGTTAAATGCTCAAACATGTACATGACCAGATATTAGTTTTGCAGTTGTAATGTTGGGAAGATACCAAAACAACCCATGAATGGAACATTGGAAAGCTGCAAAGAAAGTAATGAGATATCTGTAAGGGATGAAAGATTATATGCTCATATATAGGAGATCAGATCAGCTTGAAGTGATAGGATATTCAAATGCTAATTTTGTAAATTGTCTCGACAGTAGGAAGTCCACTTCAGGATTTGTATTTATGTTAGTTGGTGGGGTAATTTCTTGGAAAAGTGCAAAGCAATCGCTTATTGCATCATCAATAATGGAAGCTGAATTTGTGGCATGCTTTGAGGCCACAAATCAAGCTTTATGGCTGTAAAATTTCATCTCGGGACTTGGTGTGATCGACTCAATTGCCAGGCCGCTGAAGATATTTTGTGATAACACTACAATAATTTTCTTCTCTAAGAATGACAAGTACTATAGTCGTTCCAAGCACATTAAGATAAAGTACTTAGTAGTTAGAGAAAGAGTCCAGAAACAGCAAGTGTCAATTGAGAACTTGAGCACCACTATGATGATTGCTGATCCACAGATAAAAGCCTTACAGTGTAAAATATTCAAAGAACATGTTCTTAGAATGAGACTTGTGAGCAAGTCATAAAGGATATGGTGATGCATATTTATGTGGATGCTATTATTGACATTCTTCTTGCTTAATTAAAGTTATCTGTTTTTACTATCCTGTTTACATTTATGTTTATGCATATTATGGTTGAATGTAATAACAGGATTATCTTGACAAGACAAATTACAGGGGTCATTATGGACTATATTAGGAAAGATTAACAATGTTGTGGTACATAGAAGGGAGTATGACATTGATGAAATGCAATCGCTATGACTCGCATTGATAGTTGGACTTAGTATAGTATTATTGTATTTATTGGACTTATTAGCTTATTTTAAAACATGGTCATTTATAAAATGCTTTTCAAAAAAAAATTTTTGGAATCCAATTAGGTAAAATTATTTTTAAACAAATTTTGTTTTGTTTATTTTGGATCTGCGGTGCCTACAGCAATCTTGGATCGGTGGCTGTAGCAATCTTGGATCAAAGACGTTGCTTAGCAGATCAAACAAGATATCTGAAGAGATGGCATCAAAAGGTACGCATCGTAATAATTAGATCTATATACTTGATTTCAATCCTGACATATAAGTTATTTTCGTATTTCAGATATAGCATAATTATAGATTTTATGCTTACACTTTCTGCATATAATCTTCGTCTTTAAGGTTGGAGGGTTGTTATTCTAGCGAAGGCCCACATGATACTTCGAAAACTCTTGGTGATGATAAAACTGACTCTATCCAATATTTATATAAATTTAATTTTTTTCATCTTACATATTTTGTATATTTTGTTATAGACTCATTGAAATAACTTTGGTTCTTAAGCGCTCTTCTTTACGATCATATATATATATATATATATAAGTATAATTAATTTTTATTGATATTCTTAGTTTATCGAACGGTATATATAATACACTGGTTATAACATAAGTTTCTTTTTACCCATGAACAGTTTGTAACCCAATTTAGATTAAGCACATTTTCCTTTTTAGAACAAATAATGCTCGCCAATGATCATGGGCTTCTGGTATTTATTTATTTTAAACTTTATAAAATTTATCTATTAATTAAACACTATTGATCTCTTTGTCTACCATTTCTGGTTGGTGGTCAGCTTGGGTTCCGATTGTATCCTCTTTTTTATTTTTTATTTTTAGTTTTTTAAGACGGAGTTCACAAAGTTCTGATGAAACTTGACCACCTTGTCCGGAGGTCAAAGTTTGGAGCAATGTTTCCGGTCAACATAACACACCGCACCACGTGACGAACGGAAGCTTTATCCACCGCTATCTCGTTTCCACAGAAGAATTCTGATATTTATTTATTTATTTATTATTGTTATTATTTCTTATGGCAAGCAGCGTTTCGGGTCACGAAATCAACGGAGTGCCTCGAGGATGCGTCCGGGACTCGGGAACCTTCGTCCACCTTCGGCGTAGGCAATTGCGTATATCCAACGCAAACGTCTACCCAACACCGACCGTTCCACGGACCCATCCTTGTCGGCCACAACTAAGAAGGATCCATCTCAGCCGTTGCTTCTTTCTTTTATTCTCTGATCTAGATCGTTGGCTGCCTCACCGCAACCCTATAAAGGACGGGCTCCCTGCCCTCTTGCATTGTTGTTTTGGTTGTTGGCATTCGTGGTTGCGCGTCTGCGGTGTCCTTAAAGTGGATCCTCAGCCATCCGTAATCGATGATTTCGTTTTCGGATTGGACGATCGATCGTTGATTTCGTTTTCGGATTGGATGATCTGTTTCCGATAGGTGGTGCATCCAAATCCCCAGCCATCCCTTAATCGTTGATTTCGTTTACGAATTGGATGTTCTGTTCTCGGCACTTGAAACTGATCTACTTTATGCCGGGTGTATCAAAAGCCTTCTGTTCATGTGGCTTTCGTTTTCGGGGACTTGGACATTGGTCTTGAGCGAATCGGGTGATCTATTTTCAATCGCTGCGGATCGGAAGCGTTTGATATCTGTTGTTTTCGTTTTCTGAACGAATTGGATGATCTATTTTTTTCCCATAGGAATATTGAGAGGCTAGGAGTTCCGATTATTGGAATCCGACTAGTGGATTATTCTTTAACCGCTCTTTTTTTTTTTTTCTTGCGATCTATCAGAGGGCTTCACAATTTTGCCGGATTAAGGCTATTTGCGACAGATTTTATATGTACTTTCGAAGCGGTAGGTGAGGCTGTGGTGTTTGTGTGGGTATTATCTTAATGGAACCCTCGCGGAGTCTGTGAGGCAATTTGTGAAGGTTGCTCTGGTATGCGTTGCACGATTAAATATTTTTTCCATTAGATAGTGTTCTATTTAAGGGGTTTCCTTACTGTAATGAACGCTGCTTATTATCATGGATGCAGGTTTTCCGAAATGATCTGAACAAGGGATGTGTCCTTTTTGATCTGGTTTAGTTGGCCTTCGTTACTTTCAACTTTTATTTGTTGCATTTATGTCCACCAGTTGGTTATGTTTGTTTGTTTTTATTTTTTGTGTGCAAGGGAAAGCTTCTGGATATGATATTTGAAAGAGAGATGTGTGTGTTTTGCTACCATGCTATGATATTTGGTTTGAGATATACGCTAACGGTATCTGCGTCAATGCTGTGTCTTTTGGATACTCTAGTTGGATTTAGACGGGTATCAGGGAAGAGTTCCATCAACTTCTCATTTTTTGAGGTTGCCTGTTAAATTGTTGATTATTTTTCCTGTCCTCCTTTTGTCAGCATTTTATATATATTGAAGTTAAGTTCTCTTTGTTTTCTGAATGTTCTATTCCTAGGGTTTTTGTGCGCAGTTGCCGAAGCATCATCGTTAGGCATGATTCTATTAAATAGAGATGGTAACTCACCTTTGTTGGATTGTTTTTGGTATGAGACCTAGGATTTTACATTTTTGATAAGGCTAGTTTCTGTGGCAGATTCTATATGTGTCATCGATGCTGTTGGTGGGGCTCTGGTGTTTTTGTGATTATTATCTGTATGGAGCCACACGTAGCTGTGATGCAGTTTGTAAAGGATGCTCCAATTAAGGATGCTCTGGTTTTTGTTGAATGATTTAAATAGGTTTTCCATTAGATAGTGTTATATTTAAGGGGTTTCATTGTTGTGACATACGTTGCTTATTATGATGGATCCAGGGCTTCCGAAATTATCTGAACAGTGGATATGTCCGGTTTGTGCTGGTTTAGTCAGCCCTTGTTACTTTCAAACATTAATTGTTGCCCTTACGTGCACAAGTTGGTCATTTGATACGGTTCTCATCAAAGTATGGTTGTTTGTTTTTATTTGTTGTCTGCTAGGGGAAGCTGATGGACATCTAGTTTTGCATGGGCATGGGACATTTTTTTGAAAGTGAGATGTGAGTGTTCTGCTACCTTCCTATGGTATTTGGTTTCGATATGTTCTACTCTATCATCATTCATGGAAGAGGTTCCTTTCACTTTTCATTGGCTATCTAATTGTTGATTGTCTGTCTACTTATTCCATTGGCATGCTTGGTACATTTTATAAATTTGCACTTTTGAAGTCAGTCTTTCTCTTTGTTTTCTGAATGTCCTATTTGTAGGGATTTTGTGTGCAGTTGCAGAAGCATCAGTATCAGCATTAGCCATAAGCCTGGTTATTAGGATTATGACCTTTCTTGAATAGAATTTTTGGTATGAGACATACGTTTTGCCTGTTTTAAAAGGATAGTTTAGATTTAGGTGTTTAATTTATGCATGTTTGTGATATTAAGTTTTTGTCCAATTGTTAATTGTTCTTGTTGTTGTGAATTTTTAGCTGTTACTTGCTTGGCAAGTCTTTTTGGTCATACTAATGTCTCATTTGTCTCTTCTTGGATTCTTTGTTAGATTTCTATTTTGCAGCTTAATTATCTTTTTGTTTTAACCTGCCTCTGGTCATCTGATGTTTGGTTTCAGTTAGCTTGTAGATGTTTTTTTAGTATGACATTTAATCATTTTTTGCTTTGAGTAAATAACTTTGATTGGTCTTTACTTTGATTGGCTCATGTTCTATTGTTTTTTATTCTACTTTAACTCTTATTTGTTGGCATTTTTTAAGTTCTCTGTACAATTTATAGTTTTTTGTTCCATGTAAACTTTTTGTCCTTGTGTGTTTCTAGTGTAACTTTTGACTGGTGTCTTTTATGTTGCCCTATAATGCTGATGTGGCCTCATATGAGAGATTATTTTACCGTAAACAATTCATCATGTTGTTTGTTTGCAGGATTTAAATTGGGTATATGGAAGGTTATTTTGTTTGCCTATTTGGTTTATTACATCCAGTTGTATTCTTGGCTGCTCTTTCCAGATGAAATTTGGATTTTCTGTCCTGGTTTTCTACAATTAGTTATGACGTTTGGTAGCAGGATTTTATTTTGGAGTTCATACATTTCTAAATTGGGTTAATTACATCCTTTGGTGTTCTTGGCTGGTTGTATTAGAGGAAGTCAGATAATTTTGTTGAATAACTTGAATTCTGTGGTCATCATTTCCATTGGCGTCATTGCTGTTCATTTATTGCCAAAATGCAGTCCAACAGTGCAAAGTTGTTACATTTGAAAGGTCATTATTTTCACCGACTTTTTGATCCTTTGGCTTATAAAAGTTCTCTGCTGCATTTCTCTTCCTTTTAATTAACTTCCATTTCTCTTTTGAATCATGTTTCCTTTATCTTGTGTGGAAGCTAGGACGTGGTAATGATTTTACGTACAGGTACCTATGCTATTAAGGTGTCTTTGTTGGTGATCTTGGGTTATGATAATTGTACTTGATTGTTATATCGATTTTTGAATCAATTCAATGGCACAATTGATGGCTTCAAAAACAAGTGGGTTTTAAGATGCATTGTTACTTTTTTCTTGTATCAAGTTGGAGGGAGGTACAGACATGCTGTGTTCTCTTGTTTTTCCTTGAAATTCATTTTATATTGCTGATTTTTATGAGAAGTTATCTTCTCAGGCTGATGTACTTTTTGCTGCTCATTTTATGTGATGTTTGTCTACTTGAAGCTTGTTTTGGGAGCTGGGTTTCATGTTAAGAAAGTTGGGTTTCTCTTCAGTATGGAGCCTTCATATTGTAAACAAAGGAGTCCAATTTTCATCAAGGAATATTCTTGTGGGAACCCAATTGCTAATTGAATATATTTCCTTTTTGAAGATTCTTCAACCATAGCTGATACAAACAAGTTTACAAGATTGTTGTTTTGGTTTGCATGATGAAGAGAATAGAAGTTCTACCTGTACTCCTGGTAATTTTCGTCAGCTTGTCATTTTATGTGATGTTTGTCTACTTGAAGCTTGTTTTGGGAGCTGGGTTTCATGTTAAGAAAGTTGGGTTTCTCTTCATGGAGCCTTTATATTGTAAACAAAGGAGTCCAATTTTCATCAAGGAATATTCTTGTGGGAACCCAATTGCTAATTGAATATATTTCCTTTATGAAGATTCTTCAACCATAGCTGATACAAACAAGTTTACAAGATTGTTGTTTTGGTTTGCATGATGAAGAGAATAGAAGTTCTACCTGTACTCCTGGTAATTTTCGTCGGCTTGTCATTTTATGTGATGTTTGTCTACTTGAAGCTTGTTTTGGGAGCTGGGTTTCATGTTAAGAAAGTTGGGTTTCTCTTCATGGAGCCTTTATATTGTAAACAAAGGAGTCCAATTTTCATCAAGGAATATTCTTGTGGGAACCCAATTGCTAATTGAATATATTTCCTTTATGAAGATTCTTCAACCATAGCTGATACAAACAAGTTTACAAGATTGTTGTTTTGGTTTGCATGATGAAGAGAATAGAAGTTTTACCTGTACTTCTGGTAATTTTCGTCAGCTTGTCATGTTGAACGGAGATATCTTCTGGAATGGGCCCAAAAAAATTCATTATTTGCATGTTGTTTTTGATAGTATGTGTAGACAATATACTTAGTTCTATTGTGATCAACATTAGGTCTTTGGGAGTTTATGATATCATAATGTCACGGACTTAGCTAGAATTGCCTAAGTCGTGAGGCACCATTGCAGCAATTGTCACGGACTTAGCTGGAGTTGCCTAAGTCGTGAAGCACCCTTACGTCTACTTCTCAAATTTAGTTGGGATTTCCTAAGTCATGAGGCGCCATTACGATATATGCATCCGTAAAGGGTCAGCCTAGTTGTAACCTTATGCAGGTCTCGAAAGACCTGTTAAACAACAAGTTAATTAGTTTGAAAACGGACAAGTCTCTTTGTTTCGCAAAGAGGGAAGCTTTACAAGCAATTCAGTGAGCACCTTGAGTGCAAGAGAGAAAAGAGAGGAAGAAGGAAACAAGGACTTTAGAAGGTTGATTGAACAATTCCAAGTCCGCAAACAATTGCCCACCATGTATCGGGCGCGAAGGCAAGTTCCTATCAAGTTATAATGATTATAACTGAGATTCTTTATTGTGAGAGCTTAAGAATTTTGTTGCCAATTAACCTTCAAAGATGTATAAGCTATGACTTGCAGCTCCACCTTTTCACTTCAATCATTGATGTTCTAGCTTTGTTTTTTTATTAGTTACTGGTCATTGCATGTGGACATGTTGGTGGATTTTTTCTTCTGATGGATTTTGACTTGTCATTTGATTAATCCAGTGATGAGGTTGGATGTCTCTTTAGTTCTCCCGGTGTACTTTCTTTTGTTTGGGTAGATAAAATAATTTGCTTACTCTTATTTTGGTGTATATTTTGGTTTTAATAACCATACAATGTCAAGAACTACTGTTGTTTCCTGTGTTTGTTGTATTATGGGCTTATATGGCTTTGAATGAGTATGTAAGCTTATAATTTCTTTGTTTATATGTGTTGTATTTCAAATGTGTTTGGGAAAAAGAAGATTTTTGAGGGCAAGGTGCATCTTTTCTCTTATATCAACAGAATAAACAATTTTGGTTGGTTCTTTTATTTCAGTATTCTGAATTTAGAGACTTGAATGAGTTCTATGATGAAGCAAAGACGTACGATGCTAGGAACCAAGATTGCAAAATGTTTGTAAGCTAACTATTGATTTCTTCATTGTATAATAGTCATTGTTTTCTTCATTGGATTACAGACATGAAAAGATCGACTTTCTTTTACAAAGCTAATTATTGTTTGAAAGTTAATTATTAATTTCTTCACTGTAGTTGGAACCAAGGTAGGTAATACCGAATGATACCGTCCGGTATGGGCGGTACGTATCGGTCTGACGGCATACCGGTACGCGGACCGCCCGCTATCGGGCGGAACAAAAAATAATAATAAAATAATATATATTTATATTTATATATAAATATTTTAGAAGAAGGCGAGGGGAAGGAAAAGGCGATGTCGCCGAGGTGATCTAACGTCGCCTTAAAAAGGCGCTCGGTCGCTCGCCTCGCTTCACTTCCAGGCAACGTGCTTTAAAGAGGCGTCGCTTGGGCGCTTGCCCAAGCCCAGGCGTTGGGCGCTTCGGGCTAGCGCCTGGGTTAAACCAGGTGATCGAACCAAGATTTTAGCGCCTTTTGTATATTGTTCTTCTTCCTTCTTCTCCTTCTGTATACTGTTAACAGTATACAATATACTGTTAACAATATACTAATAATAGTATTTATATTTATTAGATTAATAATATATTATTTTGATTTTAATACTGTTAATTTTTTTAATTTAATAGTATATTTTTATTTAAAATTTTAAATAATTATATTTATTAATTATATTATATATTTTTATATTTTAGTGTCTCGCTTCGCTCGGGCGAGCGCCTGGGCGAGTGCCTAGTGTCTCAAGCGTTTTTGGACCTTAGCGCCTTTTGGCGCCTAGCGCTTTTCAAATCACCGATATATATTTAATATATATATATATATACCGCTCGACATATCGTTTCGTACTGTACCGAGCGAACGACGAAATGTCGATACGGTACGGTATTGGGAACCTTGGTTGGAACATCTACATAAAGCCTAGCATAATCAATGTTAATGGAAATTCATGGGAAAGACCCATGATTAAGTAGATTGAAAAGCTTGGAATTGACTTTTGAGTTGATCCGCTAGTCCCCATTGCTGTTGCCCATGTTGTTGGCAAGTTTTGATTTTGTAGTAATTTCCTGTTTGTACATTTTTATATGATTCAAAGAAATGTGGAAGGTTCGATTAGGACATTGAAAAGGGTGGAAAATGACTTTTGAGTTGATTCGCTTGTGTCTGTTGCTATTGCCTGTGATGTTTTGCAATTCATTGTTGGATTTTGTTTTATTTTCCTGTGCCCACATTGAATGATTTGCTTATGTTTCGTTACAGGTGATGTGAACAATGTAGTTGGAACATCTACGGAAAGCCTAGCATGATTAAACAGAAATTCATGGGAAAGATTTTATTGGCTTTAACTGGTTTTCCCAGGATTAACATTAGATTGAAAAGCTTGGATCTGACATTTGAATTGATCCACTAGTACCTGTTGCTATTCCCCATGATATTTGCAAGTTTTGGTTCGATTTTGTTCTTTTCCTGTGTGTACATGTTTATATGGTTCAAAGAACTCTGGAAGGTTGTGTTTGGTTGAAAGGGGGCGGTGCATTTGGATTGAGATTAGCAAATCGAAAAGATTGGAAAATGACTTTTGATTGAGATTAGGGCATCGAGAAGGTTGGAAAATGATTCTTTAGTTGATTCGCAAGTCTCAGTAGCTATTACCGGTGATGTTCTGCAATTTATGGATGGATTTTGTTTTATTTTCCGGTGCCTACATATTTGTATGTTCCAAAGAACTTTGGAAGTTCTGTTTTTGGTTGAAAACATGGTGCAATGGGATGTTGTATCTATTACGCAAATTGGTTGTACCAAAAATTATTATGGACTAGTACTCAGATTTTGTCATAAGGTATCAGATCAAGGTTTTTGATATGGTTGTGTATGAATCATGTAGTACTCAGATTTTGTCATAAATGATTTTGTGCATTTGGATTGAGATTAGCAAATCGAAAAGATTGGAAAATGACTTTTGATTGAGATTAGGGCATCGAGAAGGTTGGAAAATGATTCTTTAGTTGATTCGCAAGTCTCAGTAGCTATTACCGGTGATGTTCTGCAATTTATGGATGGATTTTGTTTTATTTTCCTGTGCCTACATATTTGTATGTTCCAAAGAACTTTGGAAGTTCTGTTTTTGGTTGAAAACATGGTGCAATGGGATGTTGTATCTATTACGCAAATTGGTTGTACCAAAAATTATTGTGGACTAGTACTCAGATTTTGTCATAAGGTATCAGATCAAGGTTTTTGATATGGTTGTGTAGAATCATGTAGGTGGTAAGTTGCATGTTTTGAGCTTCCAATGGTGATGGTGTCTGGCGTTGGTAAGCTGGCCAGATACATTGTTCTTTCAAGTTGGTTCATCCATGAATTGACATTGTATCCATTGATTTAATTCATGATTGTTTGTAAGAAAAATTTTAATGTTCGATGTGTTGGTAATTATACTTCTACTAAGAAGTTTATATAATATTATTTGGTAGCTTACAAGCTTTATTTTTTGTCTGATTCTGGTAGTGTTTTGTCAGTTATTGGGTAGCATGATGTTGGTTGGGGGTGACTCTATTTTGTGTCTTAGATTTGTATGTCTTGGGTTTTCTCTTGAACAGGAGTCTTTGACAAGGCATATCTTTGATGAGGCATATCTGCCATGTTCATGTAGTTTTGTTTGCTCAAAACTTGCTTTTTTGCGACTTGCAATTGTATGACCCTTTTTCTGATATTGTTATGCTTCCATGCTTTAACATTAATGTTTTTTAGTTGGCATCTGTGTGTATTCTTGGATTTTTCATGACTAAATGACTGTTCATCACCAATTTTTGAGTGTTTGTCATGAGGGGAATTTGTCCTCAGTTTTCTTCGTTGGTGAGGTGTTTATGAATCTTAATTTTGTTTATTAGGAATTTCGGAGTATCTAATTTTGGTTGTATTTATTTATTGAATTGTGAATTTTTGTATTACATTTTTGTTTCATGATTATCTTCTATATTGTTTGTTGATATCTCAAAACTATTCCAGTAGTCTATATTTTTTTAGTAATTTGCTAGGTTTAGATAGTAAGCTGAGTTGGAAAATGATAAGTGGAAGGTGTTCATAATTGTCTTCAGGTAACAATAAAATATTATTTAGTAAAAAATATAACTATTGGGAAATAAGCATATGAGATTGTTTGCAAGCATGTTTGGAAACATGTGAAGACAAAATTTGAAGCTTGAAGAATATGAGAAAAGGGTTATATAGCTATCTTGAAATTAAAGAGCATGTGTTTATTTATCCCTTGTGAATTTGCTTGGACTGTTTATGAGGATGTTATGATACTTGTGAGACTTTTTACTTGGTGTTGCATCTTTGAATTATTTTAGAGCTTATTCAGTATGGTGACAATTCCTGTTCAATTATGTTTGTTTTTTTTAATTATTACACTTTCCATGCTTTTACGACTAATTTACTGTGTTGAATGTATTTCCTGTTCAATCATGTTTGGTATTTTCTTTGACTACATTTTCCAAGCTACTATGATTATTAGATTACATTTTCTTTGACTACATTTTCTTTGTCGATATATTTAGCTACTATGCAATTTGGTTATTAGTAATTTGATTTTGTTGTTCGTATAGGTTGTAGCATATTTTACAATTAGTATGAGATTAGCATTGATTATCGTTTATCAAACAGATGGGTTTGCTGTTTAGAATTTAAAATTAAATACAAAAACGAACAAGAATAGAAGTAAGACTGGGTTTGCTGTTGTTCTCCAGGGAGGTTGATCAACTTCTCCTTTTGTCAACTTTTGGTGATTGCATTGGACTTCTACTTTACTGCTTGATTGTTTTATCTAATTCTATTTATGTATTCACATTTTTCTTCTTCTCTTTTTTCCCTAATTGTCTTTATTTTTTCTGGTGGTTGGTAAATTTTCTATTGTTAATCATAAATTCTATAATGGTATTCAATTGGCAAATATGTTGGGCATATGATAGCTGTTGGCTTGAGAATTATGGGCATTATCTTTTTCCATGTGATAGCTGTTGGCTTTGTAGTTATCTATTGGTTCATTTTGTGAGAAGTCTGCTTCTTGTTTTGCTGTTCTGTTGTGACATTCCAGAAGCATTGTTCCATCACCTGGTGCAGTCTGGTTTTGCATATATAAGAGATATGATGACATCTATCTTGACTCTCTCCAGATAGATTATAAAGCCTGGTGACTGATACATCTGCTTATTTTCTACATAATACACCTGGTCTCTTTATGTATTCATTTGTTGTCTTTCAGATCTTCTGAACATTGATCTCCTCCTCGATTTTTTGTTGTGTGGCATCCAATAGCTTTTTTGTTTCTGAAATTTTGGGGTGTCTTAGCTTCTGAACCTTAATTTTGGGTTTTTAATGTGATCTTTCATGATCATGGGGTCATCAAAATGTCTGTTTTTGTTGGAACTTTCTGTGATATACTGATAATGAAATTGGTACATTCTCTGTTCTAATGAGTTCATTACATCCATTGTTATTTTTCACTTGGCTATTGAAGAGCCTATAGTTTTTATGTCCTGATTTTGGTGTTTTAGTTTTGGTTAATTTTTCAGAATTTCCTTTTTTTTTCCTCTTGACATTGCATTGGGTGGTACAAATTATTTTGTGCTTCATCTTTGTGAACCATTGGTATCATAATTTCTGTGGTCTCTTTCCCTTTATTCAGCTTTTGCTTTTCTTTTCTTTGAGACACATGCCTGTTTCTCTTATTCTATGCTTCATTTATTGTTCAAGAAGCTAGGATGGGGCTAACAGTGAATGCAGTGAACCTTTGGTTGATGATCTCGAGCAATAATGGTATGTAATTTTGACAGTCTGTTAAATATTCACCAATAGGGTCACTCAGCGAACTGGGTTTTCAATTCTATTATATTTTGTAGTTGCAGCAATCTGTAAGTCATTATATTTTGGTTTCTGAAATTTTGGGATGTCTTAGTTTCTGAATCTTGATTATGGGGTTTAATGCCATCCATCATGATGAGCATGGGCATTTTTATATACAAACTAGGTCATCAAAATGTCTGATTGTAGGAATAGATCATAAAAGTGTCAAAGAACCTATAGATTAATTTTCACAATATCCTTTTTTTTCTTTGAAGTAGATTTTAGTTGTACATTGCCTTCAATTCTATATCACAATTTTTGTTGTTACTTTATGGACATTGTATTGGGTGGTACAAATTATGTTGCACTTCATCATTGTGAACCATTGGTACTAAATCTCTCTGTTGCTCTCTTTCCACTTATTCAGCTTTTGCTCGTCTCTTTTTCTAAACATGTGCTTGATTCTCTTCTATGCTTTATCTATTGTTCAGAAGTTAGGATGAGGCTAACAGTGAATGTGGTAAACCTTTGGTTGGTGATCTTGACTAATAATGGTATGTAATTTTCACTTGTTTGGATGGTCTATTAAATATTCATTAATTGGGTCATTTGGCAAACAGGTTTTTGATTTCTGTAATATTTTGAAGTGGCAGCATTCTGCTAGTCATGTTCGAGTCTAGGGATGTTTAGATGTACTCTATATATGAAGTTTTTTCTTTTGCATTATTTCTGAATTTTTCTTTTTATTCCTATATGCATCTATCTCATGTTACTTCTTTTGGTTTTGTATCTTGATCAAGGTTCGTGATTTCGTACCGCACCAGAGTTTCGACGTTCGCTCGGTACGGTATGATACTGTATAACGAGCGATATATCGTTCGGTATACCGTTCGGTATATATATTTATATTTATATATATATATATATAATTCGGTGATGTCATGGAAGCAACGTCGTCTCGTTTATATATATGTATATATATATATATTATATTTATATTATATATATATATTATATATATAAAGTTTATATATATTTATATATAAATATTCGTCGAAAAAGGCGATGTCGTCAAAAAAGGCGATGCGACGTCGCCTATATATATATATATATATATATCGTTTTGTCTGGTAACAGGCGGTTCGTGTATCAGTCAGTTGACGGACCGGTATGTACTACCCGTACCGAACAGTATTATTCGAAATTGCATACCTTGATCTTGATTATGTTATGAACTATTTCAATATGGTTAAAGAGATCTTACCGGTCCGTATCGAGCTGACTAGTTGTTGGTATTGTACGTATCGAGCTGTATCGAATGTATCGAAACATGGTACATTGGGGCATATTGATATACTACCCATACCGGTTCCTTGTTGGACTGGTATGTACCGCTCATACCGGTACATTATGGTACAACGAACCTTGAGTGTAAGAGTTATAAATGAGTTCAATAGCTCCTACTGACATCCACATAGTTATAGTTGTCTTGTTTTTTGTTTTGTGTCTTTTGTATGTTCGGTAAATTAATAATTTGTTTGTTTAATGTTTTCTGTTTGGCATTTGTATTGTCACAAAAGCTACTTCCTCTTGAGTATTTTCAAGAAAAAAGAAACCATGCCCATTGGTGAACATTTTGTTGGCAGCATTCTAATGCATGTTAGGGAACATCATCATGATAATTATAAGCTTCTCTGAGAGCTGCTGTAGGAAAAACTTGGATTTTGTTCTTTACTGGCAGGGCTTATGAATGATACTGGTGTTTTGAATTCGAGACTTAAATAAGCCCATTAACTTACTCTAGGGGCTGTTCTGGTTATGTAAGCCACATTAATATGAGCAAATACATCAGAATTTCTAAATTGGATACTGGTGAACCTACATGGTACATGGATACAGGATGGGGTATTCATAATTTCATATTATTGTCTATCTTATAGCTTGAGCTAATCAGCCGTAAGTGTTATTTTTTTGGTAATGTTGAAAAGAAGTTTCAGGAGTCCCCACAAAATTAAATGTTTCAGTGGCATTAATGTTATACAAACTCCCTATACAAAATTCTTGTAAAAACTTCAGTGGTGAAGAACCTCATCGATTGTTTACATTGATTTATTCAAGGTGGTGGAAGGCATTAACAAATTTTTTGTAGTTGAAAGTTTTTTTTGTGGTCCCTCAATATGTTGGGATCTGTTTTTTGTCTTCTTAGAACTCTGACATGTATATTCCTTTTATATTAGACATCAAAGAAATTTTTATTTTTTATCTGTTGTTAGTTGTAATTTTTTACTAGGATGTTTTTTGATTGTGATGTCAAAAGAGTGTTCTTAAGTGATTTAAAGATAGCACAGTTGTGGTGTTAGAACACTGTTTTAGTGATCATTCAAGTATTTAGACGTTATTTTAAGCACTATGTAGCCTTGTTTGGGTAACTACCTTTTTATGTCGTGTATTGTGTGTATGCCCTATACTGTGTATATGTATTGTGTGTATGCCCTATACTGTCCTATACTGTGTATTTGTACTAGTTGTTTTGTAATTATATGTGAATTTTTTGCATGTCTTGCGCAACTGATGTGTGTTCTGTCTTGCAATGTCTATAATTCCTTATACAAGACCATACTGGAAAGACATGAGAATGTCTTGGTTGTTGCATTTGGTAATGTGTATTTATGCTAGATTTATTTTCTGACTACATAGATTAGCAATAACTTTATATGTTATATTTATGTCCCTGTTCATGTCTAGTGAATTCATCATGGAAATTTGATATTGCTTAGAAATTGTGATTGTTTTGTTTTCTGAATATTTGTCATGTACTTTATATGTTATATTTATGCAACTTTTGATCCGTTTTCATCCTTTCTTTCTGACTTGTTATCCATTCCACGCTTAACTGACAGAAACTGTCAATGTTGTATAGTGATGTCATTTTATTCCCCTTCGATAGTATAATTTTGAATTGCCTTGCCGGCCATTCGAACCAAAGAATTGTATCTCAACTATCAGACAGACACTAGTTTAGGTCTAAGAATAATATTGAGTATTAGACCTATATCTGTTTAGTCCCACATTGGTATAGGTCTAAACCATATTGGCGGGGAAGGGTGTGGGCAAGGCATCACACATAGAGCCACGAGGCCTTGCAGTGGGAGCATAGGGCGAGGGCGACGGACGGGCTAAGGGTAGAATTACAACAATTAGGGGTACTATTTGGGTAAAACGAAAACAAGGGTGATCTTCTGGAAAAAAAAGGGCATCAACAATATGTTTACGAGCTCTTATGCAAGAGCCATGGGATAAAAGCACCACCTTGTTGTTTCAGCTGTTTTCTGTTTCCTGATATTACTAAACTACTTAGTTGATTTTTCTTCTTTCATGTTGTTAGGGTTCTCTGGTATCATCGATTGAGATGTGGTCTGTCATGAACTTAAGCATCCTTTAGTAGTTTTATTATTGTTATAAAATTTTATTTTTTTATGAACCTAGAAGGTCGGGCAGAGAACTATGCCAATAATGATAGCTAATATTTAGATCTGGGCTGTTAGTTATCATTGTGTTTGAAACATTAATTATAGAAGGAAAGCGGAATTTGGGTTTCTTAGTTTCTTTAGTTGATTCTTGGTCTGCTCATGATGAGTTGTAGTTTCTTCAGTTGATTCTTAGTCTGCTCAGGATGAGTTATAGTGTTTCTTCTATCGGTTCTTATTCTGCACCAGAGTAGTATATGATGTATAGTATGTCATCTTATTCTGCACAAGAGTAGTATATGATGTATAGTATGTCAGATTATTGGGAGTCCTGACATTGATAGTCAGTTTCAATGAGTTCAGCTGGTTGGTTCATCAATTTCATACATGAAATGGTTCTGGATTTTGGATCCGCATTTTGTCAGTGTCATGAGCAAGCTCTGGTTATTCTAATTGATTAGGTTTTTAATTTGCTGATACTCTTCTCCAAGGGAACCATACTCTTAGCTAGAATATGAGCTTTTGCAATTGAAGAATGTAATTGTTGTGATTGGTCAAAAATGGTTTTAATGTTCTGATACTCTTCTGGAAGGGAATCATACTCAGCTAGAATATGGGCATTTGCAATTGCAGAATATAATTTGTTGTAATTGGTCGAATAGGCTTTCCTATAATAACATGCAATTAGTAGGATTGGCTGGGATGCTAATTAACAGTGCTTTTGAATTTGAAGAATGCAATGGTCGTGGTTGACTGCAAAGTTTGTTAAATTTGTTTGTGTTTAGGAGGAAAGCCAATTATAATTCTTTTTGCAGCCAAAAAAGTTTTTCATGTTTGGGCTTTTGAAGTTGATCTTGTGATTGCTTGACAACCATCAGTATCTTGCGGTATGGATTAGATGTGCAAGGTTCAGATAGATGGTGCAGGTTTTATTATGTAAAGAAATAGAACACTTCGCCTACAAGCCTTGGTTTCATTATTATTCTTTTTCCATTTCCTTGCTTGGTTGGCAACATGAGCATTGGTATTGGTAGCAGATCATGTAAATGTGAAGCTTGTTATATTGGGTTGAAGCTGCTAATAACTTGATTGATGGTTCTTTGTTTGGTTGATTGGTTGACTGATCATCCCAATGGCACTGGAATGGTTGATTCAATTTGTTGGGACTGACCGATGGTTGTCTAGTCATTGAGTTATTAGTTGGGACTGACTGTTGAATAATGCTGCAGCATGATGTCGATTATAGTTTATAGTTTTGACTGCCATCATATAATGGCACTGGAACTGTTTGTTGGTGAAGTTGTGGAATAGTGGTGCAGGTTTTAGGATGTCGTAGGGTTCAGTTTGATTGGGCTTTGCTAATCAACCACCCCTACCATGTGTATTTGTTCTTATTTCAATGTTTTTTTATATTAAGTTTGGTTTGACATCGTTTTGCTAATGGCAGATGTTGATTATAGTTTGTCTCAGGTAAGGTTCAGTTTGAGGGTTTTGCTAATCGACCACCCCTACCATTTTATATTTCGTTGTTCTTATTTCAATGGTTTTCTACATTAGGTTTGGTTTGACAGATTGGAATGACTGAACAAATATGTCATTGTATGTACCTTTGCACTTATATGCCTTGTACTTTTGTCTGTAGCCTTTTTGTGGGCTTGAAATTTTTTTGCATTTATTTTATGTTTCAGCAGTGTTGGATGGTTTTGTTTGTTGCCTAATAATGTGTGATCATATTTTTTTTTCGTATAAATACAAATTTAGTGGAATTTGCTTGTTTCTTTCTTTTTGTCGAACATTAGTCTTTGAATATTTTTGTCATTTTGTTGATTTTGTTGTATTTGGTGTATTTTAATATATTATTTTTCTCTGGTTTCTGTATGCTTTTGTTGTAGATGCGGGATGACCAAAACTACCTCTTTCCAATGTTTCTTCAATTTGGAGTTATAGTATAATATTGGTTGGTTGGTGGTTGCTTAATGTGCTGCTTGTGAACGTGAATGCTTGGTCGTGGGTTTCTGTTGTGTTATATTTGAGATTATTGTTGGTTGCATTTGTGTTTGTTTTGACATAATTTTTAGGTTTATTGCTTGACACTGCCATTGCATGTTTCAAGCTTGGATGAGAAAACGTGGAGGGGGCAATAGCTGATCGGTACCTCTCTGTTGTAAACAATCCAAATGATCTGCGAGTATCACTACATGAATGCATTGCTCAACCTGCCCATAGGAGCAACTTGTATGACTCTCATGTTTGGTTTTAGAAATTCGAACTCTAGGGATAATATTTCTCTTTGAGGTTTTTGTGTAGTGTACATTGTATATATAATATCTTTTCAAAATGGAATGTTTTATCAAATTAGAATTTTTTCTAGGGTAATATTTCTATAGATGTACTGAGATCTTTTATTTTTTGGACAATAGTAGATGTTTTTGAGTGTCATTCAAAAGTTAAGTGTCTTCTATAAAAGTTTTGCATATAATTTTTCTTTAAGTATATAATTTTTTTAAATATATTACATGTTCATTTAAACTTTGGCTATACATAAGTATATCATCAAAATAAATCAATATAAATTTTCTAATGTAATTTTGAAAAATATGGTTCATGTTTAGTTTTTCATTTGTCTCGCTCACGCATTCTTAATAGATGGTATCTAGATTTTAAATCAATTTTTAAAAATATATAGGAATTGTGTAATTAATCCAATATGTTATCTTGCGTATGAGTAGGATGTTTATATCGTGATTTTGTTGATGGGTTTGCAATCAATGTATTTTTTTAAGATCTTTTTTGATTCCCAACAAAACAAGAACTATACATGGATTCATACTTTCTTACACACTTATTTTTGGATATCCTTGGTCTCTTCGGGGTTGTATTTATATGCTGGGTTATTTAGTATGCTTATAAAATCAATTTGATCCTCAATTTCTTAAATTAGTGTTTAATCCTTAAAAACTTCTTGGGGTAAGAGTTTTTTATTTTTTATTTTCAAAAGATCAATAATAACATTAAGCAAATTCGTATCAATTTTATTAGTAATAATTAAAATATCTTTGTACATAAGTACAAATAAGGGTTGTTTGATGGTTAAGATTTTATTTACATCACTCATTTTGGTGTAAATATTTATTTTTTTTTCTTAACCTTTTTTGGTTTTCTCTTCTTGTGTTTCCTAATACTCTTATTTTTATCACTAAATTTTTTTTTCTTATTTTATACCTAAAGTTTTGGTTAATGAAGACTCAAACTCCTCATATTGTTGTTTTTTATATATTTGATCTTAAAAAATTATCTTTGGAGGCAATGGTTGAAGCTGATATTTTTGCCTATCTATGATCAAAGAATAATGGTTCTTGAATTGATCATATATTATCCTTTAATTATATTGCCAAGGTTTTCCTAATATATAACTAGCATACATAGGTACTACATTTGTCACATCCTGGATTATTATTATTATATTTTTATATATTTTTTCACACATTAGCGTATATCAAGTACCCGAAGGAGCACTCCTCGAAATTCATATCTCCCAACAGCGGATGGAAGAACCATCCAGTCGCCACGTCTGACGGTCCGTTAATCCCCGAAGGGAATCGCCCTACCTGCTCTCGGCAGGAAAATAATATAATCTCATGTCAATTTTGGGATAAAATAACATTCAAAACGTTTTTTCAAATATTATTAATATCAAATAATATAAATTAGTCCTCAATTGATTTGAATTCTAGTTTAATCGATTCAATTGAACTCGATTTACTAGAGTCTAACTGAACTGATCTCTAATCCTTATTTAATTGGTTTGGAACCATCCTAGACTAGTATAATTTAGATTAGATTAAGTTAAATTTAGGTTAAACCAACTTGAATAAGTCAATCAATTAGGAATCACCCTAAATTGATTTAGATTAATCAAGTTTAGTTTAGTTCAATTAATATTTGAGCTCAAGTTCAATAATAATATTGGGCTAGATTGAACCAGTCCATCTACTGGTCATGTGCATTATACATGATTTAGCATGCATTACACAAAACTGGCCAAGCCCTGGCCCATGGACTAGTCATGTGCGTCGCATATGATCACCCATAATGGTTGTGCTGGGATAGCCTACGGGCCAAGGCTTGACCCGTGGGTTGAGCTTGGCCTGTGAGCAATTTCATTCCAATTAATATTTAATTTCATATCATAGCATATACCTATTAATAACATAAATAAAAACATAATAATGTATTAAAAGAGGGACTAGGAGATAAGTTTTAATACAAGGAAATAGCCTTTTAAATTCAAATAAAAATCATGCTTTCAATACATATAAAATTTCAACATATTCTAGTCATATTTTAAATCATTCAGAATAATATATTTTAAATTTTAGAACAAAGAATATCAAAAAATGATTTTAGATAACATATTCTAGTCTAACAAGATTTTAATCCAAACATGATTAAAGATAAACTATAATACATAAAATATATCATATAAAACATATGCCTTTTTAACATATTTAATTATATAATAAAAACCTTAATCATGGGTCAAAGAATATTATGACAACTTTAACTGATTATTTTAATACAAAAATTTTGACATTTAAAGAATTGATACATATTTTTCAAACTATAAAACTTTCAACATTTAAAGAATCAAAATAGAAGTTAAAACTTTTAAATTTAAGAAAGGTAGGGAAACCTACCTCTTGTCAATAGGGTGTAACTTTTCGTCCTCTTGTTAATAGGGTGTAACTTCTTGTTTCTCCTGCTGCCAGACTCGACTAGGTGAGGAACGAAGGAGAGAAATCCCTCCCTTTTAAATAGGAGGTGAGCCTCTATTAAGGGAAATTTATTTTAATTTTTATATTTATTTAATATAAATTATTTTCATTTAATATACTAACAAATATGATATCATCATATTTGGAATACTTAATAGTTATTTTCTTAATTCATATCAACAAATAAGGAAGTAGTTTAAGATTTCCTTAAATTATAATAACAAATAAGGAAATAAAATCAATTCCTAACTTAAATATTTGATTTGATTAAATTTCTCCTCTCCTATAGGAAATTTGGTCCCCAAATTTAGCTTACCTTAATAGAATATATGAGGATACTGCTCTTGATCTTTTTCTCTTTTCCACGTTGCCTCTTGGTCTGAATGGTGTTGTCAACAAATCTTTACCAAAGGTATAATTTTGTTCCTTAGAACATGTTCTTTCCTTTCCAAGATCTGGGTTGGTTGTTCTCTAAAAGTGGCATCATCTCGTAGTTGTAGAGGTTGGTAAGATATGACATGTGATGGATCCCTGATATATCTTCGAAGCATTGACACGTGGAATACATCATGGATGCTAGCCAAAGCCGGGGCAATGCCAATCTGTATGCTACATGGCCAACCTTTTGTAAGATCTCAAATGGGCCAATAAATCTTGGGGCTAACTTTCCCCTTTGACTAAACCTCATAACTCCCTTGGTTGGTGACACCTTTAAGAAGACATGCTAAACAATTTCGAATTCTAGATCTCTTCGTCTTCGATCTGCATAACTTTTCTGACGACTTTGAGCTGTTAATAATCTTTGGCGTATAATTCGAATATTATCAGCATCTTTTTGAATTAATTGAGGCCCCAAAAGCTTCCGTTCTCCCACCTCATCCAAATATACAGGTGATCTGCACTTTCTTCCATAAAGAGCTTCAAATGGAGTCATCTGTATGCTAGAGTGGTAACTATTATTATAAGAAAACTCAATTAGATGCAAGTGCATATCCCAACTCCCACCAAAGTCTAACGCACATGCTCTTAAGAGATCTTCAAGAGTTTGTATTGTCCTTTCAGATTGGCCATCAGTTTGGGGGTGAAAAGCTGTACTAAATTTTAATTGCGTGCCCAAAGATTTTTGTAGACTTCCCCAAAATTTAGAGGTGAATCTTGGATCTCTATTTGAGATAATGCTAACTGGCACCCCATGATATCGAATGATTTTCTTAATATATAAGCTTGTTAGTTTATCCAATGAATACTTCTTGTTAATAGGAAGGAAGTGAGCAGATTTAGTAAGTCTATCTACTATTACCCAAATTTCGTCATATCCTTTCACAGTCTTGGGTAATCCTATCACAAAATCCATAGTGACTTGCTCCCACTTTCATCTAGGAATTGAAATCTTTTGCGACTTTCTCGCAGGTATTCGATGTTCTATCTTCACCTGTTGACATATCAGACATTTAGAAACAAACTCTGCTATATCTCTCTTCATACCACGCCACCAATAGTTTTGGCATAAATCTCGATACATCTTAGTAGTCCCGGGATGGATATTAAATTTTGATCTATGTGCCTCCTCTAATAATTGTATATTTACTGGATGGCTTTCGGGAACATAGAGTCGATTGTGGAATGTAATAGAACCATCTTCAGTTTGGAGGAATTCAGGTCTAGATCCTTAGAGCTATTTCCTTAACTATCATTTTAAGATATGTATCTTCCTTTTGATCTTCTTTAACCTTTTCCACTAAAAATGATTGTGCCATCAAACACATAAGAAAACCTTTATTTGTCTCCGATAAAAGTTTAAGTTTTAAGTCTGCTAACTCCGTTATCATAGAATTCCTTTGAATATTCATATAGGCTACAAGACTATAGGTATTTCTGCTTTAGGCATCAGCAATTACATTAGCTTTCCTAGGATGGTAGTTGATATTAAAATCATAATCCTTTAGAAAGTCCAACCATATTCTTTGTCTCATATTCAAATCTTTTTGTGTGAAAATATATTTGAGACTCTTATGATTTGTGAAGATTTTGAAAGTTTGTCCATAGAGATAATGCCTCCAAATTTTTAGTGCAAAAATGATAGCTGCTAGCTCTAAGTCATGAGTAGGATAGTTCTTTTCATGAGGCTTTAATTGCCTCGAAGCATAAGCAACTACCCTCTCGTTTTGCATTAGAACGCAACCAAGCCTTTGTAGTGAGGCATCACTATACACTATAAAACCTTCTCCCCTTGAAGGAATCACCAAGATAGGAGCACTAGTTAATTTCTTCAATTCTTGAAAACTTTGTTGACATTTATCATCCCACATGAATTTTATGTTCTTTTGTGTCAACTTGGTCAATGGTGCTGCTATTTTTGAAAAGCCTTCTACGAATCTTCTATAGTATCCAGCCAAACCCAAGAAGCTTCTAATCTCTGAAACATTAGAAGGCTGCTTCCATTTTATCACAGCTTCAATCTTGTGAGGGTCAACAGATATACCAGCACTCGAAATTACATGACCGAGAAACATAATTTTATTGAGCCAGAAGTTACACTTGCTTAACTTGGCATATAGTTTCTCTTACCTTAGGACTGCCAGAACTATCTTAAGATGTTGTTCATGCTCTGCTATGCTTTTGGAGTAGATTAGGATATCATCAATGAACACAATTACAAATTTATCAAGATAAGGGTGGAACACCATATTCATGAGGTCCATGAAGGCAGCTGGTACATTCGTGAGTCCAAAAGGTATTACTAAGAATTCATAATGACCATATCTTGTTCTAAAGGTAGTTTTTTGTATGTCTCCTTCCCTTATCTTCAGTTGATGATACCCGGATCTCAAATCAATCTTTGAGTATACTTGAGTACCTTGAAGTTGATCAAACATGTCATCTATTCGGGGAAGAGGATATTTATTCTTTATGGTCACTTGGTTGAGCTGTCTATAATCGATGCATTGTCGCATAGATCCATCTTTCTTCTTCACAAATAGGACAGGGGCACCCCAAGGTGATACACTGGGTCGAATAAAACCCTTGTCCAAAAGCTCTTGAATATGTTTCTTTAACTCCTCCAACTCAATTGGTGCCATTCTATACGGAGGTTTAAAAATAGGTGCAGTACCAGGTAGAAGATCAATTGTAAATTCAATCTGTCTATTTGGTAGCAGTGCAAGTAGATTTTCAGGAAAAACATCTAGAAAATCCCGCACAATAAGGATGTCCTTTAATACTGGCTTCTTAGATTCTTCTCCAGAAATGAAGGCCAAGTATCCCTGACATCCCTTCAGTAATAGTTGGGTAGGCTAAAATAATAGAAGGAAACTTTTCTTGAATCCCAATGAACTTGAAAGGTGGTTGATCTAGAGGTGAGAAAGTAACAGTCTTTCGAAAACAATCGACACTTGCATGGTATGCTGAAAGCCAGTCCATACCCAAGATAGCGTCAAAATCTTGAAATTCTAGTAGAATAAGATCTACTAGCAAATCGTGACTTTCAATAGTAATAACACAGTTTCTATATATCTGATCAACTATCAAAGAGTTTCCAACCGGTGTTACTACCATTAATGCATTATTCATTGTCTCACGATATTTATGTAATTTCATAGCAAAATAGGGTGATATAAAAGAATGTGTAGAACCAAAATCAATAAGCACAGATGCTGGCATACCTTAGAGTGTGATGATACCTTTAATAATAGATCCCGAGGCTTCAACATCTTGATGAGTCAGTGCATAGACTCTTGCCTGTTCTTCCTCTCTGGGTCGTAGCTGTTGTTGTCCAGTTGTTTGGGGTGGAGCTCGGAGTTGATGTTGCTTCCATGGGCAATCCTTCGACATGTGCCCCGGTTGTTGACAATAAAAACATATGCGTTGTCCCATGGGGCATGAGGTGGAAACATGATATGTCTTCCCACGGAAATAACATCTTATAACAACTTGATTGCTAAGAGCTCTTGCTTGTTGATGCCCAAACTGTTTGCCTTTTCCTTTCTTTGAGGGTCCAGAATGCGATCCCCCATACGTAAATGGTGTAGCACTAAAATGTCACTTTCGATCCTTTGCTTGTTGTAATTCATTATCCAATTTCTCTACCACTAAAGCTCGATTTAACACTTCAACATATATTTGTAAAATCAGTACTGCAACAGACTTTCTAATTGATGATCGAAGTCCCCTTTAAAAATGACGAGCTCTTTGACTTTCATTAAAACCAATATATGGAGAGAACTGAGCCAACTTAGTGAAATGATGATCATATTTCATTACAGTTCTATTTCCTTGGTGGATGTTGAGGAACTCTTGTTGTTTCTCAAAGCGAACTGAATCTGGAAAGAATTGCTCATAAAATGCATCTTTAAACTGCTTCCAAGTTGCCACATTACCTCCAGCCTCTAATATCCTCCTTTTTGAGGTCCACCAAGTGTCTGCCTTCCCTTCCAAAATGAAAGAAGCGAAAGGCACTTTTTGATTTTCCTTACATTCGATAGCTTCGAATGTCTTTTCCACTTGACGAATCCAACATTCAGCAAAGATTGGATCTGGCTTGCCCTCAAAAATTGGTGGTCCCAATCTCTTAAAGTGATCTAAAGTATTATTCCTACCCCGTGGAATTTCATCTCGTTCCTCCTGACGCTCAATCCTCTAATAGCATTGAGGACTTCGTGTACGTCATCTTGAGCATTGACGGGTGCTGGGGCATGAGGGGCATTCTGCGAAGTCGGAGAAGTTGGCCCATAATTAGTGACAGGTGTACGGGAGGACTGGGTTTGCTCTACGATGCGTGGAGCTTCCAAGTTATTATTTGTTTGAACACCTCTCCGAGAGCGTAGACCAATAGCATTGCGACCATAAGTACCTCGAGTGATAAGACCACTAATCTTTGTTATTGGCTCCATTACTCCTATAATATGTTAAAGGCAATCATCGGTTAGAGTCAATCAAGGGACCTAATACACCTACAGGCCCTAGATCATGCTTTGATACCATAAAAGATGTCACATCCTGGATTATTATTATTATTATTATATATATTTTTTCACACATTTAGGTCAAGATAAACATCACTTTATTCATCATTCATAAACATTTATTATAATTTATTTATTACAATCCATTTATTCATCGAATCATAAATAAAAAAAGTAAACATAGTGATGTTAACTTCAAGAATCATCCAAGGGGCTCTGCCTAGCGGTAGAGGAAGGTCCGCTCTCCATTGGAATCCGATTTAGTACTAGAGGGAGGCTGCTCTGAAAATAAAAAACAAAGAAAATTCAGCAACGCTGAGTAGGAATCCCAAAAGTCAACTCAAAATATATACATAATCAAAATTCAATCAATCATCCCATTAGCGTATATCAAATACTTGAAGGAGCACTCTCCCAACAGCGGATGGAGAGGCTTTATCTTATGGGATGAGTTTGTGTTCTCCCAACAGCGGATGGAGGTAAACTCATATCACACTCCCAACAGCGGATGGAGTGGTGTCCCACACCCGCCAAAGTGGGGATACATTCCTCCTAACAGCGGATGGAGGAACCGTCTAGCCGCCACGTCTGACGACTCGCTAATCCCCGAAGGGAATCGGCCTACCTGCTCTCGGTAGGAAAATAATATAATCTCACATTGGTCATGCCCATTTTGGGATGAAATAACATATTTAAAACGTCTTTTTCAAATATCATCAATATCAAATAATATAAATTAGTCCTCAATTGACTTGAACTCTAGTTTAATCGATTCAATTGAACTCGATTTACTAGAGCCTAACTGAACTGATCTCTAATCCCTATTTAACTGGTCTGGAACCACCCTAGACTAGTATAATTTAGACTAGATTAAGTTCAATTTAGGTTAAACCAACTTGAACAAGTCAATCAATTCGGAATCACCCTGAATTGATATAGACTAATCAAGTCTAGTTTAGTTCAATCAATATTTGAGCTCAAGTTCAACAATAATATTGGGCTAGATTGAGTCAGTCCATCTACTGGTCATGTGCATTATACATGATTGAGCATGCATTACACAAAACTAGCCCAGCCCTGGCCCATGGACTAGTCATGTGTGTCGCATGTGACCACCCATAATGGTTGGGCTGGGGCAGCCTACGGGCCAAGGCCTGACCCGTGGGTTGGGCCTGGCCTGTGAGCAATTTCATTCCAATTAATATCCAATTTCATATCATAGCATATACCCATTAACAACATAAATAAAAACATAATAATGCATTAAAAGATAGATGAGGAGAAAAGCTTTAATACAATGAAATAACATTCTAAATTTGACTAGAAATCATAAGATATTAAAAGAGAGACTAGTACATTATCAATCAATCATTGTATTTTGTAAGGTTTTAGATGTTCGATAATAGGTAATTTCAGCTTCTCCACGAGCAAGGTGCTTGTCACATTTGTTCAACTTCCTTTATCAACAATCATATTGCATAATTTGTTAGTAATCAAATAATAAGTATGAAAAAGATTTTCATCATTTTAATTACTAAGTGTGCATTGAACAATTAGATTTTCACCTTTAGTATATTATACATGGAATGTCATCATCATCTTCTCTCACTTTCAGATTTCATAATTTTATCATTCATAATTATAACTCTTTTATTAGGATATTAACGTGTCACATGTTCATACCCAAGGCACTTGAAACATTTAATGCCTCTAGTTTGATTACGTTGATTCTTACCTAATTGATTCAATTTTGTCTTTGTTGTTTGATTTATTTTTATTTTTAGTTTTATTAATTTTAGGTTTAATAATTAATGGGTTTATCATCATTTTTACTTTAGTGTGATTTTCAAGAAGAACCAGAATAAAGTTGTCTCTCAATCTTTGTGGGTACATTCACCATGTCCTTAATCTCTACGTATTGTTGCCAATCCCTATAGTAATAGCTAGAGACAAATCTCCTTATGATTTGTTTTATCTCCAACCAAATCTCTATGGGCTTTTTATCATTTCTACGTTTGTCTTTACATAATTAATCCCATCAAATAGTAACATAATTAAAAAATTCAACAACGATTAATTGTATCTTTCTCTTTGAAGTAGTTGTGATATTCAAAGATTAACTTCACTTTTTTGTTCCCACTTTAAATATGCATCTGGATTTTTTTTCTATTGAAAAGATGAAATTTTCATTTTGTTGCCGCTTATGATTTTATCCACACCATCAAAATGTCTTCTCTTAGTTTGTCTCCTAGGATTAACATCTTGATCAATTATTGTAATGTCATCTCCACCATCATCTTCATTATCAACAAAGGATGATTCTCTCATGTTATGATTCATCTTACAATCTATTAATTGTAACATCATGTCTTTTTAGATGATCTTTTACATCTCCCATCACTTTGAACATATGTTAAAATTGTTGATGCAAGAATTATTTGATGAATAATTTATTTTTTTAATCTTTAGACATGTTTAGAAAAACAAAGTTAGAATAACCTCACAAATACTTCTTCATGTGGTTCACTTAAGATTTGATTTATTCCACTTGTGTTTGACACAATTTTTGATCGATCTCGATATTGATCTCACCACTCTTGTTTTTTACCTTTTTTGTTTTGTTCTATTCTTAGATTAACTAATGTACATAAATAAATAATTTAAATTATGATAATTTGAGGGTAGTAAAATTAGACAGATATAAAAGAAATTAAAAGATAGGCTAATTTAAAGATACGTGAAATATACTTCATTCATAAGCAAAGTTTAGAATTCAAATATGAAAGAAGAATTTTTGGAATAAAGGAATATTTTCATATCGAATCAAGAATTCAAACGAACGAAGATAGAATTTCGTAATTTATAAGAATTCCTTGAATCCATAATTTTTTTTTTAATTTTGATCTCTTTCTCTTCTTTTTTTTTTACCATTGATCTCTCTCTCTCTCTCTCTCTCTCTCTCTCTCTCTTTTTGATATTTTTTACCATTTTTTTACTTTTTGATTTTTTTTATTTTTTTATATTATGAAGTGTGAAAAAAATAAACAAAAAATAGTAATAACACACGAAGCAAAGATAAAGGAAGAATATCGATTATAGATATGGTGTTGAAAGAAGAAAAAAAATAGAAAAGGAAAAGTTAAAAGATAGCAAATAAATGGATACTCAAGCCTATGAGTCATGCTTTGATATCAAATGATGAAAATACAAATTAACATCATCTAGTGAATTGTAACAAGACGGATCATTTAAGATTGAAGTAAGGCTTGATAAGTTTATCAATAAAAAATTAATGAAATAATTGGAACAGTAATTTGATTTCCTTAAAATGTCACAAGCAGAAAAGCTTGATAAGTTTTAAAGTTCTTACAAGAACTTAAAAATAAAATACTCACCAGTGATGAAAGATGATTATACTTTTTAATTGCCTCCCTACAAAGGGAGTCAGCTTTGTTTATATAATACAAG
Source organism: Musa acuminata AAA Group (assembly GCF_036884655.1). Classification (NCBI taxonomy): domain Eukaryota; kingdom Viridiplantae; phylum Streptophyta; class Magnoliopsida; order Zingiberales; family Musaceae; genus Musa; species Musa acuminata. The sequence continues at coordinate 13,413,825 of NC_088328.1, read as the reverse complement.
GCCAAGTATAAAGGGGATAAATCTATTAAATATATTAAATAATATTTATATTTTAAATTTATTAATGTAGATCATTCGTGAATCTATCTTGAATTGTTTTGAATGATTATTCATGAATAAGCTCATAATTTCTAATTATTGAATTTTAAATTTTGATGATGAAATCAATTGGTAAATTGTTTGATCTAATATATATGTTGAGATAAGTGTGCAGGATTAACTACGATAGTGGTAGACATGAAATAGATGTTGAGCCGGAGTTAAGATCGAGATTTCGTTGAAAGTTTGAGAGCTCGTCGGAAGTCCAGACATTCGTTGGAAGTTCTGACGGAATTGGCCGAGAAGTCTAATAGCTTGTCAAAGAAGCTTGTCGTAACTCGCTAAGAAGATCGTCGTAAAGTCCAAGAGCTTGTTGGGAATCCGTTGGATCATTGTCGAAAGATCGTCGGAAGTTTGTCAGAAGCTCGCTAGAAGAACAATCGACACACCTGATAGAGTTTGCTTGTTTAAATGTCTTAAATATCGTAATTAGACCTTAAGTTGAGTTAGGATTGAGAGGTAATCTCACTAACTCAGTTAGGTGTCAATTGGGCCCTTAATATGGCTGAATTAGGCCGGTTGAAATAGCTTATTTAACACCTGAAGTCACGATCGGCGGTGGCACACCCAGGGCCAGCGGTGGCACTGCTTATGACTCGGCCTCCTAGGTGCTCTAGGCGGTGGTACCGCCTAGATTGTGTGGTGGTACTACCGATAGTTAATGTTATTAAGCGGTGGTATTGTCAAAGCTCTGTCAAGCGGTGGTACTGCCTAGACTGAACGGTGGTATTGCCTAGTGTCAGTTTGCAAGTGGTGGTATCGCCTAATAATGGTGATGGTACTGTTAGTATCCTGAAATCCGAGGTGTGACATTTTTTTGTTCTAATTCTGAAGTCATTTGGGGTCTATAAATACCCGACCCTTTTTTGAATGAAAGGACATGAAAGTGTGAACAATATCTTGAATTCTTGGGGTATTAAAAATGTTGTAAAAGTACAAAGAGTCCTCCCTTTCTAGTATTGTGATTATTCAAGAGAGGTGCGAGGCTTGTAAGGGTTACCTCCTAAACCCGTGAAAAGGAGAAAGCGCTGTAAAGAGATGGTTGGTCTTCATCTATTGAAAGAAGACCATTAGTGGACACCGGTGACCTCGACGGAGGAGAATTAAAAGTGGATGTAGGTCACAACGATTGGATCATTAGAAATTTTGGTTTGCATTTCTATTATTGTCTTTTACTTTGCAATTGCTTCTCTTCCTCCTTGGTTTTTACTTTTCAAGCAATCTTTCGAGATCGATTTTTATGGTATGAAGAAATTTTTCGGATTGTATAACCCTATTAATGGCAAAGTTATTATTAATAGAAATGTTATATTTGATGATCCATTGCAAGTGAAGTAAAGATCAGATGGAATTTTTATTTCACAAAGAAAGCATGCAATGGATCTACTCAAAAAATAACTTTGCCACTAACAGGGTTATATAATCGATATGCTTTCGATCGTAAGGAATAACCAATTAAGATACATTTTTTAGATATTTTATCAAGCTTATGATGATTTTGTGAATTCACCAAAGCATAAGCAATATAACCAAAAAATTTTAGATGTCTAACACTTGGTTTTATACCATACCAAGCCTAAAAAAGAGTTTGATTCGTAACAGCCTTTGTTTGTGAAATATTCAATAAATAAACTACTGTTGCAATTGCTTCTACCCAAAACTGATTTGGAATTTGTTTTCCTTTAAGCAAACTTCTTGCCATTTCAATGATAGTCTGATTTTTACGCTCAGCTACAACATTTTGCTCTGGTGTATATGGTGCTGTCAATTCGTTGTGAATATCATTTTCTTTACAAAAAAAATTAAACACATTAGATAAAAATTCACCACCTCTATCTGTCCGAAGTGTCTTTATGTGTCTACCATTTTATCTTTCAACAAGTATCTTGAATTTTAAAAAATTATCAAATATTTTATATTTAAATTTTAGAAAATATATCCAACTCATATAGTTATAATTATCAGTAAACAATAAAAAATATGGACTTCCACTAAATAATTTTGTATTCAAAGGTCCACATAAGTCAGTATAAATTAATTCAAGACAATTAGATGCTCTCCATACTTTTCCAATAGGAAATGGTTTTTTACTTTGTTTACCATAAATTCATCCTTCACATACATCAAGTGTATTAATCTTGGGCAATCCGAAAATCATTCCTTGTTTACTTAACAACCTTAAACCCTTAATATTAAGGTGTTATCTTAAATGTCATAAATTAGACTCATTCTTTTGAGTTGTGGCAAGCGCATACCTTTCAATATTTGACACATCAAGTGGAAACATCTTGTTTTGCATCATGCAGACATTTACTATAATCAAACCATATTTTTTTATCTTTAATAGTGCATGAACTATTATCAAATATAACTGAATTTTCATCATTTATCAATTGTCAAATACTCAACAAGTTATGTAATAAAGTAGGAACAAAGAAAACATTATCAAGGTATTTTACCTTCCCTTGATTTGTCTTCACCTCAATTGTTCATTTTCCTTCAACTTGGATGTACTTGTTATCTCCAAGCCTAACTTTCAATTTGTAAGTTTAATCAATATCTCTAAATTTTGATTTTATGCCTGACATATGATTAGAACATCCACTATCCAGAAACCAAATATTATTTGAGATATCATGAACTTATGAATGAGTCATAAACAATTTACTATTTTCTTCATTTTCCTCCATATAGCTTGCTTGCTTTTCTCTTTTCCAGTAATCTGCCTTTATGTGACCAAACTTTTCATAATAGTGACATTGAATTTCACTCTTGTAATTTTTTTATCATAATTTGATTATCTTTGTTCATCATGCCCATCAAAGTGTCATCTTCCTCTTCCTCTTTCATTTCCTCTACCATGAAATCCTCCTCTACTACGTCCTCTTCTTGTTGATTTTTTATCTTCTTTTGAAGTAGAAGGCTCCTCCTTAACTTGAAATGTTTTTTCTTCACTTTTTTTAAGTGACCTGTTCAACCTTGCTTCATGTGCTTGTAAGGAACACATTAGTTCATCAAATGAATATGTAGATAAATCTTTTGACTCCTCAATTGTGGCAACAACATGATCAAATTTCGGAGTTAAACTTCTCAAAACTTTTGCAACAATTATATGATCAAGAAGATGTTCACCATAATATTTCATTTGACTAACAATTTCAATCACTCGAGAAAGAAAATCTTATTCCGATTCATTGTCTTTCATGAATAAAATTTTAAACTCACAACGAAGGGTTTAAAGTTTTACCGTAATCACTCTTGATGAGCCTTAAAATTCATTTTGAAGTATCAACCAAGCTTGCTTTGAGGTTATCGCTGCTATAATTCTCGAAAATATTGTCTCATGTATAGCTTGTTGAATGAAGAACAATGTCTTTGAGTCCTTCTTTCTATTCTCCCTCAGCTTGATTTCGTCATCTGGATCTACATATCCACTTTCTATTAAGTCCCAAAGATCTTGAGACTTGAATAAAGTCTTCATCTTGATACTCCAAAATTCATAGCATTTGCTCGAGAAGATGGGAATAAGGGGTTGAGACATGGAATTGCCATTGAAAGCCATAATGCCTTGTTCAGATTGAAACTAGGCTCTGATACCACAAATGTTGGGGATAGAGGAGCAAGGAAAAAACAGAATACTACGATGCAAGTAAAAGAATACATTCGATTCAGGAAAAGCGATGTAGTATTTAAAACAAGAGGATTGATACGAACACTTACAAGATATTCCAAAGTACACACACTCTCTATATCCCTTGCTTCATGAACTATGGTCCTATTTATAGGACCTATTGGTAACTACCTCACTCCTTATGTCACCCATGATTGAGGTAGTTATTGAAACTATCATATAATTACTAGATCATGATTGAGGTAGTTATTAAAACTACCCTATAACTATTAGATCATGATTGAGGTAGTTATTGAAACCACCCTATAACTACTAGATCATGATAACTACCTAGATAACTATGAATCAAATCTCAACACTCCCCCTTGATTCATAGTTACATACACCGATTTACGACATGAAATAAACATGCTTTTGAATTGGAAGCGACTTGCTACAAGATATTCGCAACTTGTTTATCTATTAATTCTTCATTGTTATGACTCCACTTGCTACAAGATCTCGGATGAAATGATAACGTATCTCTATATGCTTCGTTTTTCTATTAAATGTTGGATTCTTCGTCATTGCAATTGTGGTTTTATTGTCAAAAAATATTTTCGTTGCTTCTTTCTGTTCTTGATGAAAATCTTCAAATAGTCTTCTAAGCTATATTGCTTGACAAGCTGCTGATGTTACGGCTACATATTCTGCTTCCGATGTCGACAACGCAGTTGTTGCTTGCTTTTTAGAACTCCAAGATATAGCTCCCGATCCGAGGCTAAAAACATTGCCTGAACTCTTTCGATTATCTAAAGCTCCTGCCCAATCATGAAACCAAATAATTTACAATTAAAATTATGAGAATACCAAATACCATAATCTGTAGTTCCAGTAATATAACGTAGAATTCTTTTAATAGCTATGAGATGATGTTTGCTTGGGCTATGCATAAACCTGGATACTACACCAACAGAGAATGTAATATCTGGTCGAGTATGAGTTAGATAAATCAAATCTCCAACCAAACTTTTGTAGTATCTTGCATTTGTCAAACTTATACCATCTTCAAGTTTTAATTTCTCATTTACATTCATGGGTGTTGCTGTAACTTTACAATTAATCATGTTAGATTTTTGTGTAAATCTATTGAATACTTTCTTTGTGAAATAAAAATTTCATTTGATCCTTGCTTCACTTCCAACCCAAGAAAATAGTGCAGTAAACCTAGATCTGACATTTCAAAACTATTCATCATGTATTTTTTAAATTTTACTACAGAAGAGTTAGATGAATCCATATATATAATATCGTCAACATAGAGGCAAACCATTAGAATATTATGTTCACCTTCCTTCTTTAGATAAAGAGTAGGTTAATTATTGCTCATTTTAAATCCATTTTGAAGAAAATAATAATCAATTTTATTGTACATGCCCTTGGAGCTTGTTTAAGCCCACAAAGAGCTTTTCTTACCTTATACACTGTTTTTTCAATTTGTAAGTTTAATCAATATCTCTAAATTTTGATTTTATGCCTGACATATGATTAGAACATCCACTATCCAGAAACCAAATATTATTTGAGATATCATGAACTTATGAATGAGTCATAAACAATTTACTATTTTCTTCATTTTCCTCCATATAGCTTGCTTGCTTTTCTCTTTTCCAGTAATCTACCTTTATGTGACCAAACTTTTCATAATAGTGACTTTGAATTTCACTCTTGTAATTTTTTTATCATAATTTGATTATCTTTGTTCATCATGCCCATCAAAGTGTCATCTTCCTCTTCCTCTTTCATTTCCTCTACCATGAAATCCTCCTCTACTACGTCCTCTTCCTGTTGATTTTTTATCTTCTTTTGAAGTAGAAGACTCCTCCTTAACTTGAAATGTTTTTTCTTCACTTTTTTTAAGTGACCTGTTCAACCTTGCTTCATGTGCTTGTAAGGAACACATTAGTTCATCAAATGAATATGTAGATAAATCTTTTGACTCCTCAATTGTGGCAATAACATGATCAAATTTCGGAGTTAAACTTCTCAAAACTTTTGCAACAATTATATGATCAGGAAGATGTTCACCATAATATTTCATTTGACTAACAATTTCAATCACTCAAGAAAGAAAATCTTATTCCGATTCATTGTCTTTCATGAATAAAATTTTAAACTCACAACGAAGGGTTTAAAGTTTTACCGTAATCACTCTTGATGAGCCTTAAAATTCATTTTGAAGTATCAACCAAGCTTGCTTTGAGGTTATCGCTGCTATAATTCTCGAAAATATTGTCTCATGTATAGCTTGTTGAATGAAGAACAATGCTTTTGAGTCCTTCTTTCTATTCTCCCTCAGCTTGATTTCGTCATCTGGATCTACATATCCACTTTCTATTAAGTCCCAAAGATCTTGAGACTTGAATAAAGTCTTCATCTTGATACTCCAAAATTCATAGCATTTGCTCGAGAAGATGGGAATAAGGGGTTGAGACATGGAATTGCCATTGAAAGCCATAATGCCTTGTTCAGATTGAAACTAGGCTCTGATACCACAAATGTTGGGGATAGAGGAGCAAGGAAAAAACAGAATACTACGATGCAAGTAAAAGAATACATTCGATTCAGGAAAAGCGATGTAGTATTTAAAACAAGAGGATTGATACGAACACTTACAAGATATTCCAAAGTACACACACTCTCTATATCCCTTGCTTCATGAACTATGGTCCTATTTATAGGACCTATTGGTAACTACCTCACTCCTTATGTCACCCATGATTGAGGTAGTTATTGAAACTATCATATAATTACTAGATCATGATTGAGGTAGTTATTAAAACTACCCTATAACTATTAGATCATGATTGAGGTAGTTATTGAAACCACCCTATAACTACTAGATCATGATAACTACCTAGATAACTATGAATCAAATCTCAACACTCCCCCTTGATTCATAGTTACATACATCGATTTACGACATGAAATAAACATGCTTTTGAATTGGAAGCGACTTGCTACAAGATATTCGCAACTTGTTTATCTATTAATTCTTCATTGTTATGACTCCACTTGCTACAAGATCTCGGATGAAATGATAACGTATCTCTATATGCTTCGTTTTTCTATTAAATGTTGGATTCTTCGTCATTGCAATTGTGGTTTTATTGTCAAAAATATTTTCGTTGCTTCTTTCTGTTCTTGATGAAAATCTTCAAATAGTCTTCTAAGCTATATTGCTTGACAAGCTGCTGATGTTACGGCTACATATTCTGCTTCCGATGTCGACAACGCAGTTGTTGCTTGCTTTTTAGAACTCCAAGATATAGCTCCCGATCCGAGGCTAAAAACATTGCCTGAACTCTTTCGATTATCTAAAGCTCCTGCCCAATCATGAAACCAAATAATTTACAATTAAAATTATGAGAATACCAAATACCATAATCTGTAGTTCCAGTAATATAACGTAGAATTCTTTTAATAGCTATGAGATGATGTTTGCTTGGGCTATGCATAAACCTGGATACTACACCAACAGAGAATGTAATATCTGGTCGAGTATGAGTTAGATAAATCAAATCTCCAACCAAACTTTTGTAGTATCTTGCATTTGTCAAACTTATACCATCTTCAAGTTTTAATTTCTCATTTACATTCATGGGTGTTGCTGTAACTTTACAATTAATCATGTTAGATTTTTGTGTAAATCTATTGAATACTTTCTTTGTGAAATAAAAATTTCATTTGATCCTTGCTTCACTTCCAACCCAAGAAAATAGTGCAGTAAACCTAGATCTGACATTTCAAAACTATTCATCATGTATTTTTTAAATTTTACTACAGAAGAGTTAGATGAATCCATATATATAATATCATCAACATAGAGGCAAACCATTAGAATATTATGTTCACCTTCCTTCTTTAGATAAAGAGTAGGTTAATTATTGCTCATTTTAAATCCATTTTGAAGAAAATAATAATCAATTTTATTGTACCATGCCCTTGGAGCTTGTTTAAGCCCACAAAGAGCTTTTCTTACCTTATACACTGTTTTTTCATGTCCTTTAACCAAAAAACCTTCAGGTTGAGCAACAAAAATCTCTTCGTGTAAATTTTCATTTAAAAACGTAGATTTCACATTAAATTGATAAACAGGCCAACTCAAGTGAGCAGCTAAAGCCAAGAAATTTCTCACGGTTTCGAATCTAGCAACTGGAGAAAAAGTATCATCAAAATCAATACCTTGTTGCTGTGAATATCCTTTTGCTACAAGCCATGCCTTATACTTTTGGATACTTTCATCTGTATTAAACTTTGTTTTGAACACCCATTTTAATCAATAGTTTTCTTTTCTTTCGATAGATCCATTAGCTCTCAAGTTTCATTCTTCTCAATTGACTTGATTTCTTCCTTCATTATTTTTTTTCATTCTTCTTTTTTAAACAAAGAAAATGTTGAGTCATAAATTTCTGTTAGTGATCTGAAATTTCTTGGAGGGGTTTCATCTTAGGATTCAGAATTTGAACTACTACTTGATGAGGTTGACAATGAATTTGTTGGAGCAGGATCATTTGATTCTGTGGAGTGTCTAGTTCCGTTAGAATCTGCATTTGTGTTCTATTTTTATTGGTCTCCCAATTCAAACTTGCCCTTTCATCAAACATAACATTTCTGTTAATAATAACTTTGCCACTAACAGGGTTATATAATCGATATGCTTTCGATTGTAAGGAATAACCAATTAAGATGTATTTTTTAGATTTTTCATCAAGCTTATGATGATTTTGTGAATTCACCAAAGCATAAGCAATACAACAAAAAATTCTTAGATGACGAACACTTATTTTTATACTATGTCAAGCTTCAAAAAGAGTTTGATTTATAACAGTCTTTATTGGTGAAATATTTAATAAATAAACTGTTGTTGCAACTACTTCTGCCCAAAACTGATAGTATTTGTTCAAATACAAAAATTAAATCATCACAACCAAGCTCTAATACCCGTTGATTGGATATAAAGAGAAATAACTTTTATATATGAACAAATACTAGCAGGCCATAACATATAGTGAAATTAAATAGAATCACAATCAAATATAACACCAAGATATATGTGGAAAACCCCTCCAATGTGAAGGGTAAAAATCATGTGACAAACTAGAGATAATCCACTATAATAATAATAAATATATAAATCTTAATCTGTTACCCAAAACCCTAACAACAATCATAAGAGAATAACTGGGATACAAGGATCATGTCACTGTGCACAATATCTAAATCCTTCTTAATTCTCCCTAAGTAATCATAGTAAGAGTCTACTGTAGATATGACCTAACCTGAGTGAAGGCATTGCTAGATGATTGAGAATAGTCTCTTTGTGTTTTCCTTGTCTTCTTCCCTTTCTTTCTCTTCATTTTCTACCTTGTTCTCCTCCTTTTCTTTGGAATCCCATGGCTATCAAAAACTACCTTATTATTGCTTTTTTTGTCGTTTTTTATAGCCACCACACCCCCCCTAATATAAATTAGGGTTAGGTTAAGAGAGGGTGAGCTGTTGGATGATAAAGCCCACCTTGGGCTGAATATAGGCTGTCAGCCCAACAGCACCACCCCTACAGGTGGGCACCCTATGGATGGGAGCCCATGCAGGTGCCGTCGCCTCGGCAAGCGGTTCTACCCGCGGGGCAGCACTCACAAGCAGTGCTGCCCTACTGGGCGGTCGCCCCTACGGGGGGTTTTGCTCGCGGGAGTAGGGGCCGCAGGCGCCGCTGCCCTACAGCGCCTCACCCAGCAAGAGAAGCGACCGCAGGCGCCGCTGCCCTATGGCGCCTTTGCCCTTCGGGCTGCTAGCCCCGTCAATCGCAAGCCTACTGCAAGCAGGCCGCCGATTGGCTGTTGCAAGCACAGCGCTTGCGCATGCACCGGCTGCTACAAGCACAGCACGTGCGCATGCGCCGACGCTATGTTGCCTGGCTACCGCTGTCGCTGTAGGTGGCTACACATACGTAGATCGAGGGCAGCAACTTTTGCCGCCCTTCCTCGCTTTTGCGTTAACGATTTTGACGTCAAAAGTTTTTCCAAAACACAATACACGTAGTTCAAAATCAATCTATCATACGAACAAACTGGCTCTGATACTACTGAAGAACATCTTTGGGGTGACATCACATGTACAGCGGAAGAACAGAAAACAAAATCCTATATTCCCAAAGTGATGTTTGTCATCGTGCAAAGATTTGTGCACAAAATTCGCGAAACTTAAAACTGCGTATATAATATATTGTGTTACCTAGGGAGATCATATATCCCTGAATCCTTGCATATATCTAAGAGAGGGTAAAGGAGGTCAAGCACCCTCCTCTCTAGCGATGATCTACACAGTAGGGCTGCAACGATGCTCCTTAAAACTCCATGCCTGCTTTGAGATGGAGAGGGGGGGAGAATATGAGAGGCAAGCAAAAGCTCTAGCCTATGAACTACTTAATCCCTCCTATTTATAGAGGTTCCTTGTCAAACCCTAATCCCCTATTGGGTATTGGATCTGCATCCAACTACCCAAGCCTCTTAGATTAGATCTCTATCCAATAATCTCTCATGGGCTCTTATTGGATCTCATCTATATGATCCAATAATTTAGGGGTTTATTGGATATCTAATAAAACAGGGGCTCCAGTAGATATCTCATATTCGTACCTCTACTCATCGTAGTGCCTACTATATGTATGTTACACTCTAGGCCCAATATCGAGCTGGCCGTGAGTCATACCTGTCTGAACTCCTTTTGGCTTAGTGAATTATTATCTCCATAATAATTCACTCGACTCATCGATTACGAATGTACTAGGCCACTACGCCGTAATCCCTATACGATATAAGGGAATCCAATCCATTGGACCTATCTGTCTTCAATTACCGTGTACCTATAGTATCTCATCCATCTAATATCCTAAAGATCGTATATCGGGCATGGTGCTGTCAGACTCATACGGTTTTTACTCGAGTCTCGTTCTAATCAGATTCTCCTAGAGAACTCTTTCTCTCTCAATCCGAATTACCCTGGCCAGGGATTTGTCTAAGCAAGAATACATGAGATATTCCTCTCATGACACCGAGAGTGCATGATCCTCTATCGACACTCAATAACTCTCGTAAGATTGACTACCACTCCCAATGACCGGCTGTACAAGATATGAGACATCCAAACCTATAAGTCCAGTATCGAAGAATGAAGCACTCATATAGGACATCCTTGGTGTCTCAAGTCTAAGGACCAAATACCCCATTGGGACTACGGAATCGTTGTCTAACAATAAGGTATCATCAACCATCCAGCATTCCATAAGCAGATCAATCAGTGAACTCATTCTCCAATAAGCATATGTACTGTATCCCTAGTGTCCCCACATGAGCAGCTATGAGACCAGCTGCATCCATCATATGGACGAGTATACAGTACACCAGTCTATCCAGTTATCTCGATGTCCCTCTCGAGTAACCTATGATCGGGATTATTTAGGATATGTGTTTAAAGGTGAATCAGTCTTATTATCGTGATCTTATCACGATCCGATTCCCTTTGCACAAATCCAAGGACATCACAATATATACAATACATATATGCAATAGTCAATATAAAGTGATAAATGTCAAAATATAATAAGCAAAAAGATTCTGTGTCAAGTCACACGTGTCATCACTCATGTGATTGGCTTATTGGGCACCTATGACTAGCAGAACCCACCACCTTCACTCAAGCCCAAAAGTCTTCGCATTAGCATACCACCATGTGCGAGGAATATAATGCCCTCCTTCATAACTTAACGTGAGATCTAATACTCTTTCATCATTCACAAAACATCATAGGGTGTAAGTGGGTCTTTTGAATTAGGCGGAACCCAGATGGCTCTATTGCCCGATGTAAGATACGTCTCGTTGCCAAAGGGTTTCATCAATGTCCTAGAGTTGATTTCACTGAGACGTTTAGTCCCATTGTTAAGCCCACTACAATCCGGCTTATCTTGAGTCTGGCCACCACTAAAGACCGACAATTGCAACAATTGAATGTTAATAATGCCTTTTTATAGGGGTCTCTAACCGAAGATGTTTTTATGCAACAACCTCTTGGTTTCACTTATCCTCAGTATCAAAAGGCATGTTTACAAACTTTGGAAAGCCATTTATGGACTTCGTTAGACTCCAAGAGCTTGGTACACTGAACTTAGCTCCTTTTTTACTTTCATTGGCTATCTGAACTCCAAATCTGACACCTCATTATTTTTACAACACCACTATGGAGACATAATATATATTCTGGTATATATGGATGACATTATTGTCATAGGCAACAATCCTGTCAAAATCTAAGCATTCATCAAACAGTTGGCAGATCGATTCTCGCTTAAAGATCTAGGACCCGTGACTTTTTTTTTGGCGTTGAAGCTATATTCAGATCTTCAGGTCTCTTTTTATCACAATGAAAGTACATTCAAGATTTGTTATTAAAGACAAAGATGCAGGATGCAAATGCGGTTACAACCCCTCTCTCTACTAGTAGTCCTCTCAAATTATCTAATGTAAGTCCTACTACGGAACCCACTTAATACAACCAAGTTGTTGGTTCTTTACAGTACTTAGCTCTCACCCGTCTAGGTATCTCTTTTGTAGTCAATAAATTATCACAGTTTATGCAGAGGTCGTCTACTATACATTGGTTTGCGGTCAAATGAATTCTGCGATATCTTAAAGGGACCTTCAATCATGGTCTCTTTCTTCGTAAACACTCTCCACTTCATCTTCATGCCTTTGTCGATGCTGATTAGGCAGACAACTTTGATGATAGAACATTCACATCGGGGTATATTGTCTTCCTTGGTACTAATCCAATCAGTTGGAGTTCTAAGAAGCAAAAGACAATCGTACGGTCTACAACTGAAGCTGAATACCGTGCCATTGCCACTACTACTGTAGAACTCAATTGGATCACAAATCTACTCTAGAAACTCAACATCAATTCCACTACTACAATATATTATGATAATGTCAGAGCTACCTATCTATGCGCTAATTCGGTGTTCCACTCCTCCATGAAACATATTGCTATTGACTTCCAATTTGTGCGCAATCAAGTTATCCACTGTCAACTTCGTGTTTCTCATGTCCATACGGCTGATCAATTAGCTGACTCACTCACGACGCCTCTTGGTCGTAAACTTTTTACATTACATCGATCCAAGATTGGTCTCTTTGATAGTGTTAGGATCAGGGATCGACACTAAGAGGGGGGGTGAATTAGTGCAGCGGTAAAATCAGGCTTCAAAAACCTTCGTATGTTGAAAATTGATTCTTCGAAAACTTAACTTGAAATACGATTGTAAATGAATTGAAGATAGTAATCAATTAAAGAGGTTTGCAGTAAGTAAATGGCAGGAAGTAAATGCAAACCAGAGAACACGCCAATTTTATAGTGGTTCGATCGTCGTGACCTACATCCACTCCATTGATTCCTCTTCCATTGAGGCCACCGGCATCGACTATCGATCTTCCTTCAATAGGTGAAGACCAACCATCTTTTACACCCCTCTTCTCCTTTTCACGGGTTTAGGAGACAACCCTTATAAGCACTCACTCTCCTCTTATAGAAATCTAAACTTAGAATGGAGGAGGGAATTTCTAAAGAGATTGTAGTAGCGTTTCTTCTCTTTTAAACTCTTTGTGCTTGTATCTTTTAACCAGGGATGAGAGAGGTATGTATAGGCTTCAAGTTAATTGAAACTTGGAGCCTAAAAATATCTCATTCCGGGTATCTCGGGCACGGGCGGTACCACCGCTAGTGTCAGTCTAACACTGACACTGCGTTGGGCGGTACCATCGCCTAGTCTGGCGGTACTACCGCCCGGGATCTGTGCTGGGCGGTGCCACCACCCAAACTAGTGATACCACTGCCTGACACCTTGCTAGAGGTGGTACAACCACCTAGACTGGCGGTACCACCGCCTGACACAATCTCAAATATTGTGCCATGATGGTGCCACTTCTTGGGGCACTATTTGGGTCTCTCATTGGGCCCAACATAGTCTTTACATGGGCCTAGCTGGCCCCTAATTGGGTTGGCCCAAATCCAAATCCAAATCCAATTACGTGCTAACTACGATTCCTAAGACATTTGCTAAGCTAAATAAGTCCTTATGTCTTGGTTTCTTCCGGCGATCTTCCGACGATATTCCGGTAGACTCCCGGCAAGCTCCTAGACTTCACAATGATCTTCTTGGCGAGTTCCGACGAGCTTCTCTGGCAAGCTCCGAGACTTCTCGACTAGTTCCGACAGAACTTCTGACGAACATCCGGACTTCCGACGAACTCTCGAACTCCCAACAAAATTGCATCCTTGACTCCGGGACTTCATTTTGCTTCATGCCTTGCTATCGTAGTTAATCCTGTACATATAAAATATACTTCGATCTAGACAATTAATACTAAGCATTAATCATGTCATCCGACATGCCATTGGTCCCTCGACGCTTCGTCCGATTCTTTGGCGCATCGTCTTCTCTTGCGGCCTATTGCCCAATCGGCCTATTGACTTCGCAACTCCGATATTCTTGGTGCAATATCCACTCTTCTTGGCCCGATACTCGAATCCATGGCCCGAAGCCTTCTGTCGATATGTCGATCGATCTTTTGGCCCGACGTCCAATCTTCTAACATGTTTTTTGCACAATATGATTCTTCCTGCTTTAATTGTCTCATCCTGATCGAAGCATCCTACGTCACTCAAAATGTAGATTAAAATTATAAACAATTATCAATTGGTTTCATCATCAAAATACGAGATTCAACAATCTTCCCTTTTTTGATGATGACAACCAATTGATGATGGAGTTAACCTTAACTCTCGGAGTTTAAACAAACTTCCCCTATCAATATGTCATATTGATAAAACTCTTGATTAAAAAATCCAAGCAAACATATCATGATCAAATCATACATAACATCAACATACTTCTCCCTCTTTATCATCAACAAAAAGGAGAAGTACCACTATCAAGTGTTTAAATATACAAGTTCAAATCGTTGCATGAAAAACATAATATCAAGTTTTATCATTATGCAATTTGTAGTTAGAAAATTTAGCAAGTGTTACATCATACTTAGAACATTCAAGCTATCAAGTTGTAGATATGCAAGGTAGTACAACATACAAGCTAGCAAATTTAAAGATGTGCAAGTTGGCATATTTGCTTTTCTTTGCGATATGCAAGATAGTATTTTTTTTGCATCTTCTTAAGATTTCAAGCTAGCAATTCTTGGTGATGTTAAAGATAGCAAGCTCTTTCTTCTCTTTTGAGAGATGCCATTTTTTTTTTTGCTTCCTTTGCAAAGTGCATGCTAGCAAATTTGCTTTCTAGCAAGTTTTGCTCCCCCTTTATCATTGTCAAAATGAAGGGATGAATACAATTTTGTATCTCTCTTTCCCTTTACAACAATTTTCAAATTATGACAAAGATAAAGTGTCATTCTTATTTCAATATGTTTGTGCATCATTATGGTTTCAACTTGAAATATGCATAATTTTAAAATCTTATATTTTATTTTTCATGCATGATACCAAAAATAAATCAATTATCACTACAACTCATCATGCATATTATTAAAATATAAAATCATCAAACATGATACAAATATTTATTTTTAAAATATTCATCATTATTTTGAGCACATCATACATGATACTAAGACATTCATAATACATCATTTTAGCAACAAATCATAGTATTTCAAATCATGATGATATATAAATGTCATTATATTCTATCATGCATGATCATAACTTCTCATTTGTATAATATCATGAGTATTGTATGATTTTATATCATCACATGAAAATTAACAATAAAAATTGGTGATGAGATATACAAATCATGAAGACAAAGTGTGAATAACAAGAGACATATTATGATTCTTTTTAGATAACTCAAAGAACGAAAAGAACGAATCATAGTAAATAATTTTGATTTATAAAAAAAAATTCTCAAGTTATAATTCTAAAAAATCAAGAGAAATTATAATTCATTTTAACAAATCTCCTCTTAAATAAAATGACAAAAAGAATTCTTAGGAGATCGATTAATGAAAAAATCTTGATTCATAATGAATCTTAATTTGTAAATATCAAAGAATCAAGATCATGATTTGGATAAAACTCATTCAAATTTAAATCATCAAAATCATCAATATCTTTTCAAGAAAACTTAATGAAGACAACGTAAATAGATTCTCATAAGAACTCGATTTATGCATAATGTCTCAATTTTTCATGAATGTCATAAGTCATGATTTATTTCAATAAATCTCTTTTTATAAGTGGATAAAAGAAATATAGGAGATCTTGATTCGTGCATAAGAAATCTCAAGTTATAAATTTCGAAAAATCAATATAAAGCTCATTTAAATTTAAATCATCAAATCAAGATCATTTTCAAGAGATTCACAAAAGTGATATAAATAGATTCATTAATCTCCTTTTTGGAAAACTCGATAAAAAAATCTTTTCAAGGAGAAACCTATCCTCTTTTTAGTTGTTTCAATTCATGTGATTTATTTCATTTTTGTCAAGTAAATACATGCATCAACATTAAAAACCGAAAAAGAACTTTCATTATGGCAAAGATCGATAATTCATAAATCATAAAAAAATTTATGCATAATTTTAAAAAATAAATTTATTAGGCATGATATCATCAAACATGATTTCATAAGGTATTTTTAATCAAAATCATTTTGTTTGTTGTAGTCATGTATTTTTCTTTTTAGGTGAATCAACTTTTCATGCTTAGTTTTCCAAACAAAAGCCATACATCATCGGTAAGCATGATATCAAACTTCTTAATATTTTCATTAAGGCATCAAGCATAGTTTCAATCAAAATCAGAAATCATCAAGATACACATTATTTATTCTTGAAAAAACATATATAGGATCATTAGATTTAAATCTAACATTTTATTTCATTAACATAAAATATATAATTTTCATGATCATTTTCAAAATTACTAGAATGATAAGCATGATCCTAATTTTTTTTATATTTTTATTATATTTTTAAACATATAATTTTAAGAAAAATAATTAAACTAAATTAAAAATAACTCATTAAAAGTATCATGTAATTTTAAAATAAATTAAGGGCATTTTGATTACCTCATCGTCGAAAGTCGTTAAGGCATAGTTTGCCACCTCGCCTTTGTTGATTTTCTCCTTGTCTTTAGAGGAGCTCAATTCGTCTTTTGGCAACTACTTCTTGCGTTCATAGCAAGTAGTTCCGTTCTTTTTGTTCTTTAATTTTTGTTTAATGAACTTTTTAAATTTCATAATGATAAGTTCAAGTTCACCATCACTTGAGCTTATGCTCGAGTGGTCTTCGATTGTTCTAAGTCCAAAATCATTCCTATTCTTTGGAAGGTGATTCTTAAGTTCTTTACGTGCATTGTACGTCGTTTTATAGGTTATTAGAGACCTGATAAGTTTTCGATCAAAAAAATATTCAAATTTTTTTATTCTTGTATAGTCATTATTTTCGAATTCCAACTCTTATTAAGAGAACGTAAAATTTTGTTTACAAGTTCAAAATCTGAAAAATGTCTACTAAGTGTTTGTAAACCATTGATGACATCCGTAAAATAGGTGTACATGTCAACAATGGTTTTACTTAGCTTCATTTGAAAAAGTTCAAAATCATGCATTAAAGAGTTGATTTTTAAATCTTTAACTTTGTTAGTGCCTTCATGTGTGATTTCGAGAGTATGCCAAATTTCGAAAGCCGTTTCGCACATAGAAATTCGATTAAACTCGTTTTTGTCTAAGGCGCAAAATAAGTCATTCATAGCCTTTGCATTTAAAGAAAAATTCTTCTTCTCCAAATTATTCCAATGGTTCATTGGAAAAGAAGACTTTTTAAAACCAAATTCGACTATATGTCATAAATCGAGATTCAATGAAAGCGAAAAAACTCTCATTCGAGTTTTCCAATAAGTGTAGTCTATCCCATTGAAAAAGGAGAAAATATGAGAGAGTGACTCTCTTGAAAGCCAAAAAGAGTCATTTCTCTTGGGTGTTAAACCAACTGAGAAATCATGAGGCTCTAATACCAATTATTAGGATCAGGGGTCGACACTAAGAGGGGGGGTGAATTAGTGCAATGGTAAAATCACATCTTAAAAAACCTTCGTATGTTGAAAACTGATTCTTCGGAAACTTAACTTAAACACGTTCGTAAATGAATTGAAGGCAGTAAGCAATTAAAGAGGTTTGTAGTAAGTAAATGGTAGGAAGTAAATGCAAACCAGAGAACACGCCAATTTTATAGTGGTTCGATCGTCGTGACCTACATCCACTCCACTGATTCCTCTTCCGTCGAGGCCATCGACATCCACTATCGGTCTTCGTTCAATAAGCGAAGACCAACCACCTTTTACACCCCTCTTCTCCTTTTCATGGGTTTAGGAGACAACCCTTACAAGCACTCACTCTCCTCTTACATAATTCTAAACTTAGAATGGAGGAGGGAATTTCTAAAGAGATTGCAGCAACGTTTCTTCTCTTTTAAATACTCGGTCCTTATATCTTTTAACCAAAGATGAGAGGGGTATTTATAGGCTTCAAGTTGATTCAAACTTGGAGCCTAAAAACATCTCATCCTAGGTTTCTCAAGCACGGGTGGTACCACCACCTGGGGGGTTGTGCTGGGCGGTGCCACCGCCCAGACTGGCGATACCACCGCTTGGCATCCTACCAGGGGTGGTACAATCGCCCAGACTGGCGGTACCACCGCCTGACATAGTCTCAAAGATTGTGCCACGATGGTGCCACTTCTTGGTGCATTGTTTAGGCCTCTCATTAGACCCAACACAGTCTTTACATGGGCCTAGTTGGCCTCTAATTGGGTTGGCCCAAATCTAAATCCAATTACGTGCTAATTACGATTCCTAAGACATTTGCTAAGCTAAACAAGTCCCTATGTCTTGGTTTCTTCCGGTGAGCTTCCGGCGATGTTCCGGTGGACTCTCGGCAAGCTCCTAGACTTCACGATGATCTTCTTGGTGAGTTCCAATGAGCTTCTCTGGCAAGCTCCGAGACTTCTCGGCTAGTTCCGATAGAACTTTCGACAAACGTCCGGACTTCCGACGAACTCTCAAACTCCCAACAAAATCGCATCCTTGACTCTGAGACTTCATTTTGCATCATGTCTTGCTATCGTAATTAATCCTACACATGTAAAACATACTTCGATCTAGACAATTAATACTAAGTATTAATCATGTTATTCGGCATGTCATTGGTCCCTCGACGCTTCGTCCGATTCTTCGACGCATCATCCTCTCTTACGGCCTATTACCCAATTGGCCAGTTGACTCCGCAACTCCGATATAGTTGGCCCAATATCCATTCTTCTTGGCCCGATGTCCGAATCCATAGCCCGAAGCCTTCTATCGATACGTTGACCGATCCTCCGACCCGACGTCTAATCTTCTGACATGTTCTCCTCCGGCACAACATGATTCTTCCTGCTTTAATTGTCTCATCCTGATCGAAGCATCATGTCACTCAAAACGCAGATTAAAATCATAAACAATTATCAATTGATTTCATCATCAAAATACGAGATTCAATAGATAGGAGCACCATCTTGCGGGGGCATTATAGTAAATGGAATTTTCCTAACTGTATGAGGAAATCTCTCTACTCTGTTGAGGGAAATCCTCCCACTCAACAGGGAGAGAAACAAATCCTCCCTTACATCTTCTTCAATAATTCTTCCTTTTTTCTATCTATTTTAACAACTTATCTCAAAAATATATCGGTCCAATAAACTCATCAATTATTCAACAAGTTTGTCATACTTCTTTTAGCTAACGATGAAGGGAACAAGTATTCTAATATTTTTTAATGGTGGATGATCTACTCGTTCATGTCATTTAAGTTCTTTAGTTATCTTGCTTAAGCCGACTAAGTTTGTTTTATTGATATCTTACATTCAATTGTTGGGTCTTTCGATCTACTCAATGAGTATTTTAGAAAGTGGACATCACATTTAGAAACTCACAAAAATGACTTATCATAGAAGGAAATTAAGTTTGAAATTTTTGGATCATTTATGTAATATTATTTTTGCTAAATACAAAGTGGGAAAAGTATCCAAAGATTTGACTTATATTGTCTCTCTCATGAATGTGTTTATAATTTATGTTGGATTTTACGACATCTTGCTCATGACTTCTTAGGTTTCATGGCTTATTATGTATATTTCTCTTAACTTATTATTTTTAATGACATATTTTTCTTGATTTCTTAGTGCTCATGGCTTATGATCTATAATCTATCTTTCTTGTAACTTTTTAGTATTCATGGCTTATACATCAGTGATGTCTAATGACTTATGAAGACTATTTAGATTATTTGTATACTCTACTTTTTTTGTTGATAATAATGGGGGAGAAGCTATAAACTAATGTCATGTTCATAAACTTCTATATCATTATAAATCTCATCAAGAAATGTTTTATTTGATAGTGTTGATAGTGTTGATGTAATTTGGTTTATGATGCCATCAGACTAAATGTGATTTTTTTTAAATAATATATGTACATCTTATACTTCAAGGGAAACCAAGAAGATTTAATTTTTTGAATGACACTCTCACAAACTCATCTACTATTCACCAAAAAAAAATGATCTAAGACTTGCTACTCTAAACATAGAAGTTCAAATACATCTATAGAAATATTACCCTATAAAAAGTTCTAATTTGAAAAAACATTCTGTTTTGAAAAGATATTATACATACAATGTACACTACACAGAAACCTCAAATAGAAATATTATCTCTTGAGTTCGAATTTCGAAAGTCAAACATGAAAGTCATACAAGTTGCTCCTATGGGCTGGTTGGGCAATGCACTCATGTTGTGATACTCGCAGATCATTTGGATTATTTACAACAGACAGAGGTATCGATTAGCTATTGCCCCCTCCACGTTTTCTCATCCAAGCTTGAGACCGGCGATGGCAGTGTTAAGCAACAAACCTAAAAATTATGTCAAAACAAACACAGAGACAACCAACGATAATATCAAATTATAACACAACAGAAACCCACGGCCAAGCATCCACGTTCACAAGCAGCACATTACGATCGTCCACTCGCATTCATTATCTACAACAATGCCCACCCCCTCTTATCCATTTAGACAAGCAGTGTGAAGACACAAAAGTTTTCAAATTATTATACGACTAGACAAAAGTATCCACTCTAAATTCAAGCATTTGTAACGGTACTAAGCAGCTTGGAAAGGAATATTGAAGGTAAAAAATTGACTAATTAAATATATGTGGTATGATTCTTTGGTAAATGGAAAGAGTATCTTTCAATTATATGGTAATAGAATATAAAGAGATCTTGGGGCTCACAAAAATTGGAAGGTTTTTGAGTTCATTACTAACGGCATATGGTGTCCCCCTAATCTTATTTCTCATGAAATGTTATCACTCTAATCGATTATTATAGCTATTCCAATCAGGAACAACTCATCAAATATACTTATTTGGCCTCATGACAATGACAAATTTAGTGCTATATCAACATGGAATCAAATCAGGCAAAGGAACAACAAGTAGATCCCAAGCAATTGGACATAGGACCAATCGAGTTCACAGAAATATTCTTTATGCACATGGCAGGCCCTTCTTGCCAAACTACCTATAATAGATAATATGAAAAGAAGAGGTATTTATATTATTAACAGATGCTCTCTTTGTATGCAACAGGAAGAAAGTATTGACCACCTCTATTTTGCTTATGACTATACTAATTAGATATGGAAGGAGATTCTGTAAAGATTTAAACTCAACAGGCTACCGCAGCCAAATTTGAATTAAAAATTAGGCAAACTCATACAAAGCTTCTCAAGAAAATGGCTTCTTACACAACTAGCAAAGGTTACTTTCAAATGTGTTATTTGATGGATTTTGAAGGAGAGATATCATAGAATCTTTGAATATCGAAACACAAATAATACTGAGCTTCTGATAGAAATTCTTAGAGACTCAAGATCATATATGGAGAAAGATTTGAAAATAGAGCACTTCACACGAAGAGATAAAGATATTTTTATCCGATTCAATTTTGCTATCAGTTAATGATCTCGAGAATAATGTTGATGAATTGTATGTATCATGTAGTTATCTGCTTTAATACTGCGAAATACTCATAGCTAATTTAGGCATGTCTGAAAAATATATTTTATTTGTTGATTATAGTAAGGAGTCATAGTTTATAGCATGTTTAGTCATCACCATCTTTTTGTTTGACTACTCTTGGAGATAAGTTTGGTGGAGTGAGACCATTCCACCTTTATGAGGTGGGGTACACTCTTCTTGATTGCTCTAAAGAGAAATTAGGCTTTTGTCTATGACTTATGTAGACAGAGTTATTTTGTATAAACTTTATACTTAATCTATTTATTTTTACTTTAAAAAAAACATTAATATCCTGTGATGGCAGTATGAAGCTACAAAAGAACTTACAAACAATCGACGTTAAGCAACCAGCAATCAACATAAGGCATATAAGTGCAAAGGTACATACAATGACACATTTGTTCAGTCACTCCAATCTGTCAAACCAAACCTAATGTAGAAAACCATTGAAATAAGAACAACGAAATATAACAAGGTAGGGGTGGTCGATTAGCAAAACCCTCAAACTGAACCTTATCTGAGACAAACTATAATCAACATCTGCCATTAGCAAAACACTGTCAAACCAAACTTAATATAAAAAAAACATTGAAATAAGAACAAGAACACATGGTAGGGGTGGTTGATTAGCAAAGCCCTGTCAAACTGAACCTTACGACAACCTAAAACCTGCACCACTATTCCACATCTTCACCAACGAACTGTTCCAGTGCCATTATCCTATAAACTATAATCATGCTGCAGCATTATTCAACGGTCAGTCCCAACTAATAACTCAATGACTAGACAACCAACGGTCAGTCCCAACAAATTGAATCAACTATTCCAATGCCATTGGGATGATCAGTCGACCAATCAACCAAACAAAGAACCATCAATCCAGTTATTAGCAGCTTCAACCCAATATAACAAGCTTCACGTTTACATGATCCGCTACCAATACCAATGCTCATGTTGCCAACCAAGCAAGGAAATGGAAAAAGAATAATAATGAAACCAAGGCTTGTAGGCGAAGTGTTCTATTTCTTTACATAATAAAACCTGCACCATCTATCTGAACCTTACACATAAGCTAATCTATACCACAAGATACTGATGGTTGTCAAGCAATCACAAGATCAACTTCAAAAGCCCAACATGACAAACTTTTTTGAGGCTGCAAAAAGAATGATAATTGGCTTTCCTCCTAAACACAAACAAATTTTACAAACTTTGCATGAGCAGAACAAAACTCTTCGGTCAGCCAATTCAAAAGCACTGTTAATTAGCATCCCACATGAAGCCAATCCTACTAATTGCATGTTATTATAAGAAAACCTATTCGACCAATTACAACAAATTACATTCTGCAATTGCAAATGCCCATATTCTAGCTGAGTATGGTTCCCTTCCAGAAGAGTATAAGAACACTAAAACCATTTTTGACCAATCACAACAATTACATTCTTCAATTGCAAAAGCTAAGAGTATGGTTCCCTTGGAGAAGAGTATCAGTACATTAAAAACCTAATCAATTAGAATACCAGAGCTTGCTCATGACACTGCCAAAATGCGGATCCAAAATCCAGAACCATTTCATGTATGAAATTGATGAACCAACAAGCTGAACTCATTGAAACTGACTATCAAGTCAGGACCCCCAATAATCTGACATACCATACATCATATACTACTCTTGTGCAGAATAAGAACCGATAGAAGAAACTAGAACTCATCCTGAGCAGACCAAGAATCAACTAAAGAAACTAAGAAACCCAAATTCTGCTTTCCTTTTATAATTAATGTTTCAGACACAATGATAACCAACAGCCCAGATCTTACCTTTACTGATTAGCTTTGCTTTCACAACAAATGTTTCAAATATTAGCAGACACTAAACCCTTTCTTATAGCTATTATTATTGACATAGTTCTCTGCGCGACCTTCTAGGTTCATAAAAAAATAGAATTTTATAACAATAATAAAACTACTAAAGGATGCTTAAGTTCATGATAGACCACATCTCAGTCGATGATACCAAAGAACCCTAACAATACGAAAGAAGAAAAATCAACTAAGTAGTTTAGTAATATCAGGAAACACAAAACGGCTGAAACAACAAGGTGGTGCTTTTATCCCATGGTTCTTGCATAAGAGCTCATAAACATAGGCTCACAACGACATTCCTTATACACTTGACAGATCCTTCTTATCAAACTACCTGCAATATGTTGGGAAATCTTGGGGGCGACATCATATGCGCAGCGGAAGAATAAGAAAACAAAATCCCCGATTCCCAAAAAGATGTTCGCCGTCGTGCGAAGATTGGTGCGCAAAATCCGCGAAACTTAAAACTGCGTATAGAGTAGATTGTGTTACCTAGGGAGATCGTATATCCCTATTTCCTTACAGATCCTTAGGAGAGGGTGAAGGAGGTCAAGCGTCCTCCTCTCTAGCGGTGATCCACACAGTAGAGTTGCGACAATGCTCCTCAAAACTCCAGGCCTGCTCTGAGATGGAGAGGGAGAGGAGAATAGGAAAGGCAAGCAAAGGCTCTAGCCTATGAGGCTCTGAATCCCTCCTTTTTATAGAGGTCCCCTATCAAACCCTAATGGGTCCTCCCCTAGTGGGTATTGGATCTACATCCAATAAGACAAGGGCTCCATCGGATATCTCATATCCGAACCTCTACTCATCGCAATGCCTACCATATGTGTGTGACCCTCTAGGCCCAATATCGAGCTGGCCGTGAGTCATACCCATCAGAACTCCTTCTAACTCAGTGAATTATTATCTCTGTAATAATTCACTTGACTCATCGACTACGGACGTACTAGGCCACTATGTCGTAGTCCCCAAACGATACTGGGGAATCCAATCCATTGGACCTGTCTGTCCTCAATTACCGTGTACCTATAGTCCCTCATCCATCTAATATCCCAGAGACCGTATATCGAGCATGGTGTTGTCAGACCCATACGGTTTCTACTCGAGTCTCGCTCTAATCGGATTCTCCCGGAGAACTCTTTCTCTCTCAACCCGAATGACCCTGGCCAGGGATTTGTCTAAGCAAGAACACATGGGATATTCCTCTCATGACGCCGAGAGTAGATGATCCTCTATCGACACTCAATAGCCCTCGTAAGGTCGACTACCACTCCCAATGACTAGCTGTACTAGATCTAGGACAGCCAAACCTATAAGTCTGGTATCAAAGAGTGGAGCACTCATATAGGAGATCCTTGGTATCTCAAGTCTAAGGACCAGATACACCACTAGGTCTACGGAATCGCTGTCTGACAATAAGGCATCATCAACCATCCAGCATTCCGTAAGTGGATCAATCAGTGAACTCATTCTCCAAAGAGCACTTGTACTATATCCCTAGTGTCCCTACACGAGCAGCTATGAGATCAGCTACATCCATCATATGGACGGGTATACAGCACACCAGTCTGTCTGGTTATCACGATGTCCCTCTCGAGTAACCTATGACCGGGATTATTTAGGATATGTGTTTAAAGGTGAATCGATCTCATTATCGTGATCTCATCACGATCTGATTCCCATTGCACAAATCCAAGGACATCACAATATATATATGCATTTATGCAATAGTTATAAAGTGATATACGCCAAAATATAATAAGCAAAAAGATTCTGTATCAAGTCACACGTGCCATCACTCACGTGATTGGCTTGCTAGGCACCTATGACTAGCACAATAGACAATATAAAGAGAAATATTTATATTATTAACAAATGCTCCCTTTGTATGCAACAGGAAGAAAATATCCCGTAGTTATCTGCTATCAGTTAATGATCTCAGGAATATTGTATGTATCCCATAGTTATCTACTTTAATAATACGATGTACTCACAGCTAGTCTAGGTATGTCTAGATATTACTTTTCATTTAATGAGTATAGTAAGGAGTCATAGTCTACGGCATGTATAGTCATAACTACCTTTTTGTTTGACTACTCTTGGAGATGAGTTTGGTGGAGTGAGACAATTCTGCCTTTTTGAGGTGGGGTGCACTCTCTTAGACTGCTCTAAAGAGATATCAGGCTTTTGTCTATGGCTTATATAGATAGAGCTACTTTACACAAACTTCATACTTAATTCATTTACTTTTACTTACCAAAAAAAAAAAGCTCGTAAACATATTGTTAATGCTAGAGAAAGCGGAGTGCTATTCCTTAAATATGGAACCCAGTTTGGTTGCAACCAAGAGATGTGGCACGAATAAGATCATTTGTCAATTATTAATAAGGGCCTTATGGTCAATTGATTTGTTGTTTTGTGATCTTTGGATTAAAAAAAAAAGGTATAAGAAACTAAATAATAGCCACAAAAATAAATTAGTGACACAAACACAAAACAACTAAAAGAACAGCAAGTTGGTGCTTTTATCCCATGAACCAACGCAAATCTTAGATAGCAGCTCTTAAACATATATATGTCAATACCAGAAATAGTGGAGTGCGATTGATTATTCGAGAGAAGTAGCATGAATAAGATCATTTGTCTATAATTAATGAAAAAGGCTTGACACGGGAATGCCTAATTTTCTATAATCTGTTCATACGGATTTTGCTAATGCTGTGATGTTTTTTTCAACCCACAATGCTGATTCATAGTCTTCAACTCAGCCTACTCAAATATGATAGCTCATTAATATATTTGTTATACAAAGTTAAAGCTATGTCAATGTACTTTTCTTCATGACTAAGGAACAGATTAAAGGAATTATCTATTTCAATTGATCACAACTTACCTGGATTGGCAGCTATCTTGCCTCTAATGATCAAAGGAAATGAAGCAACCTACCAACTATCATTAGCAATGAATAGAACACAAAAAACCAAAGAGGAAGGTTTGGTCGAGCGATTTTGATGTTTGGTATTATTTCTATTATTTCAAAGGAATTAAAAATCAGTAGCATTATAGCAAAGTTTGGAAGATCTATCAAGATCAGAACCTTCTTCCAACCAAGCTCATGTTATGTATGAAACCATTTGAAGTGGTAAGAGAGCATAAAATGGAGTAGGTCCCAAAATGATAAAGCATGAAAGATATAATCGAAAGCATCAGAATCCATATTACAAAGGGAACAATGATCAACTTGGTAGTGAAGAATGTTTAAAAGTCATAAAGAGATTGGGAAACGGTGGTAAAGAAACTTTCTTTTTACTTTAGGAGCAATTTTAAGTTGCTAAATCATCTGGCAGCCTGACTAGTTATTTTTCCTGAGGCTTCACCCTCTGTTGAAACAAATATTGACACTACTTGTTGAAGTGCTTCTAGAAGGGCTAAAGTTTAGAACCATATGTCTATTGAATCTTGAATTTTGATAAGAAAATCAATTGATAGTATTTATAATTTGATTTATGTTTTGAGTGACGTAGGAAGTTTCAATCAGAGAGAAATAATTAAAGCAGGAAGAATCATGTTGGGCCGGAGAGAAACATGTCAGAAGATTAGACGTCGAGCCGAAGGATTGGTCGACATATCGACAGAAGGCCTCAGGCTATGGGATCGGGCATCAAGCCAAGAAGAGCAAAAATTATGCCAAGGAAATCAGAGTTGCAAAAGTCAATTGGCCGATTGAGCAATAGGCCATAAGAGATGATGATGCACCGAAGAATCGAACGAGGCGTCGATGGACCAATGATATGCCGGACAATATAGCTTGGTAATAATTGTCTAGATCGAAGTAGGCTTTAAGTGTACAGTATTAACTACGATAGTGATCAAGGCATAAAGTAAAATGAAGTCCCGGAGTTAACTTGTCATCAATTGGTTGTCATCATAAAAAAATGGGGAGATTATTGAATCTCAAATTTTGATGATGAAACCAATTGATAGTGTTTATAATTTGATTTACGTTTTAAGTGATGCTAGAAGATTTGATCAGGGAGAGACAATTAAAGTAGGAAGAATAATGTTGGGCCAGAGAGAAACATGTCAGAAGATTGGACGTCGAACCAAAGGATTAGTCGACGTATCGACAAAAGACCTCGGGCAATGGTCTCGGGCATCGGGCCAAGAAGAGCGAAAATGGCACCAAGAAAATCGGAGTTGCAGAGTTCAACTAGCCAATTGGGCAATAGGCCATAAGAGAGGACGATGCGTCGGAGAATCGGATGAGGCATCGATGAACCAATGACATGTTGGACAACACTTGATTAGCATAGTAATAATTGTCTAGATCGAAGTAGGCTTTAAATGTGCAAGATTAACTATGACAGTGATCAAGGCATAAAGCAAACTGAAGTCTTGGAGTCAAGAACGAGATTTCGTTGGAAGTTTGAGAGTTCGTCGGAAGTTCGGACATTCGTTAGAAGTTTTGATGGAATTGACCGAGAAGTCCAGGAGCTTGCCAAAGAAGCTCATCGGAACTCACCAAGAAAATCGTTGTGAAGTCCAGGAGCTTGTCCGGAGTCCGCTGGAACATTGCCGAGAGATCATCGGAAGTTCGGCTGAAGATCGTTAGAAGCTCGCTGGAAGAAACCTAGACTCAGATTCATTTTACTTAGTGTATGCCTTAAAATTTTTAGTTAGCACATAATTGGGTTGAAATTTGGTCAACTCAATTAGCGGCCAATTGAGCCCAAGATTAGGTTGTGTTGGGCTAAGTTGAAGGCCCAAATAGTGACCCAATAGGTGGCACCGTTATGGCATAGTCTCCAAGACTGTGTCAGGCGGTGGTACCGTCGGTCTCGGCAGTGGTACTTGTTGGGAATATCTTTGGGGTGACATCACATGCGCAGCGAAAGAACAAGAAAACAAAATCCTCGATTCCCAAAGAGATGTTCGTCGTCGTGCGAAGATTGGTGCGCAAAATCCGCGAAACTTAATACTACATATAGAGTATATTATGTTACCTATGGAGATCGTATATCCCAATTTCCTTGCAGATCCTTAGGAGAGGGTGAAGGAGGTCAAGCGTCCTCCTCTCTAGCGGTGATCCACACAACAGGACTACGACAACGCTCCTCAAAACTCCAGGCCTGCTTTGAGGTGGAGAGGGGAAGGAGAATAGGAGAGGCAAGCAAATGCTCTAGCCTATGAGGCTCTGAATTCCTCCTATTTATATAGGTCCCTTGTCAAACCCTAATGGGTCCTCCCCTAGTGGATATTAGATCTGCATACAATAAGATAAGGGCTCCGTCGGATATCTCATATCCGAACCTCTACTCATCGCAATGCCTACCATATGTGTGTGACCCTCTAGACCCAATATCGAGCTGGCCCTGAGTCATACCTGTCAGAACTCCTTCTAACTTAGTGAATTATTATCTCTGTAATAATTCAATCGACTCATCGACTACGGACGTACTAGGCCACTATGTCGTAGTCTCCAGATGATACAGGGGAATCCAATCCATTGGACCTATTTGTCCTCAGTTACCATGTACATATAGTTCCTCATCCATCTAATATCCCAGAGACCGTATATCGAGCATGGTGCTGTCAGACCCATACGGTTTCTACTCGAGTCTCGCTCTAATCGGATTCTCCCGGAAAACTCTTTCTCTCTCAACCCAAATGACCATCGCTAGGGATTTGTCTGAGTAAGAACACATGGGATATTCCTCTCATGACGCCGAGAGTGGATGATCCTTTATCGACACTCAATAGCCCTTGTAAGGTCGACTAACACTCCCAATGACCAGCTGTACTAGATCAGGGATAGCCAAACCTATAAGTCTGGTATCAAAGAGTAGAGCACTCATACAGGACATCCTTGGTGTCTCAAGTCTAAGGACCAGATATACCACTAGGACTACGGAATCGCTGTCTTACAATAAGGCATCATCAACAATCCAGCATTCCATAAGCGGATCAATCAGTGAACTTATTCTCCAATGAGCACCTGTACTGTATCCCTAGTGTCCCTACACGAGCAGCTATGAGACCAACTGCATCCATCATATGGACGGGTATACAGCACACCAGTCTGCCCGGTTATCACGATGTCCCTCTCGAGTAACCTATGACCGGAATTATTTAGGATTTGTGTTTAAAGGTGAATCAATCTCATTATCGTGATCTCATCACGATCCGATTCCCATTGCACAAATCCAAGGACATCACAATATATATATATATATATATATATATATATATATATATATATATATATATATATATATATATATATGCAATAGTTATAAAGTGATATATGCCAAAAAATAAGCAAAAAGATTCTGTATCAAGTCACACGTGCCAACACTCACGTGATTGGCTTGCTGGGCACCTATGACTAGCAATCTCCCACTTGACCTAAAGCCAATCACCTATATGTCTGATCCCCATCAGACCCTTGTGATGCTCAAAGACAATTTGTGACAACGGCTTTGTCTGTGGATCTGCAATGTTATCTTTGGATGGAACTCTTTCCACTACTACATCTCATCGGGTTACGATCTCTTTGATAAGCTGGAACCTCCTCAGAACACTTCTGATGAGACCCGAGTTCCCTTATTTTAGTAATCGCCCCATAGTTGTCGCAATATAAGGAATTCGATTTATTGCTACCTGGCACGACTCCCAAATCTGTGATGAACTTCTTCACCCAAACTCCCTCCTTTGCTGCATATGATGCAGCAATGTACTCCGCCTCTGTGGTCGAGTCAGCAGTAGTATCTTGCTTGGAACTCTTCCAGCACACTGCTCCTCCATTCAAGGGGTCCACGTACCTCGAATTCGACTTGCTATTATTGACATCAGATTGAAAACTTGAGTCTATGTAGCATTCAACCTTAAGGCTACTACCTCCATATACTAGTAAAAGATCCTTAGTCCTTCTCAAGTACTAAAGGATACACTTTACTGCTTTCCCGTGCTCCAAGCCTGAATCCGCCTGATACCTGCTCGTGACACTCGGAGCATGCGCTATATTAGGCCTAGTACATAGCATGACATACATGATAGACCCTATTGCTGAGGCATAAGGTATCATATCAATGTTCGTCCTTTCTTTTGAAATCTTTGGAGACATACTTATAGAAAGCGATATCCCATGTCTCATCAGTATGAGACCTCTCTTGGAATTTTTCATGCCAAACCTTTTGACAATGGTTTCTATGTACATGGACTGGGACAAGCCAAGTATCCTTTTGGATCTATCTCTATAGATTCGAATTCCCAAGATATAAGATACTTCCCCTAAGTCCTTCATGGAGAAGTGTCTAGATAACCAAGCCTTTACTATGGATAGCATTCCTGTGTCATTCCCAATGATCAGGATGTCATCCACATATAATACCAAAAAGGTGATAGCGCTCCCACTTACCTTCCTGTACACACAAGGCTCATCTTCGTTCTTAACGAAGTCATAAGATCTGATTGCCTCATCAAATCTTATGTTCCAACTTCGGAAAGCTTGCTTTAGTCCATAAATGGATCTAAGCAACCTACACACCTTATCTGGGCAGTTCTTGGACACAAATCCCTCAGGTTGCACCATATACACCTCCTCCTCGAGGTTCCCATTGAGGAATGCAATTTGCACATCTATCTGTCAGATCTCATAATCATAGTGTGCTGCAATAGCCAATAGAATTCTGATGGATTTTAGCATTGCTACAGGTGAGAAAGTTTCATCATAGTCAACACATTGCCTTTGACGATACCCCTTAGCCACTAGCCTTGCTTTATAGGTCTCTACCTTTCTATCTACTATGATCTTTTTCTTAAAGATCAACTTGCAACCAATGGGTATAATACCTTCGGGCGCATCAACTAGGTTCCAAACCTTGTTGAAGTACATAGAATCCATCTCAGAATTCATGGCTTCTTGCCACTTCCCGGAGTCTATACTCATAATAGCCTCCTCATAGGTCTGAGAATCAATATCCTCAACATCCTCTCCTCTAATATGTCTCACATATCTCTCAGGAGGATGGGATACTCTATCAGACTTACGTAAAGTTGAAACTTGTGTATTAGGTACCTGAACAGACTCGGGCTGTAGAGTGGTGCTTGAGCTTGGTTCTCCAACCTTGCTCAACTCTATCATTCTCCTACTATCTCCACTAAGAATATGTTCCTTCTCAAGGAACACTGCTCTCTTAGCTACAAAGACCTTTTGGTCCTTGAGATGATAGAAATAATACCCACAAGTTTCCTTAGGGTAGTATTCTACAAATTTACATCGTTTTATCATTGATTCTAACTTATCGGGGTTGTGTCTTTTAACGTGGACAGGGCAGCCCCAAATCTTAACAACCTTAAGATCAGGCTTCTTCCCTTTCCATATCTCATATGGTGTAGACAATACCAACTTAGTTGGAACTCTGTTCAGAAGGTAAGCTGCGGTCTCTAGGGCATATCCCTAAAATAAGATGGGTAGGTCAGCGAAACTCATCATGGACCGTACCATATCTAACAGCATACGATTTCTCCTTCTAGAGACACCATTGAGCTGAGGTGTATAAGGAGGTGTCCATTGGGATAATATCCCATGGTCCTTGAGGAACTAAGTAAACTCTGTACTTAAGTATTCACCTCCTCGATCTGATCGAAGAGTTTTGATACTCTTTCCAGTTTGGTTCTCCACCTCATTCTTATACTCTCTGAATTTCTCAAAGGCCTCGAACTTGTACTTCATTAAGTACACATATCCATACCTTGAGAAATCATCAGTAAAGGTAATGAAGTAGGAGTAACCACCAATGACATGAGTTGACATGGGTTCACATACATCACTATGTATGAGTTCCAACAGCTCAGTGGCTCTCTCTCCATTCCACTAAATAGAGAGTTGGTCAGTTTTCCATGAAGGCAAGGCTCGCAAGTTGCATATGACACATAGTCGAATGGATCTAGATATCCATCATTTAGCAACTTTTGAATTCTTCTTTCATGGATGTGACCTAGCCTACAATGCCACAGGTATGCACTGTTCATCTCATCTCATTTCCTCTTGAACACATTTACATTCATGAATGTACCTGAAGCTTCATCAAGCTTTTGTATCGCCCTTTCTGCAAGGTACTCTTTGCAGTTCCTCTTCCAATGCCCATCTTTACCACAGTGGAAGCACTGGCCTTTGTCCTTTGCTGGGTCTTTCTTAGCAACCTTTGCTTTACCTGGTCTGCCCTTGCCCTTTCCCTTCTTAAGGGACCTTTCTGCTTTCCTTTTCTTTCTAGTCTCACCAATGTAGAGAACCGGCTTCTCTTTCTTAATAGTACTCTCTACCTCCCTAAACATATTTAGGAGCTCTAGGAGAGTCACCTCAGGCTTGTTCATATTAAAATTTATTATGAACTGTGAAAATGAATCTGGTAGGGACTGAAGCACAATGTCTACACACAAGTTATCCTCTACGACCATTCCTAGACCTGCGAGTTTCTTTATCCACTCAATCATCTTTAGGACATGGTTCTGAATCGGTGTCCCCTCAGTCATCCTAGCGCGGAAGAGGCTCTTGGATATCTCATATCGTTGAGTCCTTCCCTGTTCCTCAAACAATTTACGGACTTGTAGGAGAATGGATCTGGCATCCATCTTTTCATGTTGTCTCTGTAACTCAAGAGTCGTAGAGCCCAACATATAGCACTGAGCAAGAGTGGAGTCATCAATGTACTTCACGTTGCGAGCGATCTCATCCTTGCTTGCCCCTTCTTTGGGCGTAGGCATCACTGTATCAAGGACGTACACGATTTTCTCCACCGTGAGAACAATTCTCAAGTTATGGTGCCAATCCGTATAATTTGGACCAGTGAGGCAGTTGACATCAAGTATGCCACGTAAGGGATTTGAAAGCGACATTTTCTGAAAATAAAGATGCAGTAGAAATGAATAACATGCAGATTTTACAAAAAATAAACTATCAAGATATGGACTTCTATCTTAATATGCTCCTACTATTTTACTAACGAGTCACGCGACACCCTCAGCACGTGAAACTGAAGTCTCCGGCAGACTTCTAGTGGGGATCAGGATCCAATGTCTTAGTGTAACCTCGAGGGACTCGACCAATCACACTAAGCCTAAAAGGTAGGCAACTCTTGCCGATCACAACTCCTTGTGATTCCCGTCCTGATCTGCCTCCGAATCACCATGGTCTCGAGGGACTCGACCAACCATGATGCTCGGTTAAGTCAACACCTTCGTTACAAGATGAGTATGATTTGATGATATACCCTCGAGGGACTCGACCAAGCATACCATGTCCTCAGGTCACCGGTGACATCTCTATGTCGTAAGCAAAATAGCGAATTGTGATATAGGTGAGTCTCGAAGGACTTGACCAACTCAACCTACATCGGGAATCGGTTCCTACTTAATAACGATGGAAGGCCATGTGAGTCAATCTAATTGCCTCACGTTTACTGACTTAATATTATCGAGAGAGATGTTTATATGATTTGGTCTCCTAATATGACATGTCACACATATACATATTTAATATATATCTACATCGCATGCAAATATATATACATATCTAGTATGTGTATAAGCAATCATACCAGATGATCATGGACCACAACCTAATGTGATTAGGCCCGAGCTAGTAGGCCTAATCACTCAT
The DNA here is from genome assembly GCF_036884655.1 of Musa acuminata AAA Group. Taxonomy (NCBI): domain Eukaryota; kingdom Viridiplantae; phylum Streptophyta; class Magnoliopsida; order Zingiberales; family Musaceae; genus Musa; species Musa acuminata. The sequence goes on along the minus strand of NC_088328.1, from coordinate 13,379,334 downwards.
ATCAAGATTTATATGTGCAACGGTGCATCTCCATGCCCTATGATCGTTCATCTCGTCCTCGTCGATTCCGTCGACATCTCGATGCATCTTCATGCATCGCGATCGTCCGTCTCGTGGGTCCCGTTATCGCATCCACGCTCCCGCTATGCCTCCTCATGTGATTATCATGAGAGGAATATCCCATGTGTTCTTGCTTAGACAAATTCCTGGACAAGATCATTCGGGTTGAGAGAAAAAGAGTTCTCCGGGAGAATCCGATTAGAGCGAGACTCGAGTAGAAACCATATGGGTCTGACAGCGCCATGCTCGATATACGGTCTCAGGGATATTAAATGGATGAGGGACTATAGGTACACGGTAACTGAGGACAGATAGGTCCAATGGATTGGATTCCCCTTATCGTCTGAGGACTACGGCGTAGTGGCCTAGTACGTCCGTAGTCGATGAGTCGAGTAAATTATTACAGAGATAATAATTCACTAAGTTAGAAGGAGTTCTGATAGGTATAACTCACGGCCAGCTCGATATTGGGCATTGAGGGTCACACACATATGGTAGGCATTGCGATGAGTAGAGATTCGGATATGAGATATCCGACGGAGCCCTTGTCTTATTGGATGTAGATCCAATACCCACTAGGGGAGGATCCATTAGGGTTTGATAGGGGACCTCTATAAATAGGAGGGATTCAGAGCCTCATAAGCTAGAGCCTTTGCTTGCCTCTCCTATTCTCCTTCCCCTCTCCACCTCAGAGCAGGCCTGGAGTTTTGAGGAGCATCGTCGCAGCCCTGTTATGTGGATCACCGCAAGAGAGGAGGACACTTGACCTCCTTCACCCTCTCCTAAAGATCTGCAAGGAAACAGGGATATAAGATCTCACTAGGTAACAAAATCTATTTTGCGGATTTTGCGTACCAATCTTCGCACGACGACGAACATCTCTTTGGGAATCGGGGATTTTGTTTTCTTGTTCTTCCGCTGCGCAGGTGATGTCGCCCCCAAGATTTCCCAACAGTGGTACCAGAACCGCCCGTAGAGGCGGCAGCGCTCGTAGAGGCGCCCACCTGCAGGGGCAGCACCGCTTGCGGGCGTTGCCCCGTAGGCAGAACCGCCCGCGGAGGCGGCGGTGCCCGCGGGGGCGCCCACCCGCAACGGCAGTGCCGCCAGCGAGCGTACCGCTTGCAAGCGAGGGCAGCGCCCTCGCCCCGCCGCATAGGCCGCCGCCAGCAGGGTGGTGACGGCGGCGGCAGCAGGGGAGTAGGGCATTGGGGCATTCTTGGGCAAAAAGATAGTTTTACCCTTGTGAATTTCAGAAATTTAAATTCTGTCCTTTTATCCAAATTATGAAAATACCCTTATGAATTCAGAAATTCCCTATATATCCCTGATTTCATAAAATACTAATTAGTTAAAAGGTTTAGTTGATTATTATTTTTATCATTATCTAGTAGGCCTACATGATGATGATTAATTATACATGTGATGTATGATGTATGGACGGATGATCATGAACCGTGTGATGTGTGTACTTGTGATTATTATTATTGGGGTCTGCGAGCCTCCATTATATTTCTCATTTATTGTCGGGCCTGCGTGCCTATGATTAAGTTGTAATCACATGAGGAGGCGCAGCGGGAGCGTGGATGTGATAGCGGGACCCACGAGACGAACGATCGCAAGAACTTGCATCGTAATTCTATACTATAAGTGTCATATTTGAATTTTCATCATGTTAAGATATCAAGAACTTGCATCGTAATTCTACTTGATGATATCTTGCCATGTGATGAAATGCTACGATTTGTTGCTAAAATGATGCATGCAACACTTATGCTTTCTACGTAATGTATTGCATATGATATGAACCTTGATTAAAATTGCCTTGATTTGAATTCAAGGTTTATCTTAATTATGGAATTTTGAAATAAAAATGATTACTCACCTTTGTCATGATTTAGAAATTGACAGAAAGGGTTTTTCCTTCTTTTTGACAATGACTAAGGAGGAGATAACTTGCATGCACAATTCAAGAAGAAAGCAAATTTTCACTTCTCAAAAGAGAAGAAATTGCTATCTTGAACATCTTAAGAAACAAAAAGAACAAAGGTGCTATCTTGCCTATCTCAAGAAGTAAAACATGCTAACTTGCGCATCTAGCAAAGTGGACAAAATTTTCATATTTCAAGAAGCAAGAGTTGCCTTCTTGAACATATCTAATTTGCTAGCTTGCATGATGTAGAACTTGCTATCTTGAACATCTCTAATTTTCATACCAAGTGCTATCTTGTATGCTATAAAACTTGCATATCTAAAACTTGATAGCTTGAATATTCTAAGCATGATTCAACACTTGCTATATTTTCTAGCAAAATTGCATGATGATAAAACTTGATATTATGTTTTTCATGCAATGAGTTGAACCAATATCACAAACACTTGATTGTGATACTTCTCCTTTTTGTTGATGACAAAGGGGGAGAAGTATGTTGATGAAAGTATGTTGATGACATGACATGTGATGCATAAGTTTATGCATATGTTCATGTTGACGTGTTGCAAGTATTCATGATGAATATTGCAATGACTTGAATTCAGTTTGAATTCAAGGTTCTATCAATATGGCATATTGATAGGGGGAGTTTGTTTAAACTCTGGGAGTTAAGTTTAACTCCGTCATCAAGTAGTTGTCATCATCAAAAAGGGGGAGATTGTTGAATCTCGTATTTTGATAATGAAACTACTTGATATATGTTTACGATTTAATATGCGTTTTGAGTGACGCAGGATGCTTTGATCAGGATGAGATAATTAAAGCAGGAAAATCATGTTGTGCCGGAGGAACATGTCAGAAGATTGGACGTCGGGCCGGTAGATCGGTCGACGTATCGACAGAAGGCTTCGGGCAGTGGACTCGGGCATCGGGCCAAGAAGAGCGGTTACTATGCCAAGGATATCGGAGTTGCGGAGTCAACTGGCCAATTGGGCAATAGGCCGCAGGAGAGGACGATGCGCCGAAGAATCAGACGAAGCGTCGAGGGACCAATGACATGCCGGACAACTTGGTTAATTGCTTAGGATTAATTGTCTCGATCGAAGTTTTGTTTTAATTGTGCAGGATTAACTATGATAACGATGAAGACATAAAGCGAAACAAAGTGTCGGAGTCAAGCGCGAAGGATTTGTTGCGAGTTCGAGAGTTCGACGGAAGTCCGAAGGTTCGTCGGGAATGCTACCGGAACTAGCCGAGAATGAGTTGGGAGCTTGCCGAAGGGTTTTTCGGAAGCTCGCCGGAAGGTTCGTTGGGAGTTCGCGGAGCTCGCCGAGAAAGATCGGAGCTTGCCAAAGAAGCTCGTTGGAACTCGCTAAGAACAAATCGTGAAGTCTAGGAGCTTGCCGGGAGTCCGCAGAATGGTTTCCGAGAGTTCATCGGAAGACCGCCGGAAGTTTGCCGGAAGCTCGCCAGAAGAAGTCTTGACTTGCGAACTTTGTAATAGCTTAGAAAATGTCTTTAAAATCATAGTTAGCACATTAATTAGGGTTAGGATTAGGTGTTAATCCTATAACCCAAGTAGGGGCCAATTAGGCCCAAGTTCGGACTGGTTTGGGCCAAGTTTGGAGCCAAACCAAGTGAGCTGAAATAGTGAAAGAGGTGGCACCGCCCCAGCCAGGAGGTGGCACCGCCTGGGCTAAGCCTCCCAGCGAGACTGGGTGGTGCAACCTCCCCAGCCAGGAGGTGGCACCGCCTGAGCTCAGTCTTCGAGCAAGACTGGGCGGTGCAACCTCCCTGACAGAGAGGTGGCACCGCCTAAGCTCGGTCTTCGAGCTCTGGCAGAGAGGTGCAACCGCCTCAGTCAAGAGGTGGCACCGCCTGGGCTCAGTCTTCGAGCTCTGCCAGGCGGTGCAACCTCTCCAGTCAGGAGGTGCAACCGCCTGATCCCGGAATTTCGGGATTTGATCGTTTTGAGCTCCAAATTTGAACTGGGTTGGGGCCTATAAATACCCCACCCATTCAGCACTGAAAAGATACAGATCCACACCGAATTCTTGTTCTTTTCAGTGACTCTAAGAGCTCAAATTTGTGTAAAGTCCTAAAGTTCTCCTCTTTTCTGTTCTTCAAGTCTTGAGTTGTAAAGAGAGGAGAGAAAGGATCTGTAAGGGTTGTCTCCTGAGCCTATCAAAAGGAGAGAAACTGTAAAAGGGCAGTTGGCCTTCACCTATTGAAGGAAGGCCCCTAGTTGACGTCGGTGACCTCGCCGGTGGAGGAAGCCAAAAGTGGAGTAGGTCAAGACTGACCGAACCACTCTAAATCTCTGGTTTGCGTTTATTTTGAGCACTTTATCATTACTGTAAACCTCCTACATAGCCACTGCTCTCTGCGCTTTTACGAACAAGTTTCTAAGTTCTAATCTTTCCGAATCTGCATTCAGACGTAAAAAGGTGTTTTCGTACGATCTTTACATTGCAGCTTACATTTACGTCTTGAATCTGTTTATAACTGCGAACTGTCTTCTGCGCTTTTACGAACAAGTTTCTGTGCAGTTTACGTTTACGTCTTGATTCCATTTATAACTACAAACTATCTTCTGCGCTTTTACGAACGAGTTTCTGTGCAGTTTACGTTTACGTCTTGATTCCATTTATAACTGCAAACTGTCATCTGCGCTTAGACGCCAACTGCGTTTAGACGCAAACTGCGTTTAGACGTAAACTGTGTTTAAACGTAAACTGTGTGTAGACGCAAACTGCGTTTAGACGTAAACTGCGCTTAGACACAAACTGCGCTTAGACGCCAACTGCGCTTAGACGCAAACTGTGTTTAGACGCAAACTGCGCTTAGACGCAAACAGTGTTTAGACGCAAACTGTGTTTAGACGCAAACTGCGCTTAGACGCAATCTGCGCTTAGACGCAAACTGCGCCTAGATGCAAACTGCACTTAGACGCAATCTGCATTTAGACGCAAACTGCATTTAGACGCAAAACTGCATTTAGATGCAAACTACGCAAACTGCACTTAGATACAAACTGTAAATCGGCTTTTGCATCATAATAATCTTTTATCGAACGAATGCAGCTTTCGTTTTTAATCGCTGTAAGATTTCCGCTGCACTAATTCACCCCCCCCCTCTTAGTGCTCTCGATCCTAACAGTATCTCTCTGAAGATGATGTCAAGGCTTGACATTCATTTTCAAATTTTACATTACAAGTTTGAATGATGGTAATAGTAACAATTCATCATATTGTAAGATATCAGCATGTAAAACTGTGAAGTAAGATTTTGATATCATTACATGATGTACACATTTCAAGTACGCATTTCAAATATTTTAGCAAGTATTGCATTTCATCACACGGTAAGATATCAACTCGTAAAATTATGATGCAAGTTTTTTGTTTGATATCTTGACACGATATAAGGCATAATGCAAATCATAGCGTTTATTCATATATGTCTTGGTGATGCAAGCATGGCATAATTATAGCATCAGTGTTATAGCATCAATTCATATATTTCTCCCCCTTTGTCATCAACAAAAAGCATGGTAGTTGTGATATCAGGGGAACAATACAAGTAAATTTTGAGTATAAGTGTGATGATTGTTTCATGCCTTTACTTGATTCATGTTATTTCCAATAGTAAATGATAGGAAATTAATTGTTCAAGCACATAAAGGAAAACATGATATGTTGATTGCTTTGATTCATGCTATTTGTGAGTTTGCTTTGAGTCAAGATATGTGAAACAACTTTTTGTAAATAGAAATACTATCATCCATATTTCAAGATGGAATCATTTCATCAAATCCATTTCAGAAAAATATTTTTCATAAAAGTGTACGAGAAAATCCGATTTTTAGCATTCCAATTGTTAAGTGAATCCGAAAATGAAATTAACTCTTTCATACATTCGGACAAGACTATGCTACAGATTTTCAAATACAATCAAAATACAAAACATTTTTGTATTCAACACATAATTTCCAACATGTTATTCAGGCATGTAATGGCAATCAAGTGATTTGATTATTCAATAAAGTCCGAAAGATAACTAGTTTATGTGTTCGGACACATCAACATTCCTAATTCTCTTCTTATGAAATCAAATTGTTCTTCACTTAGAGGTTTTGTAAAAATATCGGCTAGTTGATGTTTAGTGTCAATGAACTCTATGATTACATCATGATTAGTAACATGATCTCGTATAAAGTGATGTATAATATCAATATGTTTTGTTCTTGAGTGTTGTATAGGATTCTTTGTTAAGCATATTGCACTTGTGTTATCACATTTAACGGGAATATTTTTAAGATGAACTTTATAATCTTCTAAAGTGTTTTTCATCCATACAACTTGTGCACAGCATGCACTTGCTGCAATATATTCAGCTTCGGTTGTTGATAGTGCAACCGAGTTTTGTTTCTTAGATGACCAGGAAACAAGGGCATGTCCTAAAAATTGACATGTTCCTGATGTGCTTTTTCTATCTAGTCTACAACCAGCAAAGTATGCATCAGCATAAGCAATTAACTCAAGATTTTCTGATTTTGGGTACCATAATCCTAGATTTGTGGTACCATTAAGATATCTAAGTATTCTTTTAACTGCTTTGAGATGAAATATCTTAGGGTTTGATTGAAATCTAGCACAAAGTCCTACACTGAACATGATGTCTGGTCTAGTTGCAGTGAGGTAAAGTAAACTTCCTATCATACCCCTTTAAGTTTTTTGATCGAAACTTTCTCCACTTTCATCAATTTCTAACTTAGTGGAGGTGCTCATAGGAGTGTCAATAGCTTTTGAGTTATTCATATTAAACTTTTTTAGTAAATTCATAGCTTATTTAGTTTGACTAATAAAGATGTCATTGCTTAGTTGTTTGATTTGTAAACCTAAGAAGAATGTTAACTCTCCCATTAAACTCATTTCAAATTCAAAACTCATAGTTTTAGCAAAAGATTCACAAAGAGATTCATTCGTGGAACCAAAGATAATATCATCAACATAAATCTGAACAATGAGAAAATTATTTTTAAAATTCTTGATGAATAATGTAGTATCAACCTTGCCTTTTATGAAATTATTTTCAATAAGAAAAGAACTAAGTCTCTCATACCAAGCCCTCGGAGCTTGTTTTAAACCATAGAGAGCTTTAGTTAATCTAAACACATGATTAGGGAGGCTATTATTTTCAAATCCAGGAGGTTGTTCAACATAGACTTCCTCAGAAATAAAACCATTAAGAAAAGCGCTTTTAACATCCATTTGAAACAGCTTAAAATTATTACTACTAGCGTAGGCAAGAAACATCCTTATGGCTTCTAATCGAGCCACAGGAGCGAAGGTTTCTTCGTAATCGATACCTTCTTCTTGGTTGAAACCTTTGGCCACTATTCTAGCCTTATTTCTAACCACGATACCATTTTCATCTTGCTTGTTTCTAAAGACTCATTTAGTACCAATAACTAAATGGTCATTTGGCCTAGGAACAAGCTTCCACACCTCATTTCTCTCAAATTGATTTAATTCATCTTGCATTGCGATAATCCATGAATCATCTTTCATGGCTTCGTTAACGCATTTGGGTTCAATTTGGGAGAGAAAAGCGGTGTTGGCACAAAAATTTTTAAGAGAGTCTCGTGTTTGAACCCCCTTTGATGTGTCTCCTAAGATTAGCTCCTTAGGATGAGCATCTACATACTTCCAATCCTTGGGTAAGGATGTTTCGGAAGTGGATGCATTCAAGTTGCTAGTTGGAGACGGGGTTTTATTTAAATTCAAAGAATCAAAATTAACATCATCATCAAAATCGTTTTTCCTGATTTCGGAAATCTCATTGAAAACAACATGAATGGATTCTTCAATAATTAATGTTCTTTTATTGAAGATACGAAAAGCTTTAGAAACCGAAGAATAACCAAGAAAGATTCCTTCATCGGATTTAGCATCAAATTTTCCTAAGTTATCTTTTTCATTCAAGATAAAGCACTTACACCCAAAGACTTTAAAATATGAAACATTGGGTTTTTTGTTGTTCCATAACTCATAAGGAGTTTTGGTGAGTAAGGGTCTAACTAGAACTCTATTCAAAATATAGCATGCAGTGTTTACGGCTTTGGCCCAAAAATATTTGGGTAGGCTATGTTCATTCAACATGGTTCTTGCCATTTCTTGTAAATTTTGATTTTTTTCTTTCTACTACTCCATTTTGTTGAGGATTTTTTGGAGTAGAGAAATTATGGTTGTATCCATTGAGTTCACAGAATTCTTGGAAATCATGGTTTTGAAATTCTCCACCATGATCACTTCTAATTGACGAAATCATAGAACCCTTCTCGTTTTGAACAAGTTTACAAAACTTGGTAAAAGATCTAAAGCATTCACTTTTCTGTTTTAAGAAGTAAGTCCATGTGTATCTACTATAGTCATCCATAATGACGAAGGCGTATTTACTACCTCCTAGGCTTGATGTAGAGATTGGTCCGAACAAGTCCATATGGATCAATTGTAAGGGCCTAGAGGTGCTTATTTGATTCTTAGATTTGAAACTACCCTTAATTTGTTTACCTAATTGGCAAGCATCACATACATTATCTTTGATGAACTTGATATGAGGAATTCCTCTTACAAGATCTTAAGATGATATTTGAGTGATTAGTTTCATGCTAGCATGACCTAATCTTCTATACCATAGCCAAGCATCCTCATTCAAAATCGAAAAACACATTTCATTACACAAATCATTGATGTCAATAGTGTATACGTTATTTTGTTTTAATGCAATCATAAACATGTTTTTGTGTGGTTTTTCAATGATGCAAGCATTAGATTCGAATCTAACAATGTATCCTTTATCACATAATTGACTAATGCTCAAGAGGTTATGTTTTAAACCATCAACTAACAAAACATCTTCAATAAAGAAGTTGGATTTGTTACCTATGGTTCCTTTGCCAATGATTTTACCCTTGTTGTTGTCTCCGAAGGTGACATAGCCTTCGTCTATGCTAGTGAGCTTAGAGAATTGAGATGGATCTCCGGTCATATGCCTTGAGCATCCACTATCAAGGTACCATCTCTTGCTCCTAGCTTGCGATGGTATGGGTTTCTCTTCTCCAATGGCCATTAGGGCGTAATGAGCAACTTGCTCGGTGTTGGACTCCTCTTCTTCGGATGCGCTCGAATCATCCCATGTTGCTTTGAGCGCCTTCTTCTTTGGTGTTCTCTTTTTGATTTGGGGACAATCACTCTTGTAGTGTCCCGGCTTTTTGCACTCATAGCAAATTGTTGGGAAGAAACCTGTTAATGCGGAATAATTCTTTTCCCTCTTTGTGTATCAAAATAGGTTCCTCATCAAAATACCAACTTGATATCAAAATGCTAAATCAATCAGCACAGCATAAACAATAGAGCAATAAATCAATCACACAGTGAGACCAAATCTTTTTAACGTGGAAAACCCAATGTGGGAAAAACCACGGGACCGTAGTCCACCTCAAACTTCCACTATCAATAATAATGATAACAGGTTTACAGTAGGTCTTCTCTAGAATAACTAGAGGATCAGAATAACATCAAGAACATAGATCTTGGCTCAAGGATAGCATATCTTCATCACGTGGGATGGATCTCCTCAAAAGAGAATTCTAGGTCTCACAGAGTGGATATCGCAGGAAAGTACCTTAGAGAGGGTAAACTGCAGATCAACACCGTTAGGATTGTAGAGCTTGCTGCAAGGATTCTCCACATAAAATTTGGGCCGAAACTGACAACGTTTGGCCACCGATCGTCAAGCAAAAAAACTCAGAAACCTTACTTTCTCTCTCTATTTCTCTCTCCTCTTTTTTCTCAGCACGCCGCCGCACGCACGCTGCAATCAGCTCTACTTTCCTCACCTTCTCTCTCCTCTTTTTAATTTCTTTGATTTGTTGATTTGGGCTCAATAGGCCCAATTGTCCAAGCCCACATATGGACTGGACCCAACAATTCTCCCCCTCCAGCTCATATGGTGGGCTGTACCAAGCCCGCTCTTCGCCTACATGCTTCAAGCTTCTCCTTAGGCAAAGACTTTGTCAACATATCTGAACCATTATCATTGGTATGCACCTTTTCCAACTGTAATTCTTTCATCTCAAGCACATCACGAATCCAGTGATATCTCACATCAATATGCTTGGATCTAGAATGGTATGTTGAATTCTTGGAGAGGTGAATAGCGCTCTGACTGTCACAGTAAACAGTATATCCTTCCTGTTGCAAGCCTAATTCCTGTAGAAACTTTTTCATCCATAAAGCTTCCTTGCAGGCTTCAGTAACTGCTATGTATTCTGCTTCTGTGGTTGATAGAGCAACACACTTCTATAACTTAGACTGCCAAGAGACTGCTCCTCCTGCAAATGTCATCAAGAATCCCGAAGTGGACTTCCTGGAATCAGTATCACCTGCCATGTCTGCATCTGTGTACCCTTCTAACACAGGTTCATCATCACCAAAACATAAACACAACCTGGAAGTACCTCTTAGATATCTTAATATCCATTTCACTGCTGCCCAATGTTCCTTTCCAGGATTTGAGAGAAATCGGCTAACAACTCCAACTGCATGAGCTATATCTGGCCTAGTACAAACCATAGCATACATCAAACTGCCTACTGCAAATGAGTAAGGCACTCTGGATATTTCTTCTTTTTCTTTCTCACTTGTAGGACATTGTTTTGAACTCAGCTTGAAATGACCTGTAAGTGGAGAACAAACTGCTTTGGCTTTACTCATGTTGAATCTTTCAAGAACCTTTTCAATGTAAGTCTCCTGAGATAACCAAATCTTCCTTTTCTTCCTATCACGAAGAATCTTCATGCCAAGTATTTGTCTCACCGATCCTAAGTCTTTCATGGCAAAAGACTTACTTAGCTCTCTTTTAAGCTTTTCAATTTTTCCAACATCATGGCCAACAATCAACATATCATCAACATATAGCAGTAAAATAATAAAATCATCATCTGAAAATTTCTTCATAAACACACAATGATCAGATGTGGTTCTATCATACCCTTGGCTCATCATAAAGGAATCAAACTTCTTGTACCACTGTCTAGGTGCCTGTTTGAGTCCATATAAGCTTTTCCTAAGCTTACATACCAGATTTTCTTTTCCCTTGACTTTGAAACCTTCTGGTTGCTCCATGTAAATTTCTTCTTCTAAGTCACCATGAAGAAATGCTGTTTTTACATCAAGTTGCTCAACTTCTAAATTCAAGCGGGCGGCCAAACCAAGAACAACTCGGATAGAGGACATTTTCACAACCAGAGAAAATATTTCTTCAAAGTCAATACCTTTCTTCTGACTGAATCCTTTCACAACTAGTCGTGCCTTGTATCTTTGTTGTGAGCTATTATTTTCAGTCTTCAATTTATAAACCCACTTATTCTAGAGAGCTTTCTTCTCTTTCGGCAGCTTTACCAAGTCATAGGTGTGGTTCTCAAGCAAGGATCTCATCTCTTCTTGCGTGGCATTAACCCACTCATTCTTATTCTCATGTAGAATAGCTTCTTGGTAAGTTTCTGGCTCTCCCCCGTCAGTAAGCATAACATACTCATATGGAGGATATCTGGTAGAGGGTTGTCGCTCTCTAGTGGATCTTCTAAATGGAATCTCAACTGGTGGTGGAGGTGCTTGTTCAGTTGGTTCAGCATCATCAACTGTAGGTGTATCATCACTAGTATTCTCACCACAATCTTCTTGTTCATCTCCCCCATGATCATCATGAACTACAGGTGAAGGAACTGGACCCAAACTCCAAGGAATATAAACAGAGGTTTCTGGCTTCTCAACATTATCACCATCATCAAACAATTGGTCTTCAAGAAACACAACATCTCTGCTTCTAATAATCTTCTTGTTCACTGGATCCCATAATCTGTATCCAAACTCTTCATGACCATATCCCAAGAAGATACATGTTTTTGCCTTATTATCAAGCTTGGACCTCTCATCTTTGGGAATGTGAACAAATGCTTTACATCCAAAGACTCTCAAATGATTATAAGATATATCTTTTCCTCTCCATACTCTCTCTGGAACATCACCTTGCAGAGGAACTGATGGAGAAAGATTTATCAGGTCAACTGTAGTTCTCATAGCCTCCCCCCAAAATGACTTTGGTAACTTGGCGTGGGAAAGCATACACCTAATCCTTTCTTCAATTGTTCTGTTCATCCTTTCTGCCACACTGTTCTGCTGAGGAGTTTTAGGAACTGTTTTCTCAAGCCTGATACCATGGAACCTGCAATAATTCTCAAAAGGACCCCTGTACTCGCCACCATTATCTGATCGAACACACTTTAGCTTTCTGCCAGTTTCTCTTTCAACATTGACATGAAACTCCTTGAAAGCATCGAGTACATGGTCTTTAGATTTCAAAGCAAAAGCTCACACTTTTCTAGAATGGTCATCAATAAAAGTAACAAAATAAAGAGCACCTCCAAGAGTTCTAGTTTGCATAGTACAAACATCAGTATGAACTAAATCAATAACATCAGATCTTCTAGATGATGGATATGTCTGAAATGCAACTCTATGTGTTTTTCCAGCTAAGCAATGATCATAAGATTTAAGAGATGTACCTTGCAACTCTGGTAAGAACTGCTTTCTAGCAAGAGTTTGAAGTCCCTTCTCGCTGATATGTCCAAGCCTCTTATGCCAAAGATCTATACTTTCACCTTTTCGAATTGCATTAATCTCTCCTTTGTGTAGCTTAGCTTCCATGACATAAAAAGAGTTGATCTTCTTTCCTTTTACCACAATTAGAGAACCTTTAGTGAGTTTCCATTTACTTTCACCAAAATAATGTGCAAAGCCCTCATCATCAAGTCTACCTGTAGATATCAAGTTAAGACGAATATCTGGAACATGCCTTACATCTTTGAGTATTAATTTGCTCCCAATACTGGTCTCCAAGCAAATATCTCCAATACCCACAATCTTAGATGTACCATTGTTTCCCATTCTATCATTACCAAAATCACCAACAGTGTAAGATCTAAAGAAATCACCATGAGAAGTGACATGAAATGAAGCACTAGAGTCAATTACCCAATTACTATCCTGAGCTACAAGGCTAACACAACCTTCATCACAAACAATAGTGATATTACCTTCAGCAGCAACTGTATTGATCTCTTTCTCATTTTTCTTCATTTCATTCTGTTCTCGCTTCCAAAACCTACACTCTTTCTTCATGTGACCTGGCCTATTACAGTGAAAACATTTGATATCTCTTCTAGACTTGGATCTTCCTCTATAACCATGTGGATTTCTGCTATGACTTCTTCCACGTCTTTCTTGTTTTTCAGTAACAAATGCACCAGAAGAAGATTCACCCTGTTCTTTCCTTATTGCATCTTCATTTAGCAAACTGTCTTTAACCATATCTATGGTTAGAGTCCCCTCTGGCGTGGAGTTACAAATAGTCACCACATACGTTTCCCAACTTTCTGGTAAAGAGCTGAGAAGTAATAATCCCTGCATCTCATCATCTATATTCATTTTCATAGCAACCAACTTGTTTGCAAGACTCTGAAATAGGATTATGTGCTCAATAATGTTACCACCATCTTTATACTTCAAATTTACAAGCCTTCTGAGGAGAGAAATTCTATTTCCCACTGTCTTTTTCGCAAAGAGGTTTTCTAACCTTTGTCAAACAACATCAGCTCTGGTTTCATCTGAAATATGCTCATGCAAGTTTATATCCATCCATCTTCTAATATAGGCAATAGCTTTTCTATGTTGAACTTCTCATTCTTCATCGTCCATAATAGAAGGTTTATCTTTAACCTTGATAGGCTTATACAAATCTTTGCAATAGAGCAAATCTTCCATCAGACGCCTCCAAGTGGAATAATTTGATGAGTTCAATTTAATCATACCATCTGACTGCTCCATTTCAATCACACAAGAAAACTAGCACCAAACAACCTGATGCTCTGATACCACTTGTTGGGAAGAAACCTGTTAATGCGGAATAATTCTTTTCCCTCTTTGTGTATCAAAATAGGTTCCTCATCAAAATACCAACTTGATATCAAAATACTAAATCAATCAGCACAGCATAAACAATAAAGCAATAAATCAATCACACAGTGAGACCAAATCTTTTTAACGTGGAAAACCCAATGTGGGAAAAACCACGGGACCGTAGTCCACCTCAAACTTCCACTATCAATAATAATGATAACATGTTTACAATAGGTCTTCTCTAGAATAACTAGAGGATCAGAATAACATCAAGAACATAGATCTTGGCTCAAGGATAGCATATCTTCATCACGTGGGATG